>NC_056732.1:1783902049-1784235799 GCF_019279795.1 Protopterus annectens
AGCCAGTAGAATGTGAAGAATTTTTTTTGATATTGGTTTGGTTTAACTGCCCAATAAGGGATCTTTGTAATACAGCTGGTACAAAACCAGGGCCATTTTGTTAATATGAATGTTTTTAAATTGTAGACGTGATGTGATTTTTGAATATTGGTATAAATACCACCTCTGGTCTCCCCTGAAAAGAGGTTGCAAGCCTAATAGAACTAATTTGGTTCACAAAAGATAAATAAAATAAAATAAATAAATCACATCAAATCAATCAATCAGTCAATCAATCAATCAATCAATCAATAAATAAATAAATATGAAGTGGGCTTTGTAATGTGATTGTTACAAGCACAGGGCCATGTTACTGATTGGCAAGTTTTCAATGAGATTTAAAATTGCAGCTGGGATTACATACCTCTTATGTCTGTTGGGAAAGCGTTTAACAGTTTATCAGGATATACACAGTACAGACAGTCATAGTTATGATTTGTTTTAGATTTCTCAGTAAGTGCTACATGTTTATACAGTGATTGCAGGTCTCTTTTGTTATGTACCAGTTTAACAACTGATTGGTGGCAGGGTATCTTTCTGGGGTAAAAGCATGCTGTGGACATTCTTATGGTAAATATAATTCAGTAGATTAGGCATTTTTAACCAGTTTAAGGACTGATGAACAAGACAGCAATGTTTCCTGTAAATGTGATTACTTGCAAACTTTACGGTTTTAAAGTACAATTGCCTCAGGATTGCCTCAGTTTGACTAACTGATATGACTGCAGATTAGTGACATTTGATGACACATATAGGAGACTAGGGAGAGATAGGTTCTAAATATGGTCTTCTGGCATTTTTAAGTTACTGTTGTTATACAGTCATAACCAAACTTGGTCAGGATATTTAAGGCAGAACTTATTATAAAATATTGTATTAATTACATGCTACCTTGTTCTCTTTCATACATCCAGAATATACTGAAAACTGCAGCATCTGACCGTAGATCAGAAATGAAGCTCCTCGAAGAATGTCAAAGGAGGCAGGAAAAGAAGTTGTCTGGAATCCAGGTGATAAAATCAATTTTTAACTGGCTTTGTTAAAATTGTAGCATATACAGATGGGTGTCATTCATGTATACATAGGTTCATAGGTTCATAGGTAGGTACTAGGCTATTGGCCCTAGGGCTTATATAAGCCTAGCCAAGGGTACCCTGGCTTTCGCCACCCAAGAAAATTATTTTCCTGTGCCACTATTGAACAGAGCCACAGAAGTGATCCCCGGGGCGAATTTCCTATCTCCCATCCGATCATCAAGATTTTTCTTGAAGAGTGCTAATGAGGAGCTTTGTTTGATATAGATAGGTAGTTTGTTCCAGAGTATGGGAAGTCTCTGGGACAGGAATCTATCCCTCCAGCATGTTCTGTTTATTGTGGTGACAAGGTTTAGGTCCCTAGACCATGTAGCTCGTAGGGATTGGGATTTATTTAAGTGGAGCATGTCTAAAAGCTCTGGGTTTGACATAGCTTTGTGTGTTAGGCAGAGATCGCCTCTGAGTAGGTGATATGCAATGGAGTAAAGCTGCAGTTTTTTTTGAGCTGGTCTGCATAGGGCATCTGTTTGAGGCCGGTAATCCTCTTTGTGAGGTATTTCTGTGGTCTTTCCAGTTGTTGTAGATGTCTTGTGAGGTACATACCAAAAGGGGCATTGTACTCCATAATGGGTCTAATGAGTGACGAGTAGAGGGGAACAATGACCTTTTTTTTCCTGGATGAGAAACCTTTTGAGATGAGGTGTGCCACGTAGAAGGATTTCCTGACTACTGTGGTGATGTGACTATCAAAGGAGAGACTACTGTCCACCTGTGTCCCAAGGTCTCTTATCACACTTTCAGTGTTAAGTAGACTACCGCCTATGTGGCAGTTCATGGGTACTGAGTTTTTACCAAAAGGGATGACAATGCACTTTTTGGCATTGAGCTTGAGGCCATGGCTTTGACACCAGGCATCTGTCTCAGCGAGGCCCTTTTGTAGGATGTCCACATCTTTTGGAATTTTGATTATGGCTCCTAGTTTGCAGTCATCTGCGAACTTTGTGAGCCAAAGACCTTCTGTGTTGGCCTGTACTTCAGAGAAGTAGATACCAAACAGGAGAGGACCCAGGACTGAACCCTGTGGTACTCCACTTGTCACTGGTCTGAAGTTGGATTTGGAGTCTGCTACTTTCACAGTGTGGGTTCTGTCAGTGAGCCAGTTGGCAACCCATCTTGTGACATAGGGATTTATACCTAGTTTAGTGAGTTTATCTATAATTCCAGAGTGGGGGATGGTGTCAAAAGCCTTGGTGAGATCTAGATAGGCTATGCGAACCACCTTACCCTCATTTACGGCTTTAGTGACTGCTTCAAAGAAGTCTATCAGGTTTGGAGACATGATCTGCCTTTTACAAACCCAAACTGGGTGGGGTCTTGAGTTTGGAGATTACCAATGTCATTGTTTATAATTTCCATGATGGCTCATTAGGCTAATGGGGCGGTAATTTCTGGGGTCTGTGGTGGCTCCCCCTTTGTGGAGTGGGATAACTGTCGCTGTGCACCATTCAGTGGGATAGCCTGAGGTGAGGCTATGATTGAACATGGTACTTAGGTGGGGTGACAGTTTGTTCTGTAGTTCATGTAGAACATAGCCTGGGATGCCGTCCAGGTCCCATGGATGATGTGTTCTTGGCTTTGGATAGTGTGTTTTTTACCTGTGCAGCCATGATTACAGGAACTTTGCATTCTTCTGGTATAGAGATGGGCCTTTTAGGGGATGACAGGGGGGTAAAATTAGCACTGAACCTATCTGCCAGGATGTTGGCAATATCAGTTGGTTCTGTATATTTAGTGCCATTGTGCTGTAACTCAGAGCAGATCTGAGTGTTGCCATTGAGATTCATGACATAGCTATAGAATGCTTTGTGGTTGTCTTTAGAGTCAGTGGCGATTTTGTTTTCATAACTAGCTTTGGAGGATTTTATGAGGGATCTCAGCTTCTTACTGAGGCTGACCAGGGAGTTTCTCCAACCATGGGATTTTACTCTTTTTTGCAACAGTTGCTTTCTTCTGTTGTAGAGTTTGGTTATGGCAGGGGACCACCAGATTGGCTTCCTTTTTTGGAGGATAGAATCTTGGTTCTGTTGGGATTGCACGATCCATGCACTCGTGTAAGTGCGTATAAAGTGCATTTGTGTAGGATTCAGCAGTCATACCTCTATTGTCCATCAGCATGGGTGTCGTGAACTTTGCCACTTCTGTCTTAAGAAGTGTGAAGTTTGCCACTTCTGTCTTAAGAAGTGTGAAGTTGGCTTTGGAGAAATTTTTTACTGTGGTTTCCCTAATGGGGGGTAGGGGAGGGATGTGGATGTCTAGGGTGATTAGCTTGTGGTCGGATCTGACCAACGAGGAATTGACCTCTGGTGTGGAGCACCGGTTGCCCATGTTGGTAATAACCAGGTCTAGGATATTGCTGCCCCTGGTGGGGGTGTGGATAAGTTGATCCATGGCATTGGCATTTATGAATTCCAGAAAACGTTGAGCACAAGAGTTGGTACATGAGTAGTTTTCACAGTTAATGGTAGGGTGGTTGAAATCGCCCATTATTAGGGTGCTAGGTTGTACCCTAATATTTTCCAGTGTATTAAGAAATGAGGAGTGGGAATCCTGAGGCATGGTGGGGGATCTGTAGCAAGCTACAATTTGGATTGCGGTCTTACCCAGAGTTAGTTGAACTTGGATAATCTCATACATATATATATATATATATATATATATATATATATATATGGATCTATATGACATGGTTGACAGTTCAAATGATCAACAGTTTATTTGGTCGACAGTTCATTTGATCGACAAGCATTTTAGGTGGGGGTTTTTGACCCCACTAATGGGGGCTGTGCCCCACCCTAACTATATATATCAACTCCAGGGTTGCACAACATTGGGGAAGGGGGCAAATCTGCTTGTCGACCAAATGAACTGTCGACCAAATGAGTGTCGATCATATGAACTGTCGACCATGTCAGGTAGACCTCTATATATATATATATATATATATATATATATATATATATATATATATATATATACATATATATATGTATATATATATATATATATATATATATATATATATATATATATATACACCTTTATGTATCTCTAGACCAGTGGCAGCTGGTGACTTCAACTCAAGGGGAAGGCTGTAGGAAACAGATAAAGGGGAGGGCTAATTGGAATAGTGTGGGCATATCATAACAGTTCATTGACCAATACCTATGATCAAACAAGCAATGACTGAATCCCCCAACAATGCAGATATCCTTCAGGAGGGTCTAGGGAAGATAAATGATTGGTGCCAGAATGATGGCTTAAAACTAAATGCAAAAAATGCATTATCATACCCTTTGGGAAGTCAAATACCCATGCAAATTGTAACATCAATAGCACACCTAAATGTGTAGACACAGAGGTGAGAGATCTAGGTACACAGATAGAGAGTAGCTTTAACTTTGACCGCCATGTGTCCACAGTGGTGAGGAAGTCATTCTATTTGGCTCAACTTTTAAGTAAAGGTATGGCATTCATATCAAAGTAAATTATAGTCCTGCTTTACTCAGCCCTCATTAAACCAATAATCAAATACGGTGCACCATTTGTCATGTACTTCACAAGGCATTTACAGCAGCTGGAGTGACTTCAGAGGTTACTCACAAAGAAAATACAGGGTGGGTATAAACAACATGAACTATGCAGATAGACTACTTTACTCTGTCTCCTACCGACTATTAGTGGGTGAACTGTGCTTGACCTACAATGCACTCACAAATACAGCCCTTATGGAGCTGCTACACATCTGACAGTCAAACAGCATGAGGGTCACCTCATCTAGGGATCTAAAGTTAGTCAGTGACTCAGACAAAACATGCTGGAGAGACAGATATATGTCTCAGAGATTGCCCCTTCAATGGAACAGGCTTCCTATTTCCAATAAGCAGAGCCCTTCCCTGGCCTTCTTTAAAGGCAGTTTGGATCAATGGATGGGGAATTGTAAATTCACAACTAAGATAGTGCCTGTGCCCCATAAGGACAGAGGCAGTCTGTAAGATACTCAATGCACAAGCACAAATCCATGTAATCCTCTTGCCCCTGGGGCCTTATGTTGGGTAAAATAAAGCTATATTGACTTGTAAGGGCCATTAAGTCATTAGCCTAGTAATCTCCTTTGGATCTATGAACCTATAAGGGGCCAGTCACTTTCATCCACAGACTGTCTAGTACCAACTCATCATAGCCACATCATGAACTATAGACTCTTCAGCCATTAAACCTCCATCGTTTAAACACACCCTGACCAGCCAAGTCTCCACTGGAAGTAACTGAATTAGGTTCGGGGTCTGGGGGCCTTGTAGGTTCACCTCTAAATCCAGTGATGTCCTGAACAAAAATCCCAACTAAGGAAAGAAATTCAGTGGTATTTTTTAATTCAAGTAAAAATAAGTTGTATCTAAAACGTAATGTTCAAAGTTAATAAAATAGTATTTCCCAATAAACTGAGATGACAAATGTTTGCAAGGATATATAAATCCTGCCTGAGAATAGTGCCTGCCTCCCTACTCCACTGAAAAGAGTTACCTTCTGTGTACTGCTCTAGTGTTAGATTGAGATAAAAGCAAAATCACAAATGGCCACGGGCATGCATTATACAGGAGGGGAGTGGAAACTAGATCTTCTGTGTAAAACCTACACATACAGATAGTGATTCCATGCAGACTCCACTCAGAAGGAATCACAGCCAAAATCTTAACCACAGAATCAAGCACAGTGAGACAGCAAAGTCACTTATGACACTGTGCCAGTGATTAGCTGCTATAACACACATCCTGTGGAGACTGTCGCAGCCAACCAACAGTCTCCATACTCAGCTGCTATAACACACATCCTGTGGAGACTGTTGCAGCCAACCAACAGTCTCCATACTCAGCTGCTATAACACACATCCTGTGGAGACTGTCGCAGCCAACCAACAGTCTCCATACTCAGCTGTTATAACACATATCCTGTGGAGACTGTCGCAGCCAACCAACAGTCTCCATACTCAGCTGCTATAACACACATCCTGTGGAGACTGTCACAGCCAAACAACAGTCTCCATACTCAGCTGCTATAACACACATCCTGTGGAGACTGTCACAGCCAACCAACAGTCTCCATACTCAGCTGCTTTAACACACATCCTGTGGAGACTGTCGCAGCCAACCAACAGTCTCCATACTCAGCTGCTGTAACACACATCTTGTGGAGACTGTCGCAGCCAACCAACAGTCTCCATACTCAGCTGCTATAACACATATCCTGTGGTGACTGTCGCAGCCAACCAACAGCCTCCATACTCAGCTGCTATAACACACATCCTGTGGAGACTGTCGCAGCCAACCAACAGTGTCCATATTCAGCAATTAAAGCCACATTTATTGAATGTGTACACCTTGGATATCAGATATCAGATTCAGAACTGTGAAGCCAAGACTGAATCAATACAAAATTCTGTAAACAACCGCGATAGAGGCATCACTAATATTAATGAAAAGCATCTAGACCTGGAAGCAAAATGGTGCATAAATAACCTTTTACTTAGAGGAATTCTTGAGTCTGTTAATCATCCAAATTTGCCATCTGCAATGCAAGAAATTCTGCAACTGCTCTTTGCATGAAAACTTCACCTCAGATCATCATATTTGAAACAGAACATCGAGCTCTTAGAAGAACACAAACAAACCAAAACAGACTAGTGTACACTAAACTGCTTGGATTTCAAGATGATATATGCTTACAAATTAAAAAGGAACTCTTATGGAAAGGCAGTAACATTATAATTTCTCAAGATATCATTTTGCCTTATAAACAACAAAGGCAATTGCTGGCTCCATTCTGTGTTTCTTTATCCAGAATAAAAAACAATTCTAATTGTTATTTTCTGCAAAATTAACATTTATGTATAAGGCAATACAATGTCAGATTAGTTCCACTCAGGATGGTAACCACACATTTCATAAATTATTCAAATTTACAAGTTAAACAAGCTCAGTGTTGGGCCCTATAACATATATTGTGATGCAGGGTATGAAATAAGCCTTCATGCCAAGTTACCATACCTTTCAACTGTCTAGATTTTTGCAGAATGTCCATATTTTTGCCTTATATTTTTGGTCTGTTTCTCATAAAAATTGTGGTTTTGTGGCAAATCACTGAGGACTGAAGTCACTAAACAATAACACATTTGAGTTTCAGACTTCATATCCTTCAGAAAATGCATGCTAACACAAATGCTGTTATTCTAAAACTTTACAAGTTTATAAGAGCAATATTTTTTATTTATTTGTATTTATACTCTGTCCCTATTTTGGGCCTTTGTCCCCCCATTATTTTAGGCTATGTCCAGATTACTTGCTCTAAGAAGTTGAGAGGTATGCAAATCACTAATTCTGTTTCAATGCAACTCAAAAAGCATGAATGAAGCTATCCATGTTCTCACAGGTAATTGGATGAAGCTATCCATGTTCTCACAGGTAATTGGATAAAGCTATCCATATTCTCACAGGTAATTGGATATAAAATGTCATTACGAAGCAGGAAGTCATGTAAGCCAAGATGGAACTAAAAGTAAGTTCAAATAAAGTGACAGTTTACAAAGGGAAATCTTTCTGCTTAACTTCATCCAAAAGGCGCACAAAATGTCCCCAGATATAAACATTATCTAATGGATTCCTCCATCAGGTTCAATCTAAACTTTCTTGATCTGAGTTTGTTTGGATATTAAACCTGATCTATCAAAGTCAAGTCAAAGTCAAAGTACACTTTACTGTCATTTAGACCCACGCGTCAGTATAGGCTAAATGAAATACGGTTCCTTCGAGCTCCATGTGCAGACAATACATATAAATATAACATATATAAATAAAAATAGTTGTAACATTTGACATGACACTAGGACATAATTACATTTTTGCATCTTTGTCTATTAGCAGCACTTAGTATTGCACGGGTAGGTATATTGCACAGGTAGATATATTGCACAGGTAGGTATATTGCACAGGTAGATATATTGTACAGGTAGGTATATTGCACACTTGAGAACTGATCCTTATGAGACTAGAGCATTTTCAGTTGCCCAGAATGCAACTTGTGCTTTGAGTTATTGCAGAAAGACAGTAAGAAGCTTCCAATGAGCTATTGCACAGGTGGGAAGAACCTCACAGTGGTTTGATTGCATTTTAAGAAAAGAGATTCCCTTCAGACTGTGTGGCCTCTGACTAGGTGACCTGTTGGCTAGCATTATTAGTCAAGTTTACTTGTCTGACAGCCGGAGGAAAGAAGCTATTTCTGAATCTAGTCAGTTTGCAATGTATACTTCTGTATGAGGTCAAGCAGAACAATCCCTGAGCTGGGCGGGTTCAGTCTCTGGCAATCTTTATAGCTCTATTGAGACACCATGCAGACTGTAAATGCTGCATAGGTGGAAGCGTGGACCTGGTAATCCTGTCTGCCACCTTCACCACCCTTACCCTGCCTTATGATCTACAGCCTTGCAGTTCCTGTACCATACTGTGATATTGCTTGTCAAGATCCTTCCAATGGTGCCTCTGTAGAAGGTTGTGAGGACGAAGATGAAAGGTTTGCTCTTCAACCTGCGTAGGAAGTGGAGCCTTTGCTGTGCCTTCTTGACAATGTGAGTTGTGTTAATGGACCATATCAAGTCTTCTGTGATGTGCACCCTCCCAGGCATTTGGTGGTCTCCACCCTTTCTAATGTTTCTTTGTTGATTGTGTGAGGGGGATGTGCCTCATTTTTTTTCTGAAGGTTCATAGGTTCATAGGGTCATAGGTTCATAGGTTCATAGGTTCATAGTTCATAGGTTGGTACTAGGCTATTGGCCCTAGGGCCTATACAAGCCTAGCCATAACAATTTGCTGGCTATTACTTCTCTGGTCCCCTGTCTAACAGGGTGGGTGACGTGATCCCTGGGGTGAATTTCCTATCTCCCATCCAATCATCAACGTTCCTTTTGAAGAGGGCCAATGAGGCGCTCTACTTGACATGTATGGGCAGTCTATTCCAGAGTATGGGGAGTCTCCGGGTCAGGAACCTATCCCTCCAGCATGTTTTGTTCATTGTGATGACAAGGTTTAGATCCCTGGAGCATGTAGCTCTGAGGGATTAGGATTTTTTTAAGTGTAGCATGTCCAACAGCTCTGGGTTTGACATGGCCTTGTATGTTAACCAGAGATCACATCTGAGCAGGCGATATGCGACAGAGTATAGCTGGAGTTTTTTTAGACGGTCAGCATTTGGTCAGAGATTTTTTCAACAGACATTCGGAGTAGCTATGAGGTCAAGAGTAGCACCTTCATTTGCCAATATTATTATGGCCCTTTGGGAATTGAAACATCTTTATGTGTTGCCTTTTTTAGACAATATTTTGTTTTATAGGTGATACATAGATGATTTAATTTTTCTTTGGAAGGGCAGCTATGACAGTTTTTTACTTTTTGTTGAACATCTTAATCGTAACACTACTTTTTTGAATTTCACTATTGGCAGTTCTGGGGAGTCCATAGATTTTTTGGATTTATATCTCACTTTTGACACCAATACTCTGAGATTTAAAAGTCAGATATTCAGAAAGAACACCTTTGTCAATCAATACTTACACAGAGAAAGTTTACATCCTGTCCACATGAAGAGTGGTGTTGTCAAAGGTCAGTTTATATGAGTCAGTAGATTGACCACTGAATACTCAGTCTTTTTAGAAGAAGTAGACAAGTTGTTAAGCTTTTTTCAACAAAGAGGTTATGACTTGACGTGGCTCCGAAAGATAGTTCAGGAAGTTTTACAGCTTAGGGTTACTACTGCTCGTCCAATTTTGGACAATAATGTTACCTTAAAGGCTTCATCTCATAGTGTTCCAAATAATGGCCATATGAATTTTATCTTAGTCTTTCCTATTCCAATTTGTATTGAGATGGGTATAATAAGAAAGATTCTTTTGGAACACTGGCAACACAGAATTAATTAAGATTCTAGGTGATAAACCATTTTTTTGTTTCAAGAAGGTTACTAGTATTAAGCAAATTCTAGAATCTAAGAGAAATCAGACTATTACAAGTTCAGTGATTTGTTCTGTTGGGAGTTTTTCATGTGGCAAAGGTAAACAGTGTAGATATATGAGTAATGTGTCCAGCATAGAATTTAAACATTTAAAAAGAAAGTTTGTGGCTAGAGGGCGATACACTTGCAACACGACTAATGTGGTATATTGTGCAACATGTGACACATGCCAAAAATTCTACGTTGGCAAAACTATTAAAGCACTAAACAAAAGAATTCATGAGCATTGTTTAGCTATAAGAAAAAAAGACAAATAACGAACAATGAAACCAAACTAACTTAAAAACTAATAGAGGTAAATTCACACGCACTCACATACGTACAATTGCACACCTGAAAAATGTGTGTATGTGTGCGCGCGAATACGTGCACCTACGTAAACACACTCACATTTTCCGTCAATCTTTAATGATACTCTTATGTATATAAATGTTCAATGATGTGTAATCTTAATCATGTGTTAAAAAATTCTTATTACATTAACTAATAAACACTGATCACTTTTTATAAATCGTGAATTCGCGCGCACACATACACACATTTTTCAGGTGTGCAATTGTACGTATGTGAGTGCGTGTGAATTTAAGTGAGCACACACACAAATACATTTTAAAAGAGATAAAATACATAATTTTTGTTTGATGTAACATATACAATATGAATGTAAGATGATGATTATTATTAGATTATATTAACATATAAGCATTCTAAATATATATTTATAATTTGATGAATGCATACTAAGGTTAAATAATTTTAACGGTGGAAAATTAATTAAATGACATCATTTCCTGGATTGTATGTACAAAAAGAGGAGTTTGGGAAGTCTCTTCTTTTTCTGAAGAAGTTCACTGCAATAAACGTGAAAGAAAGCGCTAAAAATTACTGTCTCAAAGTGGTCTGTGAAGGTTTCTACCTCTATTAGTTTATAAGAAAAAAAGATGTCAACAATGCTCTGGCTGTTCATGCCACAGAATGTGTACTGTTCAAGAAATTTTCTTTTTTTATTTTGGAAAGAGTTAACACTGACTTGTTTTCTGGTGATTATAAGACCCCTTTGGAGTGTAAGGAAAGTTTGTGGCAAATACTATTAATAGCTAATGAACCTCCTGGCCTTAATGGCACAGTTAACATGAAATGTTTTCTGCAGATGGCCAGGATTAAATAATTTCATTAATTTAAAATATATTATTAATTTTAAGTTCATTGAAATACATTTAATTTTATATTTATAGTTAAATTATTTGATCAAGTATCAGTATGTTAAATACATTGTACACATTAGTTATTTTATATTAGATATATTTAAAAATGTAAGTAGGAAGGTTACTTTAAGGTTTTCGATGAAAGTCATATGATTTTATACTAAATGGTATTTAAGGGATTTTCAATGAATGAAATATTTGTTCTGATGAAGCTCATGTTTATTAAAGTGAGTGAAAGCGCTTAACAAAGTTATTTCTGTAGTCCTGTGGTTGGATTTATTGTCTCAGTTCAGTTTTTTTGGTGTCATTTTTTACTATGTATGGGCAGTGCATTCCAGAGTATGGGGAGTCTCTGGGTCAGGAACCTATCCCCCCAGCATGTTTTGTTCATTGTGAAGACCAGGTTTAGATCCCTGGACCATGTAGCTCTGAGGGATTGGGATTTCTTTAAGTGCAGCATGTCCAACAGCTCTGGTTTGACATGGCCTTGTATGTTAACCAGAGATCGCCTCTGAGCAGGCGATATGCGACAGAGTATAGCTGGAGGTTTTTTAGATGGTCAGCATAGGGCATCTGCTTTAGGCTTGTGATTCTTTTAGTGAAGTATTTATGTGGCCTTTCCAGTTGTTGCAGATGTCTTGTGAGGTACATACCAAACGGGGTGTTGTACTCTATAATGGGTCTAATGAGGGATGAGTTCAGTGGGACAATGACCTCCTTTTTTCTGGATGAAAATTAATGATGAGGTGTGCCACATAGAAGGATTTCCTGACTGTTGTGGTGATGTGATTATTGAAGGTGAGACCACTGTCCACTTGTGTCCCTAAGTCCCTTATCACACTTTCGGTGTTTAGTGTACTGCCACTTATGTGGTAATTCATGGGTACATGTTTTTTTCTCAAAGGGGATAACTATACATTTCTTGGCATTGAGCTTGAGCCCATGGCTCTTGCACCAAACATCTGTTTCTGTAAGGCCCTTTTGTAGAATATCCACATCATTTGGGGATTCAATAATGGCTCCCAGTTTGCAGTCATCTGTGAACTTTGTTAGCCAGAGTTCCTTAGTGCTGGCCTGTACTTCAGAGAAGTAGATGCCAAATAAGAGCTGTCCCAGGACTGAACCCTGAGGTACTCCACTTGTCATTTGTCTGGAGCTGGATTTTGAGTCAGCTACTTTTACAGTGTGGGTTTTGTCAGTAAGCCAGTTGGCAACCCATCGAGTGACATAGGGATTAATGCCCAGCTTAGTAAGTTTATCTATGATTCCAAAGTGGGGGATGGTGTCGAAGGCCTTAGAGAGGTCCAGATAGGCTTGCCCTCATCCGCAGCTTCGGATACTGATTCGAAGAAGTCAATCAGGTTAAGGAGACAAGATCGGCCCTTTACAAAACCAAACTCGATGGGGTCCAGTGTTTGAAGGTTGACAATGTCTTTGTTTATAAGTTCTATAAGTTCTATGATAATGCATTCCATGGCTTTGCAGATTAGACTCATCAGATTGATGGGACGATAGTTCCCAGGATCCAAGGTGGATCCCCCCTTGTGGAGTGGGATAACTGTAGCTGTACGCCACTCATTAGGCACAAAGCCTGAGGTGAGGCTATGATTGAACATGACACTTAGGTGAGGTGCCAGTTCATTTTTTAGTTCATGTAGTACACAGCCCAGGATATCGTCTGGTCCCATGGATGCTGTATTCTTAGCTTTGGAGAGTGCATTTTTTACCTATGTGGCCGTGATTAGTGGAATTTGGCAATCTTTTGGTACTGAGCTGGGCCCTTTAGGGGTAAGAGGGGGGTGAATCTGGCACTGAATCGATCTGCCAGGATATTGGCAATATCCTTGGGATCAGTATATTTAATGCCATTCTGTTGTAGCTCAGAGCAGATCTGAGCATTGCCATTTAGATTCTTGACATAACTATAGAATGCCTTGTGGTTGTCCTTGGAATCTTTGGCAATTTTATTTTCATAACTAGCTTTGGAGAATTTTATGAGGGATCTTAGCTTCTTACCGAGGCTGGTAAGAGAGTTTTTTGCATCCTGGGATTTTCCTCTTTTCTGCAACAGTTTCTTCCTTCTGTTGTATAGTTTGTTTATGCCAGGAGACCACCAGATTGGCTTCCTTTTTTTGGAGGAGACCATCTTGGTTTATTTGGGATGGCACGATTCATGTACAAGTGGATGTGCTTGTACAGTGCCTTAGTGTAGGATTCAGTACTAGAACTTTCAGCTCCAGCCTGCATGGGTGTCATAAATTTTGTCACTTCTGACTCAAGTAGCATGAAGCTGGCTTTGGAGAAGTTTTTTATGGAGGTTTCTGTACTTTAGCTGGTAAGGGAGTATTTTGCATCCTGGGATTTTCCTCTTTTCTGCAACAGTTTCTTCCTTCTGTTGTATAGTTTGTTTATGGCAGAGGACCACCAGATAGGCTTCTTTTTTTAGAGGAGAGTATCTTGGTTCTATTTGGAATGGCGCAATTCATGCATGAGGGGATGTGCTCATACAGTGCCTTAGTGTAGGATTCAGCAGTCGAACTTTCAGTTCCCATCTGCATGGGTGTCATGAAGTTTACCACTTCTGACTTGAGTAGCATGAAGTTGGCTTTGGAGAAGTTTTTATGGAGGTTTCCCTACTGGGAGGTGGGGGGATGTGGATGTCAAGGGTGATTAGCTTATGGTCAGACCTGACCAACGAGGGGGTGACCAGTGGCATGGAGCATCAATCTCCCATGCTGGTAATGAACAGGTCTAGGATATTTGTGCCCCTGGCGGGACTGTGGATTAGTTGATCCAGGGCAATGGAATTTATGAATTCCAAGAACCGTTGAGCTAAGGTGTTGATGCCTGAATAGTTTTCCCAGTCAATGGCAGGGTAGTTGAAATCATCCAATATTAGGGTGTTTGGTTGTATCTTAATATTTTCCAATATGTTTAGAAAGGCATAGTGAGAATCTTGGGACATGGTGGGGGATCTGTAGCAAGCTTCAATTTAGATTGCAGTCTTACTTAGTATTAGATGCGCCTGTAGAATTTCAGATGCATTGTGTTGGGCAACTAGCCTGGAGATGTGAATATCCTTGGTGAATATGGACACTCCTCCACCTGTAGTGTTTCGGTCCTGGTTTGTTGGCTGAAAAGTGTGGTAAGAGTTGTAGCCTGGTATTGCAGGGGTGCTCTCTGGAGCCTTAAACCTGGTCTCAGTTACTGCACAGATATCAATGTTCTTCATTTTTAGAAGTGCCTTGAGAGAGTGCATTTTGAGATTTAGACTTCTAGCATCGAGTAACATTACCTTCAGATTTTGCATGCTTATATCTGTTACGGTGGTGGTTTTGTCCTTTGAGCCTTGCCTAAAAACGGCACTATAGTGTTGGCAAGAGCCTTAGCCAGTAACCTGAATCCCAGGGGCGACAGGTGCAGACCATCTCTGGCAAAGCATCGTGGTCTGTTGATCATGTCATCTCAGGAAGACAGATACTGGATCACCTTTGAATGACACCAGAAACATAACCAATTGTTGAAGTTAATCATTTTGTCCTTATACTGTGGTATAATTCTGGGTGAAGGCGGGATGCTATTCAGGGCTAGGGGCATACCTGCCTGGGCCACAAGATCTGAGAGCTCTTCCATGTCTCTTTTCATGTACTCCAGGGAGGTACATCTCAAGTCATTCACTCCAACATGGACAATAACAGAGTCATATTTGTACTTGTGGAGTGACTTGAGTGCATGCGTGATGTGGGGGATCTTGGCACCTGACTGCCAGCTGTCTGTAATTTTCTCCTTGTTCAGCCTGGTGAGTGGGACATCAGTGTGCCTGACTATAGAGTCACCTATGACTAAAGTGTTGAGCACGTTGTCTTGCCTTAGGGACTGTTGTTGGGTGGCACACTGGTGTTGTGAGCTATGTGACACTTTGGTTGTGATTGGTGTTTGTTTGTGTTTTAGCTTTGGAGATCCTTGTTGCTTGGGCAGGTTAATGTTAAGGGCCTCTGCATAAGTGGGTTTAGTGTTACTATGTGTGGATGTTGGAGGCATGAGTTTTGAAGGGCTGTGTTGCTTGAGGTGTAGTTGCAGGTGTTACCCTTCTCCTCTTGACTGTCTAGCACAATCTTGGGTGGAGAGAGCTTTGCTTTCAGTTTGGCTATGTAAGTGCATCCCTCGCAGGTTGTAGTGTTGGGTGATAGCAGGAGATGGTTGTCTGTGTACATGAGGCAATTGCTGCATTGCCCCAGTATGCGCAGATTCACCAGGTGGACAAGAGAAATTACTGGAAGCTGACCATTGGACATGCCTGGTTCAGTGTTTCTTTTGTAAAGTACAAGAGCTGTTTTCCCTTACCTTTGCAAGGTACTTTAAAATTATAGGCTGTTTAGAGTCTACGATTAATTTCTCCTTGTTAACAAAGAGAGTTGACTGCTTGTATCAGTTTAAGGCTTCCTAGTACTTTCCAGCAGGTTTTATAGCAAGTGCTAGTCACAGGGTTTCAGATTTTAGTGCTACTACTGACAAACCAGCTAGTTCTAAGGGAAAGTTTGAAGAGCAGACTTTCTGGCACCAAGAGTAGTTTAAAGTGCTGGACTAATAGGCTAATAAAAGTGCAGGAGAGCAGGGAACTAACAGATCTGAGGTGGTGGTGCTGCAGTAGCATTGTGGCCTCACAGTAAGAAACTGTCCGGTTCGATTCTCAGCTAGAGCGTCTTCTGCATGGAGACATGCGTGAATGGGCGTACCTTCGTTGAAGGTTGTGCATCAGGCCTGGCAAGCCGGTATGTAAAATTCAACTGCCAATCATTATCAGACTGGAGTTCCTCTGTGGCGACCCCTAACCGGGAAACGTCAAAAGACACAAACAAACTGCTAGCAAACAAAAAGTCCAGGATACAGCAAGTCTGTATCTGGGCGACACTAGTTCCAGGAAATGTAATAAACAGTTTTTTTTTCTAGTAGAAATTGAAGAAGCAGATGATAATGAGATAATTCAATATGCAGAAGCTAAAGAGATGGACCTTTGTTAGGTTCTCACTATTAACAGTAGAATGAGCTGATGTAATGTGCCTGGGTGGGAGTGTCCAGTATCGACTTAATACCAGAGGCGGGCAACTCAAAGCACCAAGACAAAAAGACCAAAATAAGAACTGGGAGGGAGGGTGGAGAAAAGCAGTTATACAGATTACAGAGATATTAAATCAAAATGCAGACAAAAAATGAGAATAAACTCTTATCTTTTTTAATATCACAGTCCACTATTACTCTTTGGTTTTGTTTACATTCAGAGCCCGGTTGTTATTGTTGTCATGCCAGTCAATCAGATACTTCACCTCCTCCCTGTACGCTGTTTCCTCACCATTGCTGATTAAGCCTACTATTTTATTGTCATCCAGGAATTTGATGATGTGTTTTTAGCTGTTACTAGTTGCACAGTCATGGGTCAGCATCATGAACAGCAGAGGACTGAGAACACATCCTTGAGGGGCTCCCATGCTCAGTGTAGTGCTCTCTGAGGTGTTATTGCCTACACTCACTCTGTGGTCTGACAGTGAGGAAGTCCAAAATCCAGTTACACATGGGAGTGCTGACACCCAAATTAAACAGTTTCTCTGTCAGATGTTGGGGTATAACTGTGTTAAAGGCAGAACTGAAATCAATGAATAATAGTCGGACATAACAGTTTTGTCTTCCAGGTGAACCATGGATATGTGCAGTGCCAGCTTGATGGCATCTGCAGTGGAGCAGTTCAACTGATAAGCAAATTACAGTGGATCCAGTTCTGCAGGGAGATTTATTGTTAGTCTGACCAGTCTGTTAAAGTACTTCATTATGGCAGAGGTGAGAGCTACTGGACAACAGTCGTTCAGACTTGCTGGTTGAGACATTTTTGGTAGTGGCATGATTGTGTCCTTGAAGCACTTTGGTACAATGGTCTGACGTAGTGACATGTTAAATATGTCAGTAAGAACCAAAGTCAGTTGAACAGGACAGTCTCTTAGCACATGTCCCAGAATGTTGTCTGGTCTGGCCACTTTTCTTGGGTTCACCCGGCTTAGAGTTCTCTGAACGTTGGCTGAATTGAGGCAGATACTACTTCATTTTGCCTGGTGGTCAGTTTCATGACTTTTTTGCCATTCCCATCATCAAACCTGCTAAAGTAGATGTTGAGCTCATTTAGAAATTCAGGGTTGTCATAACACTTTGAAGATATAGGCCTGCAGTCTGTTAAGGATTGTATTCCCTGCCACAGATATCTGGAATCCCTTAGGTCTGAGAAGTGACTCTGGACGTTCTGTCCATAGGCGTGCTCGGCCTTCATTATGCCACTATTTAGGTTGTTTCTGGTCTCTCTCAGGGCATTCTTGTCTCCTGCCTTAAAGGCAGCTTTGTGTGCCCTTAGGAGATCATATACTTCATTTGTGATCCAGGGTTTTGAGTTGGCCCTAATGGTGATGGTCTTGTCGACTGTCACTTTGTCCACATACTTAGATATGTATGCCAACACAGATTCTGTGTACTCGTCCAGATTGATGTGTTAGTCCCCCATAGTTACTTATGAATAACAAGATCACAAGGAACACGAACTGTACAATGATACATTTTTCAATTTTCAACTTACTTCAATTTAAGAAGTTAAGTTTGCAAACTATTAAAAAATTATTAACGTAAATTAGTTTACTCCTAATCAGTTTCTACTTGTGCTGCTGTCGCATAACTATTATATGAGGCATTCTACCTAGGGTATAACTAACAAATTCCTTATTTTTATTGATGTGTCATTGTTAAATAAAACTGCATGCTCCAATTCAGGCCAGGCATATAAAGTAACTTCTCATGCTTACAAAAATAGGCTTTACAGAAAATATATTTTTTAATAACCTTTATTAGAACTGCATTGCTTTTAACTGGCTTATAGAAACTGATATGATCAAAATAACTAATTTTCAGGCAGGGATAATTACTGAAATATCCATTAAGTATAACACAATTAGCTACATGTATTATTAAAGTTTGAAAATTGAAATATTAAAGGAGTCCAACAATCCAATAGAAGAAAACTATTTTACACCTTACCCAAAAGACAGATGCTCAGATTATTGTGATTCAAGAGATTCATATGGCCAAAAATTAATGGTTAGTTGTAAAGAAAAAAAAACAGATAAAAAGCTAGGAGTTGCAATCTTCAAAAAAAAAAAAAAAAAAAATTGCAGGTACTATTCTAAACAGCCATTGGGACATTGAAGGTTGGTGGTTTAATGTTATATGTAAAATCGAAGAGTTTTTCGTAGATTTATAGATTCACAAACTGTTACTAGGCTATCGACCCGGGGGTCCCTTTCTAATCCGAGCCAGCTTTTCCCAAAGAATAATGATGCCAGTATCCAAATAGGACTCTGAGGGCCAGACATTTATAAGCTACTTCTGTCCATACGAGACATGAGTGCCAGGCCAGGCGTAAATTTCCTATTCCTCATGCACTGGCCTAGGTTGCCCTTAAACTGGGTAATAGATGAACTTACCTTCCCATGGATGGGAAGCCTTTTACATAGGAAGGGCAGTCTCTGGGACACATATCTGTCTGTCCAACATGTTCTGTTTAAGTCACAGACAAAATTCAGATCCCTAGACCATGAATTTCTGGTACTCTGAGTTAACAAATATGTAGACGATTTATAAGTGTGCAGTTTGCAGATGCCGTGTAAGCCAGGCATAGATCACCCCTCAGCAATCTATAGGAAACTGATAGAGGGAAAGGGATTTAAGGCACACTGCATATGGCAGGTTTGTATGATTTGTATTCTTTTTGTAAGGATCCTTTAAGGTCACTCTAGTTGCTGCATATGCATGGTCAGGTACGTACTGAAGGAATATTGTACAATGTATGATTGGTTTGATAAGGGCTGGGTACAGTGGGATAATGACCCCTTTGGACATAGATGCCATGCCCTTACTTATTAACTGCCCAATGTAAAAGGATTTCCTCACCACAGTGGCCATGTGGTGGTCAAAGGTAAGGCTGCTTTCTACATACCTAAGCAGATCCCTGACCACTGGGGTGACTCTTAGGGGTGTTTTATAAACATGGTCATCAACCAGAATGGCTGACTTCCCAAAGGGGACAATTATGCATTTCTTAGCATTGAGTTGAAGACCATGGCTTTGGCACCATTTGTCAGCCAAAGATAAACCTTCTTGAAGAATGCTAGTGTCTGCAGGGGAGTTGATGATAACCCTCAGGTTGCAATCTTCTGCAAACTTAGTCAGCCATTAACCTTCAGCATTTGATTCTATTTCAGAGAAATAGATGCCAAAAAGGAGCGGGCTGAGTACCAAGCCCTGGGGGACTCCACTGGTGACTGGCCTCTTGGTGGAGGTGACCTCCCCTATTTTGACCTCCTGGGTCCTATCAGTGAACCAGTTGGCTAACCAGTGGCTGATAAAAGGGTTTATACCTAAATTATTGAGCTTGTCTATAATGCCCAAGCAGGGTATTGTATCAAAAGCCTTGGTCTGGTCAAGATAAGCTGTGTGCACAGTCCTACCTTCATCCAGTGATTTCATGACCATCTCAGAAAATTCCACAAGATTTAATAGGCATGACATTCCTTTAACAAACCCGAACTGTAATGGGTCCAGAGTTTGCAGGTTACCTATGTCCTCATTTATCATGTCCATTTTTATTCTTTTTATAGCCTTACATATGAGGCTGGTAAGACATATGGGCCTGTGGTTAACTGTATCAGTGGTTGGACCTCCTTTGTACATGGGAATGACTGTAGCCATCTTCTGTTCCTTGGGCACAAAACCTGACTGAAGGCTCCAGTTGAAAAGTGATTCAAGTGGAACAGAGAGGTCATGTTTCATGTTATTTTTTAAACATCCTGGGATGTTATCAGGCCCCACTGATGCAATGTTTTTGGCCTTGGAAAGTGTATTGATGACCTGTTCCCTAGTAATGGTTGGTAGGATTGTGTTATGTGGTATTTCCTCTCGACTGTCAGGAGGGAGTGGGAGGAGAAACATGAACTGAACCTGTCAGCCAAAAGGTTAGCAATGGCCTCTGGTTCAATTTGGGTAATGCCATTTATAATAAGTTATGTGCATTGCTGTGTATTTTCTCTGAGGTTACAGACATATCCTTAGGAAGCTTTGTGGCTGTCCTTTGCCTGAGAAGCTATTTTTCTTCAAATTAAACCTTTGAAGTATTAATTAACCCTCTTAGCTGCCAGTTTAGATTGGTCAGAGGGATTTTAGTATGTATGTCTTTGTTGATCCTATGTTTGGACAAGATTTTTTCTTTTGTTGTATAACTGATTGATAGTGTGATTCCACCAGGGTGGCTTGTCTTTTGACCTTGTCTTATTCTTAATACAACTGGGCGCTGCTCAGTATATATAACTAGCAATATGGCTGTACACAGAGTTTGTAAATAGCTCAGTGTATGCTATGGTTTTTTACTGGGTTTAGGGGTGCTTGGAATTTAGCCAAGGTGTTGCTTAGTAGAGAGAGGTTAACCTTGGAATAGTTCCTAAAGTTTTTTTAGTTTCACTGGATGCCTGGATTTAATTTTTCTTTAAAGTAATAGTGCTTTATGGTCAGATCTGACAAGCAAGGACATCACATTGGGTGAGAAACTTCGGCTCCCTATGGTTGTGAGTACAAGGCCAAGGATGTTTGCACCCTTGTAGGAGAATGGACCAACTCTTCCAGGATGTTGGTATTAACAACGTTTAGGAATTTCTGGGCTTGTGCACTAGAAGTGGTGTAGGATTCCTACTATATAAAGGGGTAGCTGACATCCCTCATGAATATCATACTGGGTTGAATGGTGAGGGACTCTAGTACACTGATATAGGTAGTATGGGTTTCCTGGGACATGGAGGTGAACCTATAGGTTTAAGGATATGGTACAACAACCTAATTATGGTGAGTTGGATGTATGAGTTCCAGTGGGTCATACACTTTAACTAATCTGGATGTGAGGTTGAGACTCCTCTACCTTTATTTCCCTCCTGTGCAGTAGCTGGTATAAAGGTGTGAAAGGCATTATAACCTTGCAGTGCTGGGGTACTCTCAGTGACGTTAAACCATGTCTTCATTACTACATAGATGTCTACACTCTCCAGGAGAGGAAGGGTTGGTGGGAGTGGAGTTTCTTGTTGAGACTTTAGCACTCAGTACTGCAAAAACACTACATAATATCTATTCTGAATACTTGAATACTTCACATTGGTCATATTGCTATATCTGTACTAGTTTACCTACCCATTTCTGATGAACTGTATATCACCAGCAATGTAGAA
Source organism: Protopterus annectens (assembly GCF_019279795.1). Classification (NCBI taxonomy): domain Eukaryota; kingdom Metazoa; phylum Chordata; order Ceratodontiformes; family Protopteridae; genus Protopterus; species Protopterus annectens. Next base: position 1,783,923,740 of record NC_056732.1, read on the forward strand.
TTCTAGTGCGCCTATTTTAATCTAGTGTTTATACAACACTGCATACCCTTCACTGTTTGTAAATACTATAAATGTGAATAAACAGTTATGTGTTGGTTATAACTAGTGATTACATTGCATGTAAACTCTTGCATTGCTTTTGTTAATGTCATCTGACTCGTATCCACACTGCCCAAACCATCAAGAAAGTACATAAAAAACTAGGACTGCTCTATCGTAACAAACAATTTCTCACTAAACAATCTAGAATCACAGTAGCCAGGACACATCTATTATCCACCCTTCTCTATGCCTCCCCAGTACTAACAAACCTTCGTATATCTGATCTTAACAGGCTAGAATCCTGTTATAAAAAGATAGCTAGATTTGCCACTGAATCTACATATAGAACATATCACTGTGTAGCCCTTAAAAAATTAAACTGGTTAGAACTCCCTCAACTATTGCAACTCAATCAACTGTCACTAGCACATAAGCTATACCACCACGCAGACAATGTCCCAGCCCTCCAACATCTTATACAACCTTACACCACAAAAAGAATTTTGAGATCTAATACCCTTAACCTTCTTGAGGTCACCAATTACAAAAACGAAGCAGAGAAATCTCTCTATAGCTACTGCATCTCCAAACTCTGGAACTCTCTACCAGTCACCCTCACATCCAATACCTCCACTACTCAATTTAAAAAACTCCTCATAACCCATCTTTCTAACAAATGGCTATGCTCTTGCAACACCCTTGGGTAAAGACAAAGATACTAAAACTACTGTTCTCATCAAGTTTCTATTTTTTAATGCTACCTTTTGAAAGCACTACAGCTTTATAAAGTTACTGAATTTCTAAGAAATGTATCCATAGTTAATACCAAACTACTATGTAAAAATGTCCTAGGATGTATAGGTTCATAGGTTCATAGATTAGTACTAAGCTAACTGCCCTTGTGAGCCATTTTAAGCCTAGCCAGTTATCTCTTGTGAGACTCAAACCCTGCACCTTGTGTTTGTAAGGCAACCACCTTAACCATTAGGCCACCCTCCCAACCCCTATCACATAGTATAATCACATAGTACTGTAGCTTCTTATTAATCCTTCTATATTTGCTTTGTATACTACTGTATTGTTTGTATGTTACTGCATTGTATGTAAAATGGAGCTTTTGTCCTCGGGCCTTTGGTGTAAATGGACATGTGTCCAGTCGAACTTTCCCAGTCAACAAATGTAAAATAAAATAAAATAAAATAATAAATATTATGTTTATTGTCTAACCTTGTGGAGCTTTTCTCCCTGGGCCTCCACTGAAAATGGGTTCATCTGGCCCAGTGTACCTTCCCAGTAAGCAAATGCAAACAAATAAATAAATAAACAAATAAATAAACAAATAAATAAATAAATAAACAAATAAATAAATAAATAAACAAATAAACAAATAAATAAATAAATAAATAAATAAACAAATAAATAAATAAATAAATAAATAGCACTGAGCAGTATCACCTTCAGATATACCTTCGTAGGTTTGGTTATGTCAGTAGGTTTATCAGGTTGGCATTGCCTAAAAAAAGGCACCATGAGGGTGGAAACCGTCTTTGCCAATATCCAAAAGCCTAGAGGGTATAAGTGCAGACCATATCTGGCAAAGCAGCATGGTCTGTCAACTATGTCCTCCCAGGCCGTCATATGCTATACGCTCCTGGAATGACACCAGATGCTAACCAAATTGTTAAAATAAATCATTTTCCGTTGGTAACATCGCATCATCCTCGGACAGGGTAGCATGCTTCTAAGTGCTAGGCTCATACCTGTCTGAGACACATAATCAGCTAGCTCGATCATTTCTCACTTCTTATAGTCAAAGGAGGTAGTTCTCAGGTTAACACCCACATGGACTGTGACAGACTCATACCCATACCTGTGTTTCTATGACCTGCATGCTTGTGTGACTTGATGGATCCTAGCTCCAGAAAGGCAGCTAAACATGACTCGCTCCTTACTCAGTCTGGCGAGGGGACACTGGTGTTCCTCACGATGGAATCACCAACGATCAGGAAATTTGGCTGTATGCTGCTTTGCCTTAAAGACTTAGCAGTGGATGCCTTGGATACAGTGTTACTATGCGTAGCTGTGGGTGGTTCATAGGTTCATAGGTTGGTACTAGGCTATATTGTTTTAATAGAGTATTTACATGATGGTTGAGTACCATTTTTGATTATACTGTGCAGGAGGTCTTAGGGTTTCACAAGGGTTACCTCTAAATGCCTCAGCATAAGTAGTTTTATGTGTAGGGTCTTTACCCTGTGCAGTAGCTATGATGCAAGTATCACTGACAACCTCTGTATGATTAGTTTTGGTTGTATGAGAGAGTTTTGCCTCCAACATTAAAGTATATTTACACCTACTGTTATTGTATCTGTTTTATTAAGAATATGTGGGCTGTCAATGTACATGAGGCAATTGCTACAATGCTTCAGAATACCCATCTCAATCAGTCTGGCCACCGAGGGAGTCCAGAAGTCAATATCCATGGCTACCGATCTACTAGGGAAGAGTGAGAAAAAAATATTGAATAAGTCAATAAAACAAGGAACTTGATGAGCAATGCTCAGCTTTTAAACTAGTAGTTAAAAAATCTGTCTAGATAGTATTGCCACAAGAGTATATCCACAGACCAGAACAAATACACTTAGAATAACAGGCACAAAAAGCCTTCCCCAGCAATTCTCAGCGCAGAAGGATGAAGGTTACCCTCTCCATCCAACAAAGTATAAAGCACAAACCTTCTTAATGTAAAATAACTGGCTTGGAGCCCAAGCACTTAAACCAGAACTAAAACACTTTGGGAATAATATACACAATAAGCCTTCAACCAGCAATTCCCAACTCAGAAGGTGTAAGCTACCTCTCCTGTCACAAGAATGCAGACCACACACCTTACTTTTGTAAGATAACTAGTTTGAAGCCCAAGTGCTTAAGTCAAACAAAGAAGCTCAAAATAATAGTTACATTTTGATCAGGCTACTAAAAAGACGTAGTAAATACAGCAGACTAATGCAACTGAAAACTTTAAGAACAAGCAGCAAAAATCTAAATAAAGTAACATAGGAAGAAACACGGATATAATAAAATCAGATGAATAAAGTGCAATTTATTTAGTAAGTGGGAAGGGAGGAAACAAAAGAATATATAATTTTAAAAGACTAGAAAGGAGAGCCTTTGCAACTGATCTCTCATTGCACAGTAGAATGACCTGATGAGATGGGACTGAGAGAAGTGTCCAAAATCAGATTTATAGAGGGGTGGTCAACTCAAAAGCCACCAAGTGCAACAGCAGTAGGGCAGGTGGTTAGGAAAATCAAATGTAGACAGAGATCAGCAATAGTCGGGCAAAGAACAAGAAGTCAAACAAGCACTACAGCTAAGTTTCATTAGATTGCAATTATTTCTAACTTATACTTTTCTTGTAATAATCAGTCTCAATTTGTATCTAAAAATCTTTAACCTGTTAACTACAATTAATACCCATTATTTAATCATAGGTGGAAATTGGAATGTATTGACAGATCCCATATCTGATAGAACAGGTAATTCCACTTTAAAAGATGTTAAAAACACCTTAGTAATTCTGAACATAATGGACAGGTTCAACAATTCAGATCCTATTACATTTGCAGACCCTAATAAAAAATAACAATATATACTATTTACCATGCCATAAGACATGGTCATGAATTGATTTATTTTTAATATCAAATCATATTTTAAATTCTGTAATAGATTTAAGGAAAGTTCCAAGAACTATTTCTGATTATTCTAAATATATATTAATTTGGTCCTTTCCAGTAAACCCTTACCTACTTCAGTATGAAGAAGTAAAAACAAACAAAAAAAAGATATTTTGTCTATGTTAACAGAATTTATAACAATTGCTAAAAGCAAAATATAAAATTTGATATCCAATGGATATTGTTAAAAACCCAAATAAGAGGATATCCTATTAGTAAAACAATGTACTTGTACATCTCAGTTATTAAGATTTTTGCAAAATGTCCAGATTTCTGCCTCATATTTCTAGTCTGTTCCTCATAAAATTTGTAGTTTCCAGACAAATCACTAAGAACTGAACTTACTAAATAATGGCAAACATTTGTGTTTCAGATTTCATTTACTTCAAAAAATACATGCTGGGGGTGGCCCAGTGTACCTTCCCAGTAAGCAAATGCAAATAAATAAATACACAAATAAATAAATAAACAAATAAATAAATAAATAAATAGCACTGAGCAGTATCACCTTCAGATATACCTTCGTAGGTTTGGTTATGTCAGTAGGTTTATCAGGTTGGCATTGCCTAAAAAAAGGCACCATGAAGGTGGAAACCGTCTTTGCCAATATCCAAAATCCTAGAGGGTATAAGTGCAGACCATATCTGGCAAAGCAGCATGGTCTGTCAACTATGTCCTCCCAGGCCGTCATATGCTATACGCTCCTGGAATGACACCAGATGCTAAGCAAATTGTTAAAATAAATCATTTTCCGTTGGTAACATGGCATCATCCTCGGACAGGGTAGCATGCTTCTAAGTGCTAGGCTCATATCTGTCTGAGACACATAATCAGCTAGCTCGATCATGTCTCACTTCTTTTAGTCAAAGGAGGTAGATCTCAGATGGCCAATTGAGAGCAGTGAATTTTGAGAGCTCCATAAACTAGTATAATAATATAGGAACATTTTATTATTTTCAAGTTTAAAACATCAGAAATCTATAGATCAACTACTAAACTACATAAATATCAATTTTGGTGGAGCTATACAAAAATTTTCCTGTCAAGTAACCTGGAGATATATTGAGTCACTGAATATGAACAACTCAAGAAATTCTCATCCAGATGCTGCCTTGACAAAAGAACTGCAATTGATGGCATCTACATTACAAGAACTATTTTTGAAGATGAATGACTTTAAAAATGACTTAGAAAACCTCAAATTAAATTCTCAAAAACAGACTGATACTCTTAAGGAACTATTACATTAACACAATTCAAAAATAACAAATATAGAGACTTCTCTAAATGACATTGAATGGAGACTCAAAGAGGAAGAATCCCAAAAAGAATTCCTGCTTAAACAGAATACATGGCTGCTAAACAAAATAGACGACTTAGAAAACAGGGAAAGGAGAAACAACATAAGGATCTTTGGTCTGCCTGAAAACACTGAAGGAGAAGGCATTATTTCATTCTTAACAACCTGGATTCCTGAATTTTTAGACTTGAAAGAGGGACTTTCATTTGCAACTGAAAGGGCGCATAGAGCACTGAGGAAACCTGCTTCTAATGCAACAAATACTCCACCTAGATCCATAGTTATAACATTTCTTTCATTTCTGGACAAGGAAGTAATATTAAAATCTGCTTGGAGAAAATCTCCCTTAAATTACAATCAAAGCCTGATAAGGTTTCACAATGATTATTCTTCCAGAATACTGGAACAAAGGAAAAAATAGTCTGCCCAATAATAAAACTGTTGAAACAAAACAACATTAAAGCACAGCTGGCCTTTCCAGCCAAGATAAAAATACTTTTTACCAATGAGATGAGAACCTTTAATGACTTAAAAGAAGCTATTATATTCAACAAAAACAATAACATAGTGTCTATCCCAGAAGAAATGGAATGGATGCCCCTACTCTTAAAAGAATAAAGGAAACAAATCATTGGACTGATGCTAGAAAGAAGAAACAAAAAACTGATTCCAAGATAGCTGTTCCAAAAAATAACTCTTACTACGTCTAAGTATCAACTGATATGGTACATCACTTGTCATCTGTTTTTATTTTAAAAAAGGAGGATTTCTTAAACAACAGAGAAACAGTAATGATTTATTCAGAATGTTCAAAGAGTCAAGTAATTCTTCACAAAGGTAGGTCAAAATGGATTACTATTTACATTATATACAAGCCAAACAAAACAACATATAATATAAACACAGAAGTTTCTATTCCCCTACTTGAACTCAGTGAATACTTATCTTGTTCATTTTTCATTGTTTTTGCTTATAATAATTTAAGTAATTAATTAACTAATTCAACAAGGTACCATTCATCAGAGTTCAGACTCAAATTAACAAATTAACATCATATATAATAGCAGTAACAATATAGTGTTTTAAAAAAAAATGCTGTCATGGAGACTAATGCCTTCTTCAGTTAAAGTATGATTTAGAAATGGCATGTATATCCTGGTTAAATAATAGTAGCAAGCTCTTAGTACAAATGTCATCATTATTCTGTCTAAATATAGTTAATATCAGTTATGGCAGGTATCACAGCTACTAGTGCTGTTTGATCAATCCTGATATGGTGTGTGTGGATTCAGCTGTGTTTGGCAGTTGTATGTTGCCGTTTTCATCTCCGGGAAGCTGTGGGTTGTAGCTTGTGATCGAGGTTTACTGATGCTTCTGTATTAGGAAGAGATATTTGGTGTTTTAGCCTGGATCCAGGAGAAGGGGGTGGATGCAGCTGTGATTTGGGATATTTTGGCAGAGAATATTTTGTTTATACATCTGCTGAGTGAGAGGTGGGAGGGCTGGAGGAATGTGTTGTCTCTTGCTGTGGCAGCTTGTTGGGAGTTTTTTTTTTATCTGTCTGCTCTCTGTTCTTTTCCTGGCTGCTGCCTTGCTGAAAGGAAGGGAATTTAGGCTTGAAGTTGCAGTGAAGTGAAGCTTTGTTTCAGGTGCATTGTGAGCCTCTGGTATGCAGTACACAGACACACTAACCCAGAAACAGATGCTCCCAGGTTGCTATGGTAACAGAGACAGAGTGATGATAATGCTTAATGGCTCTGAGGAGCCTCTGAGATGATTCTCAGCAATGATGTTTTTGGTTTAAAAAAAAATATATATATATATAATAAAAGGACTATTTTAAACCACATGTACAAATATTGGTAGTTTCCCAACACTTTGTTTAGCTCATTAAGTTGATTCTTGATAAAAATAAATAAATAAATAATAAGCACAATTTTATATTTAAAATATATTTTGGTCCAAACACATTAAGGGCTTACATAAGTGTGGAAGTCTGAGTTATTGTGAAAGACTAAGAGTACTTGGTCTTGTGCACTACCCTTTGCAGTGGTCTGGGAGGCGAGCTTGCTCGGAGGTGTTGGGCATATGGGGATAGCTGATTCTAGGGGTGTTTGGGGATGCTGGTAAGTGCTAGAGAGTCATCAGATTTCCTTCATGAAAATATCTTTGGGAATGGAAGGTGTGTTGAGTGGTTCACTGGCAGAGTGGCCACTGCATGGAACAGGCTGGTAAAATGGAGCAGGACAAATATTGGTTTGGATATTTTAAGAACAGCCTGGAAATACACCACGTGAACTAGTGAATGGTATTCTGGCAAAACTGGATGGGCATTGTTGCCCATGCTTGAAGTAGTGATATGTGTGCATGTAAGGATGGAAATATACTTATAACAAATAAGAAACTAGAAGAATCTCATAATTTAAAGTCTATGGACTGTATAAACATGCTTGGAAGGAGTTAATAATAAGAATAAGCATTACAGCTTGTGGTCTCTCAAATAACTAAGCAACGGCCAAAAAACACACACAATATTTATGTAATGCATGATTTTAGTAAATCTAGACATAAAACATATAATCATCATACAACATGAAGCAGTCTGTTGAATTTAGATATTAAAGACAGGATTTAATAACATGGGCTTGTGTATAATAACACTAGTGTCTTAACTTGACATAAATGACATACACTACATTGAACATCAAGGGGAAGCATGATGGTTTTCTTATATAAGTAAATATGCATAACAAGTCATGTAATTGTTTTAACTTAAACTGTAGTTTTTGTAACCCATTTTGACCATATATAATACTTAAGCAGTTACCAAGGTAACTAATGTTTATGCAAGACATCAAACTGGCAAAGTTATTCAAGAGAAATAATAGAAGTCTGAAACTGAAATGTCATAGAATGTAACAATCATATTCTGAACAAATAGTATTAAATTGACAATAGACACTCAGTTTATTAACATGGGCTCGTGTAAAATACCACTACTATTTTAACTTGTCATAAATAACATACACTATATTGAACATCAAGGGGAAGCATAATGATTTTTTCATATAAGTAAATGTGCATAACAAGTCATATAATTGCTTTAACTTGAATTGTGGTTTTGTAACCCATCTTGACCATACATAATACTTAAGCTGTTGCCAAGGTAACTAATGTTTTATACATAACATCAAACTGGCAAAGTTGTTCAAAGGAAACAATAGAAGCCTGAACTGGGAATGTCACAGAATGTAACAATCACATTCTGAATAAATAGTATTAAATTGACAATAATCAAAATAGAACGTTGCCATTTAAATCTAAAAACTTTCAGTATATGCCATAAAATGGCAATTTATGAATATAGAAAGGGAACGTGTAATCATTAATCACAATAAGTGAATTTGTTGTTTTTAACCTATAATTTCACTCATTTTATAATAAGAAATGACATATATGAAAATCCTTATGTGTAGGAAATGGGGGGGGGGAGAGGAATGCGCTGATAATTAAAATGCACTGACTTTCATCAATGTTCACATAAAATAAACTTGATGCTTTAAGTAAGTTAGCAACAAACAAAGTGATTACTTAAATGCTGGCAAACAATGAAATATAACTTCTGATATATACAGTAAAATGCATTGTATTATAAACAATAGGTATAAATATTATTACCAACTATTTATACTAAGTAATAAGTTTTGAAAGACTTCATCAATAAGGGTGACTATGTTAAATAACGGTGTGCTATAACCTTTTACTGAGGTTTTATAAATGATACATCCTACTTTACTATGAATGAATTGCTTGTCATCTATCTTTCATGTAAATATTAATTGTTTATACAATAAGTAGACATTTATATTGTATTAGAATTCTGTCTAATCTACAATAGTACTATATCTGTTCATAATAATATAAATATTGCTTATTCCTATTACACATATTCTCCATATGATAATTAAGTTTCTCAAACTCAGATGTTCTGGATTGCCAAGGTATGAGTGATAATCTGATGGACTTTGGTTTATCCATCAGATTAGGAATGATTTTCATTCCATGGCTAGTGCAGATCTTAGTTTTGTTAACATTTATTAATTTAAATTTGTTATTTCACAAAAACATTTTTAGTATGCCTGACCAAAACATTACTTTATTGGTAAACACTAAAAGTATAAACATTTCCTTTAAAATCTCAAACATATACTTTATAGTTATCAGAGGAAAATGTTTAATAGTCACAATAAAACAAAAAAATACATAGTCTAAATAACCTAAGATGAATTTAACTTTATTATCTGTAAATATCAATGGCTTAAACAATCCTAGCAAGAGATCTAATCTACTGAAATATTAAAAACTGAACAAAGCACAAATTGTCTTCCTTCAAGAAACTCATTTCAAAACAAATGACAATTACAAATGGAATCCTAAAGAATATATGATATTGGCGCAATCCACTTATAAGACAAAGACAAAAGGGGTAACAATTTTATGGAAAATAAATGTGATTAATACAGAAATCATTTATAAGTATGAAGATAAAGAAGGCCTTATGGCATTAGTAATAGTTAAATATAATAGAATATGAACCCTAGCCAATCTATACCGGTTCCCAGGCATTGGAACAGGAACTGTTAAAAACACTTGGATTTCATTTCCAATAATTATCAAGGCAACTTAATATTAGGAGGAGATTTTAACTGTATTTTTGATATTTATGAAACTACAAATAAAAGACTGATGTGTAGATCTGCTGTATCAAAAGCTTTAAACAAGTGGGTAGAATCATTTCATCTTCTAGATACTTTCAAATTTAAAGAAGACAAACCGTTGTTGTTTTTTATTTGCTGCCCATGCCTTACACTCTAAAACATTAATTTCCTCAGTCACTCCCTGTCACTTTTCAGACCACAATTCATTGATACTAAAACTTCAAAAGGGGTACAAACCATTAATCTTTAACTCCAGAATTCCAGCATATATAACTAAAATTAAAGAGTTCAAACCCTAGTTATTATCTGAATTACAGTTCTTCTTAGATATTACTTACACCACAGAGATAAATAAAATAATGAAAATGGACTCATTAAAAGCTTACATATATGGTAAAACCCTAACTTGGTATAAAAAAACAATCAGAGAATGGGATTCTGAATTATTAGAGCTACAATCCAAACTTTTGTCAGTAAAAGCTGATAAAAATCAAAATCATTTGGAGAGGAAAAGAAAGTAGAAGTATTAAACAATAAAGACAATGACATTCTAACACATAAAACTAGTTTAGCTTTAGAAAAACTAAAAATTCATACCTTGGCCACTTCTCCCAAATATCTACATAATTTATTCAGAAGAATCAAAATACAAACAAAAGCTAATAACATTAAAAGTATCTTCCATGAAAAGAAAGGGAAAAATGTCTCGGATATAGGTGACATTCTTGATGCCTATAGAAATCACTAAATGGAGGATTTCCAAAAAGAAAATATACATATCGATCAATTAAATCTAGATGAAAAATGTTCTAATATAAAAAAAACAGAAAAATTAAAACTGGATCTGCAAGCACCCATATCCTACAAAGAAATTACAGATACAATAAAAGAGGGTAAAAATAATAAAGCTCCAGGCATAGAAGGTATAATTATGGAAATATATAAACTTTTTCCTTCCAAGATACTATCCCTCTTCCATAAAACTCTATTAGAAATTCAGTCACAAGCTTTAATACCACCATCTTGGAGATATTCCTTAATCACACCAATCCTAAAGGAAAACAAATCCCCAAACCTCTGTACCTCATATAGACCTATATCATTATTAAATAATGACTATACAATATTTATGACAATATTAACTAACATGATGAAAATACCACTATCCAAAACAATAAATAATGATCAAACTGATTTATATATTATAGACACACACATGACAATATTAAAAGGATAATTTCTCTTATAGATTATGCTAATAAAGAAAATAAAGAAACAATTATAATTGGCTTAGATATAGAGAAAGCCTCTGATTCCCTAAATTGGGACTATTTATTCAAAATCCTAATGATATTTGAATTTCCTGCATCCTTTGTTCATCTCCAAGAGAATATATATATATATATATATATATATATATATATATATATATATATATATATATATATACAAACTACCTCTGAATCTATACATATAACAAAATACACTAAACAAGGATGTCCCATGTCACCAGTTCTATTTGCTCTGGCTACACTTCGTAACAATATACAAATCAAAGGAATAGATGTTTATGAACAATACAATTCTAAAGTAATACTATTTGCTGATGACATATTACTAACATTATCTAGTACAAAAGAGACATTAGAAGAATTAGATATATTAATTGACAAATTTCACATGACTTCAGGACTCCATTTCAATAAATCAAAATCAAAATTTTTATTTAGATAAAAAAGAAGTGCAGACTAAAGGGATCACATAGTAGGGAAACAAGAATCTACCTTAAAATATCTAGGAATTGAGTTATGCAAGGATAATAATGAATTAGTTTTAAAAAAAACTACAATAATATCATCAATACAATTAAAATCTCTGTGGAAAAATGGAACAAAATAATACTAACATTTGAAGATAGACTACAGTTAATAAAAAAGGCTTTACTGCCCAAGATCCTATATATAGCCTTGGCAATACAACTGTTACCAGAAAGGAATATGCTTAAAGAAATAAGTTCATGCCTAATAACATTTTTATGGTTTCCCAAAAGAAACAGAATAGCTTTAATATATCATATCAGACCATGGAAACAGGGAGGATTAAACTTTCCTGATATAGAAATATATATAAAAGCATCAATATCTAAAACAATCTCAGATTGGATAAGTCCAAATTACTCTGCAAATTGGAAAAAAAATACTAACTTTTATATAAATAAATGAATTTGATTTACAAAAAAATTCAAATAACAGATAAAAACAATTTTCCATGGCACATATTATGTATTAGTATGCAAAATAATATAACTAAACCCACTAAAACTTGTATGATTAATTGTTACAATGACTCATTTAAGAAAATTATTAATGCATATATAGATTTAAAAATCTAGTTTGATCTTTTAACACCATTTATAGTCACAAAGAACTTTCCACATAAAATATATAGAGGAATTATTATTTCTTGGGAACAGAAAGGATTTGTTTGTTGGCTCCAATGTATTAAAGAACTAAAAGTTTAGATATGCAAGTAATAAAAACAACATACAAAATTCCATAACAGGACATATTCACAAGATTTAAGTAGACTAATTAACAATTCTTCATTTAAATAAATACCTAAATTTACAAAATACATATATGAAATTGGGTCCAGGACACATGCTCGACTAGCATGTGTCCGAATCACAAAACATCGAAAACACATACACGAAAACGCTTAACATCGAAAAGCGCTTCCGTGTATGTGCAGTTCAAAAAAAAAGTCTACATTTCTGCAGCATCCCCCAGACCCCCCTACTTTAATATTCTCACTCTGAGATTGCACTACAGTGGGGAAAAGGGAATTTTCCCTTACCCGCACTGATTCTGATGAATCTGGGCATCTTGGCACAATGTAGAAAGTGATGAATCTGGGCATCTTGGGGCAATGTAGAAATTGCCTCATGTACACAGACAACCCTCTCCTCCTACCACCCAACACTACAACCTGTGAGAGATGCACTTATCTAGCCAAACTGGAGGTAAAGCTCTCTCCAATCAAGACTGAACTTGACAGTAAAGAGGAGAAGGTAAACACTTGCACCACACCACACTCATCACATAGTCTCACTAAATCTACACCACCAAAATCCACACATAGAAACACAAAAACATTCGCGGAGGCTCTCAATAATAATCTGCTCAAGCAACAGAGACCTCCAAAGTAGAAATGCAATCAACCTCCACCCCCCCAACACAACCCAAATGACACATAGCGTGCAGACTCAGTGTGCCACTCAACCACAGCCAATAAGGCAAAACAACGTACCCAACACACTAGTCATAGGTGACTCTATAGTCAGGCACACTGATGTCCCATGCACCAGGCTAAACAAGGAGAAGGTTACTGTCAGCTGCCTGTCGGGTGCCAGGATCCGCCACATAACCCATGCACTCAGGTCACGCCACAACAAATACAAATATGACTCTGTCATTGTCTATGTTGGTGTGAACAACCTGAGATGTACCTCCCTGGACAACATGAAAAGAGACATGGAAGAGCTCTCCAACCTTGTAGCCCAGGCAGGTATGACCCCAGCCCTGAGTAGCATTCTGCCATCACCCAGAATGATGCCACAATACAAGGACAAAATGATTGACTTCAACAATTGGCTAAGCTTCTGGTGCCATTCTAAAGGGATTCCGTATCTGTCTGCCTGGGATGACATGGTTGACAGACCATGATGCTTTGCCAGAGATGGCCTGCACCTGTCACCCCAAGGATTCTGGATACTGGCTAAGGTTCTTGCCACTCCTATAGTGCCCTTTTTAGGCAAGGTTCAAATGATAAATTCACCACCATAACAGGAATAGGCAAGCAAAAACTGAGGGTGATGCTACTCAATGCTAGAAGTCCAAATCTCAAAATGCACTCCCTCGAGGGACTCCTTCTAAATGGAGAAGATCAATATCTTTGCAGTGACTGAGACCTGGTTCAAGGCTCCAGAGAGCGCCCCTGCACTACCAGGCTATAACTCATACCACACTTTTGGGCCATGTAACCTGGACCGGAACACCAAAGGCGGAGGTGTGTCCTTATTCATTAAGGATATCCACACCTCCAGGCTAGTTGCTCAGCATAATGCAGCCGAGGTTATCCAAGTGCAACTGCTTCTGGGCAAAGCTGTAATCCAAATTGTAGCTTGCTACAGATCACCCACCATACTCCAGGATTCCCACTCCTCTTTTCTTGATGTACTGAAAAATATTAGGGTTCAACCAAACACCCTAATAATTGGCAATTTCAAGTACCTCACCATTAACTGGAAAATCTACTCATGTACCAATTCCTTCGCTCAACGCTTTCTGGAATTCATAAACTCCAATGCCCTGGATCAACTTATCCGCACCCCCACCAGGGGCAACAATATCCTAGATCTAGTCATTACCAACATGAGTGACCAGTGTTCCACACCTGAAGTCAATGTCTCATTGGTCCGATGCAACCATAAGCTAATTACCCTAGATATCCACATCCTGCACCCACCCCCCCATTAAGGAAACCATGGTAAAAAAAATTCTCCAAAGCCAACTTCATGCTTCTTAAGACAGAAGTGGTGAACTTCATAACACCCATGCAGATGGACAATACAGTTACGACTACTGAATCCTACACAATTGCACTTTATAAGCACTTACATGAGTGCATGGATTGTGCTATACCAAACAGAACCAAGATGCTATCCTCCCAAAAAAAGGAAGCCAATCTGGTGGTCCCCTGTCATAAACAACTTGTACAACATTAGGAAGAAACTGTTGCAAAAGAGACTAAAATCCCATGAGTGGAGGAGCTCCCTGGTCAGCCTCAGTAAGAAGTTGTGATCCCTGATAAAATCCTCCAAAGCTAGTTATGAAAACAAAATTGCCACTGATTCTAAAGAGAACCACAAAGCATTCTATAGCTATGTCAAGAATCTCAATGGCAACACTCAGATCTGCTCTGAGTTACAGCACAATGGCACTAAATATACAGACCCAACTGATATTGCCAACATCCTGGCAGATAGGTTCAGTGCTAACTTTATCCCCCTCTCACCCCCTAAAGAGCCCATCTCTATACCGGAAGAATGCAAAGTTCCTGTAATCACGGCTGCACAGGTAAAAACCACACTCTCCAAAGCCAAAAACACAGCATCCATGGGACCAGACAACATCCCAGGCTGCGTTCTACATGAACTACAGAACGAACTGGCACCCCACCTAAGTACCATGTTCAATCATAGCCTCACCTCAGGCTATGTGCCTGCTGAATGGCGCACAGCGATGGTTATCTCACTCCACAAGGGGGGAGTCACCACAGACCTCGGGAACTACTGCCCCATTAGCCTGATGTGCCTGGTCTGCAAGGCCATGGAACGTATCACCATGGAACTTATAAACAAAGACATTGGTAATCTCCAAACTCTGGACCCCACCTAGTTCGGGTTTGTAAAAGGCAGATCATGTCTCCTAAACCTGATAGACTTCTTTGAAGCAGTCACCAAAGCCATAGACAAGGGTAAGGTGGTTCACACAGCCTATCTAGAGCTTGCCAAGGCTTTTGACACCATCCCCCACTCTGGAATTATAGATAAACTCACTAAACTAGGTATAAATCCCTATGCCACAAGATGGGTTGCCAACTGGCTCACTGATAGACCCCACACAGTGAAAGTAGCAGACTCCAAATCTGACTTCAGACCAGTGACAAGTGGAGTACCACAGGGTTCAGTCTTGGGTCCTCTCCTGTTTGGTATTTACTTCTCTGAAGTACAGGCTAACACTGAAGGTCTTTGGCAAATGAAGTTTGCAGATGACTGCAAAATAGGAGCCATAATCAAAACTCCTAATGATGTGGACATTCTACAAAAGGGCCTCAGTGAGACAGATGCCTGGTGTCAAAGCCATGGCCTCAAGCTCAATGCCAAAAAGTGCATTGTCATATCCTTTGGTAAAAACTCTGTACCCATGAACTACAATGTAGGTGGTAGTATACTTAACACTGAAAGTGTGATAAGAGACCTTGGGACACAGGTGGACAGTAGTCTCTCCTTTGATAATCACATCATCACAGTAGCCAGGAAATCCTTCTAAGTGGCACACCTCATCTCAAAAGGTTTCTCATCCAGAAAAAAAGAGGTCATTGTTCCCCTATACTCATCACTCATTAGACCCATTATAGAGTACAACGTCCCTTTTGGTATGTACCTCACAAGACATCTACAACAACTGGAAAGGCCACAGAAATACCTCACAAAGAGGATTACTGGCCTCAAACAGATGCCCTACGCAGACCGTCTCAAAAAACTCCAGCTTTACTCTGTCGCATATCGCCTACTCAGAGGTGATCTCTGCCTAACATACAAAGCTATGTCAAACCCAGAGCTGTTGGACATGCTCCACTTAAAGAAATCCCAATCCCTCTGAGCTACATGCTCTAGGGATCTAAACCTTGTCACCACAATAAACAGAACATGCCGGAGGGATAGATTACTGTCCCAGAGACTTCCCATACTCTGGAATAAACTACTTATCTATATCAAACAAAGCTCCTCATTAGCACTCTTCAAGAAAAATCTTGATGATTGGATGGGAAATAGGAAATTCACCCCGGGGATCACCTCTGTGGCTCTGCTCGACATTAGCACAGGAAAATAATTTTCTTGGGTGGCAAAAGCCAGGGTACCTTTTTGGCTGGGCTTGTATAGGCCCCAGGGTCGATAGCATAGTACCTACCTATGAACCTATGAACCTATAAACCTATGAACCTAGTCCAATCTATGAAACAGGCACACATACACGGAAGTGCTTTTCGATGTTAAGCACTTTCGTGTATGTGTGTTTGATGTTTTGTGATTCGGACATATGCTAGTCGAGCATGTGTCCGGATCCCATGAAATCATATATAATGACTGTGACATGGGAAACAGTATTTCAAAATTTTACAAAATATTGATAAACTATAAAACAACACTCAAAACCTCATATTGGACTTATGTAACAAAAGGACACTCAATACAGTTAATGGAAGAAATTAAAACAAATATCTTATTATTGATAAAATATACATCCTTTAGACAATACTGGAAAGTCTTTAATTGGAAATGCTTGCACAGAGCATTCTTAACCCCAGATAGAATCAGTAAAATTAGTTCTTCCATAAAAGGAATATGCTGGAGATGTGAGTAAGTACACAATGCAGACTGGAACCACATTTTCTTTGATTGTGTTAAGAAGTCATTTTGGAATGGTATTAATAACTTTCTACAAGCTTTATTTAATGAATCATTTTATTTAACTAAAGCTCTTGTATTATTAAATGTGAAGAAAGGTCCTCACTTGAATAGGTCAAACATGTATCCATTATGGACTATACTTACAATTTCAAGGAAGTGTATAACAAGAAGATGGAATACAAACACAATTCCAACTTTGGAAGACTTCTACAGCCTACTGAAGACCACAGCATTATTGGAAATTAAAATGAAAGAACTAAGAATTTATCCAAAGCCATTTATCAACAACCCTTGGGGAAAAGTCTTATCATTGATTGACACGATACAATAATTGATCAGACACTCTGATAATGGATTTGACATACTTATAAAGTAACTGTATACATTAAGATCTGTTTTAGTGTCAGGCTAATGTAAATAGTGTACATAGTTATTTAAGATGTTATATATAAATACTATGGAATTCATTCAAATGTATTTGAAAAATAAAAACATTTTGAGGAAAAAATACTTGCTAACACAAATCCTGTTGTTTTAACAACTTTCTAAGTTTATAAGAGCAATATTTAAAATCTGTCAATATTTTTGGGCCTTTGTTCCCACTATATTAGGCTTTGTCCAAATTTCTTGTGCTAAGAGGCTAAGAAATATGATGCCTATTTTAAAAAGAAAATTAAATAATTTGAATAAAATATTATTAAAAGACTAGAGAGTAGGTACTCAATGCAATTACATAACCCTAATACTGATATTGAGTAATTGCAATAAGAACTACTTTTTCTTTTATAGCACACAACCTCTTTATAGAAAAGTAAAATACTAGCCTATTACTCAGAATGGATACACATCCCATCAACGTTTCTTTCAAAAATAACAAAAATTCACAAATCCCCAATAAACATTACTGAAATAGTTTTCAACAATAAGAAATATACCAAAGAAAAAGATATTTTATAACACCTTTTCCCAACTCAATAATAATTCTGGTTCTTTAATATTATTTAAAGAACAATTAATTTGTCTGGACGAATTAGTTTTCCTTACTTTAGAGCAAGGATAGCAAAAAGTAATATGCTCTCCTGTTTCACTCACAGAAATTCATAACAAAATCAAAGGTTTGCGAATAGGATAGCCACCTGGTCTAGATGGCTATTCATCTGAATTTTATAAGCAAGGAATTTCTGGTAATTAAAGGTGGTTCCAACACATGCAAATTAGCTGATAGGCAGTTCCTCATTGCAGCTAAAATGTTTCTGAATCACAATCCCCCACATCAAAGAAGTAGTTCCTTTGCTCATAGCTGTTACCACTAGTGGTGGGAAAACTTTCTGAATTCCCAGGAAACAGTACCCATCTAAATCATAATAGTATTTTATATAGCTTCCAGTAAGTTTTATAAAACTTTAACAGCAATTAACCAAAAAGGTTACTTCAATAATGGAAGCCAGATACATTCAAGGCACTATGTTTGATATAACCAAATAACATCCATCTTTTTTTCTTTATTTGTTCTATACAGTGTAACAGTTGGTATTTATTACATGCTTGCACTCTACTGCTTGACAGTAAATTTCTAATTGTAAGTCATGGCACATCTCTAAACTAGTATTTCTGTCTCAAAGTATTATTTTTGCTGTCTCTAGTTTTAAAATAAATTGTTACTGATGAAATGTTTCACATGGAAGTGTTAAATAGCATTCTTTCCAAATGCATTTTGTTAGAAACAAAGTAACTGAATGAAATTTAATTTGAACAAATAAATGGAAAGGTGGCAGGCTTTGTGAGATTATAGAATACCGGAGATGTGGGGAGTATTCATTTTTCTCCATTTTTCTATAAACTCATAGTTGGTATATTTAAGTTAGTGGGATATGGGAGATGCAGTACCCTACAAGGGGCTTCCCCATGCATAAAACAGATTCATTTAAATAGTTTAATGGATGGTCACTTGCTTGGATAAGTTTCTATTTTGATTATATGTTTACCTAGCCTTAGACTCTTGATGAGGGTTAAGCCACTAAGATCAGGCTGAATTTGTGGGTACCTATACAATCACCCAGGTCTCATTTGAAGGATGATAGTATATGACACTGCTTAATTTGTAGGTCTAATCTGTTCCAGAGATAGGGGAGGCACTGCATTATGAACCTAGCTCACCAATGCATATTATTTATCTGCTGGTGAAGATTTGGATTCCTAGTTCTGGTATTAGAGGGTCTATTTTTCTAGAGATACAAAGGATCTAGGACCACTGGCTCCCTAATGGCACAAAAGACAACGCATAGATCTCTTCTCTGAAGTCTATCACATGCTGAATAATGGAACAATGCTTCGATTCTTTTCTGGTAGCTTAGAGATTTTAAGCCACTGACCTTCTTAGTTAGGAACCCCTGGGGCTTTTTTATTTGTTTAATATGTCTAGTGAGGTACATTCAAGAGATGACATTGTACTCAATAACTGGACTAATCAGTGCTGATTATAAGGGGACAATGGTTTCTTTAGATCTAAATGATATTCTCCTGGAAATTAGCTTCACTAAGTAGAAGGACATCCTGACTGCTGTTGTTTTATGATAATCAAAGGAGAGAGAATTATCAACCCAATTTCAAGGTCCTGCGGCCAGTGGTAGGGCCACCCTTATAGAATGGCATAACTACTGCCCTGCACCAAACAACATGATAAAAACTGCATTTTTTGTATGTCATTTTTGCCAGTTTTAGTACAACATACATTTATTTATTTGACTTTTATTTACTTGAAAGTCTGACTGAGATAATATCCCATTTTCAGCAGAGGCCTGGGGAGAACAGCTGCACATTGACATAACACAGCTACAGTTAATAAAGTTGTTAGAAAGCTTAACACAGAAGAATAACATATTAAGTAAGTAAAACTTCAGCTTTAGTTCATACAGTGTGAACCTATACTTGCACACTGCAAGGGATAAACATCGCTTCTCAACCAGCATCTACTCAAACACCAAAATCCATCTCACTGCCACAACACCAAATTAAAAAGTCTCTTCCTAAGTATACTAACTTTTGTGCCACTTTATGCAACAGGCTTCTCTCATAACAACTATTAACATAATAATTTGTAACCCACATACATGTCAACTTACATATAAATATGTCAGCTGTCTTCTTTCACATGGACTGTTACCTATAATTTAAATACTTCCACTGACTGAAATGTGTAATATGCGATTTCTCATAATGTCTCTTATTGCAGTATAAATTGTAAATTGTCTTTTTGTTCAGTTACTTATATATGTTAAAGCACACACTTTGCGTTATGTAATAACTGCGTAATATGTGATCTCATCATGTTCCTGTCATCTCTTACTTTAGTATAAACTGTAAATGTCTGCATGTTGAGTTTAGTTATGTGGAGCTTTTGTTCCCGGGCCTCAGCTGAAAAAGGACCCATGTCCAGTTGGTCTTTCCCAGCCAACAAATGTAAAATAAAATAAATAAATAACATATCTGGACAACTATATCAAGTTGAAAAAGAATATTATCAATAGATAAGGTATTCACAAGTTTCAGTTCATAGAGATGACATTAATCACGTTTAAGTACACCTTTTGGAAATGAGATGACTAAATAATATCATCTAGAAAAATATACTTACCAGTGTAAATGTCCAGTGAAGCTTTTGGGAGGTCAAAGCTCGATGAAGGTTTTAGGAGTTCAAGGCTCAATGAAGCTTTCGGGAGGTCAAGGCTCAATGAAGGTTTTGGGACAGGGACATGACAATGGCTCACACTGTACAGTTGTCTGCAGACTTGGTTAACCAGAGACCTTGGTTCATGGTCTGGAGATCAGAAAAGCAAATGCTGTAAAAAAGGGGTCGCAGCACTGAGTCCTATAGGATACCACTGGACACTTTCATACTATCTGATTAAGCACCTACCACCTACACTGTGTGTCTTTCATCATTTAACCAATTTGCTATCCATCTTACCACATAGGGATCTATTTGTAATGCAGTAAGCTAGTGAACTATGCTAGTATGTGGTATGGTGTCAAATCACTTGACCAGGTCAAGGTACACCCTGTGTAAAGCATGAAGACTATAATAGATTTCACACTCATTGTAATTTGTTCCATGGCTTTATGAATACTGCTGGTCAGGCTGATAGCCCTATAATTCCTGCGGCCAGTGGTAGGGCTACCCTTATAGAATGGCATTACTACTGCCCTGCACCAAACAACATGGAAAAAGCCTTTTGCAAAACTTAGGTTAAATAACTTAACATCTTGCTCTGCCATGGTATGTTTAATACTGTTTATTAAACAGTTTGGTATACTGTCAGGTCCCACAGAGGAAGTATTTTTGGTTTTAGAAAAATGAGACTGACTAACTAAAGGACAAAACAAACTACTATGAACATTACAATCAATTCTAAATATCAAGTAAATTTTTTATAAGATATTTAATTGATTATTTTTCTATCATATAAGGTATTTACCACAATCTCAAAACTATTAACACAATGATACTGATAAGAGGAAATAGTCACTGGAAACTGATTTGCTTTTGTGTTCTGTGTATCTGAATACACCTGAGATGATTTACATAGTTTTATTATTCATTGACTGCTACTGAATTTTCAATAAAATTATTTGCATATTGTTATTATTCATTACTGCTACTGCATTTACAATATACCACAACTTAATAAAGAATGCAAAATTAAATAATTATTGAACAAAAATAGACTGTATTCCCTTTTAAAAATTTTCACAGCAATTATTTTAAATAGACAGCTCTGGTATTTTTGTGTTAACTGTAGCAAGTATTTGTTCAAAAGATGTATTTAGGTATGAACAGCCACTTCATGCATATAACAATGTTTTTCAATTCAGTGAATTAACAAATAGCACACTCACCTTTGGTGCAGGAAGCTGTGTTTTATATTTCTGCATCAGGTGACAATGCAGTGCAGCATAAGGGGAAGGGGCTGCACTCCTGAGTGGGCCATACTTTGGATGAGATGTTAAACTGAGGTCCCATCTGCTTGAGTTGGTGGTAGCGCAGGTAGATGTAAAATATCCCATACCACCTCTTAAAAAGGTGGTGCAGTGGTTAGGGTTGTTGGCTCACAGCAAGAGGTTCTCCGGTTCAGTTCTCAACTGGGGTGTCTTATGTGCGAGTGTGATTTACTATTTTGCGGTAGTGTAGGGTGGCCTAATGGTTAAGGTTTTCGCCTTACAAACACAAGGTGCAGGGTTTCAACTTCACAAGGAATAATTGGCTAGGCTTAAAATTGTTTGCAAAAGCAGTTAGCTTAGTACTAACCTATGAGCCTATGAATCTTTTATTCACAGCATATTTACATATTTACAAAGAATTACAAATGTACAAATTTATAGATAAACAAATATATCTATACGGTTTCCCTTCACAAGATCGAATGGATGGAAGCTCGAAATTCATAATCTTGAGACCAGAATCTCGAACTTCCATTCACTCAAAATTGTGAATGGGAGCCTTAGGTTTAAAAAAATAAAAAGTTAAGTTACCTTATTGCAGGGGGCCAGGTCCCCTGTACCCTAGCAGTTTAAATGTGAATGTTCTGTGATCACACTATAGTGGAGGAATGGAAAATCTTCCGTTTTGCGCTTACGTGTATAGAGCGGAATGGGAGATTTCCCTTTCCTTCACTACAGTGCAATCTCGGAGTAGGTATATTTAAGTAGGGTGTGTGTGGGGGGCACAGCCCCCTATGTGGGGGGTGTAGGGGGGCGAAGCCCCACCCCTGCAAATACATTTGAAAGGTGTTCATTTTTTTTTTGTCCCTTTCATATGTTCGAGTTTCTCTAAATTCAAGATTCTGGTTTCAAGTTTATGACTTTCGAGTTTAGAGAAATTCGATCATATGAAGGGGAACCATCTATACATATTCATGATTTTCCTTACTTTCATACTAAATTTTCATCCCTACTAGACCCCCACTCCCTTTTCCATAACCAATATCTGATTTTTACTTGATAGTGTTGCTAAAATCATTTGCCATTAAACATAATTTCATTTATTCTTTTATTCCATATAACCATATGACATAAAATAACATTTATCTATTCTTTTAACATATTCTTTACTTCTATTCTTATAATATCTACATTTAATCATATCCATGTTTATTTTATCTACTTCTTTTTTATATTTGAACAAATCTTCTTTACATAGTTTTATCCATAACATTTTACTCTTATACATTTCAAAACACGTTCAGTAGTTTTTTTTTTCTTCTTCACAATGAAAACATATTGTATAATTTTTTATATACACTTATATATACTGCATACTTGCTTTTACTGGTAATTTATCTATTACCAGTCTCTACAAAACATCTTGACATTCTACCACCTGATTAAAGCATTGGTTTCTTATTTTTAAAGCTTAAGTTTTTTTTAATCTGTTAGATTTTTCCCACGGTTTTACATAATAAGGGTTTATCATTGCGTTCTTATACCATACTCTCCTTTCTTTTTCTACATCATCATTTTTATTTTCCACAAAAATATTCATCTTGGTAACATTTTATTTTCTCAGTTTTACACTCTTTCTCTCATTGACTCTTTTGTATCATACCCCAACATTTATTATACTTATATTTATGCAATTTTACTACTAATCTCTCATCTTTTTCATTTATCCCCTTTAACACTTTGTACAATTTTAATGAAACAGCATATACCACTGGGTTAATTAACCATAAACCTCATTCCTATTTATTTACAAGCAAAACTCATCTTTTTATTGGGTTTAATGTAGAACCCCTTATAAGTGAAAATAATTACCTGTAATAATTCTTTTTCAAATACTGTGGCAATGTAAATATATTTGCTAAGTATGCTATATTCCCATCAGTACTGAATATATCAAATAAGCTTTTTTCTGAATGACAATTTATACATTCCCCACTGAATTTTACTTATATCTTTATTCTCAAATTTTATACCTAACAAAGAAATGTCATTAATTGTAAAATATATATCCCCTCATTTACTACATAACATAAACATCTACTTTTCTATTTGCTAAAAGCCATCCCTATCACCTCTAAACACTTACTTGTCCAAATTTTTACTTCTTTATCCAAATGTTTTTCTTTTAATTATTATGATGTCATCTGAGTATGTTAACAATAACTGGAATTCTTACCCTTCAAGTGTTATATACCATACCTCCTTCATTTTGTAATTTATTTCACATGCTACCACATTCATAACTAATGCAAAGAGTGTACAGCCCATTGGACATCCCTGTCTTACACGGGTCTATATTATGATATCACATGCTCAGAAGAGTGAACAGCACATAATTGACCCCATGTAAGTGAAAGCTTGCAACGTTGAAACCTCAGAACAGTGATTTTTTTTTCCAAGGGAAAAAAATCTCTGTTCCAAAAAAAAAAAAACTATAAAACATTACATATTGTGGGGGGCTTTGCCCCCATACCCTCCTACTTAAATATACCAACTCCAAAAAGGCAAAGTAGCAAAAGCGGCCAAACAAATTCTTTCCCAGGGAAAGAATTCGCTGAAAAGCCGCTTCACTATTTTGCCTTTTTTTGCTTTTCAGTTCAACAAAGACGCATTTAACAACCTGCGTCTGCAACAGAGTAATAGGGAATCATCTTACACCACTCTTCATATGTAACTCTTGGCTTATTATTACTATATGCGGACATACATAACTTCATAACTTTCTCACTTATATTATATTCTTTTCGTATTCCCCATAAGATTTCATGTCAACTTGTATCAAATGACTTATTAAGGTCTCCTATTATGATTTTTGCTTCTTATTTTCTATTTGTAATATCATCCATAATTTCTCTAACTTTCATGAATAATTCTTGACAGCCCTGCCTCTTTAAGCTATATATACTATCTTCCATAATATTTTCCATTTTAGTTTCAAATCTCTTTTGTAATATTTTCTTAAAGATCTTATAATCATTATTATTCAGTATTATAGGTCTTCATTTTTTGTTTTCTCTCTTCCTTCTTCCATATGAATTTAACCATTCCACTACATAATTCTTTATACATAAACCTTCATTTAACAATTCATTCAAAATCTTTAAAAATATTTTTTTGCCAATCCCTTAAATTTTTATACATTTCATACCCTATTTTATCTGGTCTTGTAGCTGAATCTATATTTACTTGCCATAATACTTTATCTAACTCATATACAGAAATTTCCTTTTCAAAGTCCTTATTCGCTTATTCTGTTAACTTTTTTTTACTTTCCTTGTCTTTTTTCACTAACATCTGTTTTTCTTTAAATATTTCTTGTACATATTGTACTAAACTATTCATAATCTTTTCCTGAGTTTTTTTCTGTTTCTCCTTTTACATTTTTATTTCTTTCATTGCACTTCCATCTTCCTTTACTAATCTGCTTAAGTAAATCAATACTTATTCTTTTTTCCATGTAAAAAATATGTTTAATTATATAAAAATTATTGTGTTTTTATTGATTTCTTTCATATAATTATTTTTCTTTGTTAAAGTACTTTCCATCATTATGTTCTATATCTTCCACTGCCACTGCATCATTGCGTTCTTTTATATTTTTCTTTCTCTACTTTTCTCACATCATATTGCCACTGTAAAAAACATTTTTTATATTTTTCTGTAAATATCATCCATCATTCGGACCAAGTTTTTATAAATAAAATGTTCTAGTAGCATAACATATTGAGTTAAATATAGTCCAAGAAGACCCGAGAATCAACCACACAGTGTAGAATGGATCACAAAATGTAATCATACTAATTAAGTGCTTTCATCCAAGAAATATCGGACTTCATCAGAACTAGTATAAAAAAATTTAAAACCACCTACATATCTTCTACAGCAAGTCATATGAAGGAATCTGCCCGGTAAAAGTTACACATTAATTAACAATTGCTCAAATGTTAAAAGCATCTCTAATCACTTTAAATGCTAACCATAAATAATGCTGTACTTTATAAAATATCCAGTCACTTAAAATGTTACATTATAACTTTGCAGAACACAACTTTAAAACACTGCTTATTGAAATACCTTAATTTAATCCTGGATTGATACTTGCATTTGGGCAAATTTGCCATCATAATTCCCTATATTCCAATTTTAAGTTCTCGGAGACCCCCCCCTGGATTATTAGAGGCTTTTTCAAGTACAAAAATAGAACAATTTGTTATCAATACATAATAATTTGTGTTTGTACAGTGCATTTTTAGCATTGCATTTAGCAATGTAAAAATTGTGTTCATATATCATTTTCTTCAATGCAGGTTCAGTTTTATCTACATATTAAAAGTGGCAAAAATCACAATATGCCATGTACACCACTCTAGGAACATTACAGTCACAAAAAATGTTCAAATTAAAAACATTGTTATGAGTTTTTTGTTTCAGAGATGGTCCTTCATGTATAAATCTACACTGTGAACAGGCACCACATCTTCTCAGCCCTTTACCCTTTCACCTTATTTAGGTGGCTTTAACATTTTTGATATTAGTTCTGATGAAGTCCAATGTTTAATGTATGAAAGAGCTTACAAGTATGATTACATTTTGTGATCCATTCTATACTGTGTTTAACTCAGTCTCCATGATGTCTGAGCACTATGTATATCAGGGAAGTTAGAGCCCTTCTTCTAGAGTTCTTATGCACTCTCATGGTCTGAGCACTATGTATATCAGTGATGTTAGAGCCCTTCTTCTAGAGTTCTTATGCACTCTCATGGTCTGAGCACTATGTATATCAGTGATGTTAGAGCCCTTCTTCTAGAGTTCTTATGCACGCTCATGGTCTGAGCACTATTTATATCAGTGATGTTAGAGCCCTTCTTCTAGAGTTCTTATGTACGCTCATGGTCTGAGCACTATGTATATCAGTGATGTTAGAGCCCTTCTTCTAGAGCTCTTATGCACACTCATGGTCTGAGCACTATGTATATCAGTGATGTTAGAGCCTATCTTCTAGAGTTCTTATGCACGCTCATGGTCTGAGCACTATGTATATCAGTGATGTTAGAGCCCTTCTTCTAGAGTTCTTATGCATGCTCATGGTCTGAGCACTATGTATATCAGTGATGTTAGAGCCCTTCTTCTAGAGTTCTTATGCACGCTCATGGTCTGAGCACTATGTATATCAGTGATGTTAGAGCCCTTCTTCTAGAGCTCTTATGCACACTCATGGTCTGAGCACTATGTATATCAGTGATGTTAGAGCCCTTCTTCTAGAGCTCTTATGCACGCTCATGGTCTGAGCACTATGTATATCAGGGAAGTTAGAGCCCTTCTTCTAGAGTTCTTATGCACGCTCATGGTCTGAGCACTATGTATATCAGGGAAGTTAGAGCCCTTCTTCTAGAGTTCTTATGCATGCTCATGGTCTGAGCACTATGTATATCAGTGATGTTAGAGCCTATCTTCTAGAGTTCTTATGCACGCTCATGGTCTGAGCACTATGTATATCAGTGATGTTAGAGCCCTTCTTCTAGAGTTCTTATGCACGCTCATGGTCTGAGCACTATGTATATCAGTGATGTTAGAGCCCTTCTTCTAGAGTTCTTATGCACGCTCATGGTCTGAGCACTATGTATATCAGTGATGTTAGAGCCCTTCTTCTAGAGTTCTTATGCACGCTCATGGTCTGAGCACTATGTATATCAGTGATGTTAGAGCCTTTCTTCTAGAGTTCTTATGCACACTCATGGTCTGAGCACTATGTATATCAGTGATGTTAGAGCCTTTCTTCTAGAGTTCTTATGTACGCTCATGGTCTGAGCACTATGTATACCAGTGATGTTAGAGCCTTTCTTCTAGAGTTCTTATGCATGCTCATGGTCTGAGCACTATGTATATCAGTGATGTTAGAGCCCTTCATCTAGAGTTCTTATGCATGCTCATGGTCTGAGCACTATGTATATCAGTGATGTTAGAGCCTATCTTCTAGAGTTCTTATGCACGCTCATGGTCTGAGCACTATGTATATCAGTGATGTTAGAGCCCTTCTTCTAGAGTTCTTATGGACGCTCATGTTCTGAGCACTATGTATATCAGTGATGTTAGAGCCCTTCTTCTAGAGTTCTTATGCACGCTCATGGTCTGAGCACTATGTATATCAGTGATGTTAGAGCCCTTCTTCTACAGGTCTTATGCACGCTCATGGTCTGAGCACTATGTATATCAGTGATGTTAGAGCCTATCTTCTAGAGTTCTTATGCACGTTCATGGTCTGAGCACTATGTATATCAGTGATGTTAGAGCCCTTCTTCTAGAGTTCTTATGTACGCTCATGGTCTGAGCACTATGTATACCAGTGATGTTAGAGCCTTTCTTCTAGAGTTCTTATACATGCTCATGGTCTGAGCACTATGTATATCAGTGATGTTAGAGCCCTTCTTCTAGAGTTCTTATGAATGCTAATGACACCTCTTCTTTATGCCTTCTGTTTCTGCTAGGTCCCTCTAATCTGTATCATTAACATAAGCATTTCTACCTGGATGTTTCACTTTAGATCTCCAAGCTTCTTGAAGAGATTTCTTATCTTTTACATTCTGTTATCATCTTTCATTTCTTTCCACTGTTCATTGAAATATGCCTCTTTTTCTCTTCATGCTATTCTCCGACACACTGCATTCTGTTTGACATATGTTGTCTGTATCCATTGCCTTTTACTCTTCTTTTTTTAGCCACTTATAAAACCTTCACAGACAGGTATTTGCCTTCTTGTTGGAATATTCGTTTTGCCATATCATGAAGGATATCACAAATTGCTGTCCATAGTTACTCTATCCGTTAGGCTTAAACCAATGAAATCTGTTTTTTTAATTTCACTACATATTCATTTGAAATATTGTTGGTCTCATGTCTAGTTAGTCTGTAGTCTTTGCTTGTTTTATGTAATTTAATTGTAAACTTTATGATAAGCTAGCTGTCTAAGCCACAGTTAGCTTGATTTTGATGACTGTATAGATCTCTTCCACCTGTGACTACAAAACATTTAGACAATTTAATTTCTGGTATTGACCATTTTATTATATTTATATATAAGACACTTCCTAGAAAATGTATTTGCTATGACCAGTGAGTTATTATTAATATGTCCTGCTTCATTTCATATTCTAAGGCCAGACCTGCCATTTTATTCCAGTTGAACTTTTACTTATTTTATTTATTTCTTATTACATTTGATAATAGGGTAGGTGGGCCGGTCCTCAGACATTTTTTGCCATGATTTGGGCACATATGGTAACACTAATAATAAGAACAGTAAAACAAATAGCAAGATATTGTCAAGCTTTAACTATGATAAACAAATACCAATTAAAAAGAATTACAAACACATGCCACATAAAACAACTTGCAAAACATATACAGATATGTAGATTTTCACATTCTCAGATTTGGTATACAAGATGACAAATTAAACACATTATACAAACAGAGCAAGAAATCATTTTGGGCACTGTATTTACAATTTGTACATGTTGGAAACTATTTTGAATCATATGATAACAGATGGAGAAGAATGGTACAGATTTTATTTACATATCGTACCGTGATGTGAAAACTATAGGACATTTTATTTGCTATGATAACTGGTACCGCTTGGCTTAGTTTCCTACCTGCTTGATGTGCGACATGCTTAGACTACACTTTTGATCTGGTAACAGGAGCATGGTGCTTCTTTGAACAAGCTCTCCTTCAGTGTACTTTTGAACCTGTTTTTACCTGTTCCTTCGCTACCAACGTTAGCACATTCGAATCGCCTGTAATTTTTATTTTTAATGTTATTTTCTAACATTGTCGCAGGTCCTCACGAAGCTAGCCAACTTGCTCCCCTTTGGTATCTGTAGTGGTAGCATAAACATTTTTAAGAATAA
This sequence comes from Protopterus annectens, assembly GCF_019279795.1. NCBI lineage: Eukaryota > Metazoa > Chordata > Ceratodontiformes > Protopteridae > Protopterus > Protopterus annectens. The sequence goes on from NC_056732.1 coordinate 1,783,953,703, forward strand.
TGGAGAATGGATTTGCCTTGAAGTCTGATTATTATTTTTTATTTATTTAACATTTATTTACCAGGAAAGTCTGACTGGGACAGAGACATTTTTCAGAGGAAGCCGAGGGAGGAATGTTCCAGATGCATGTATCTGGAATGTGGGAGGAAACCCACACATACACAGGGAGGACCTGCAGACTCCACACAGAAGGCAGTCCAGACAAGAATCAAACTGGAAAGCTCTTGCTGTGAGGTGACAATGCTAAGCACTGCACCAATGCATTGCCCATAATCATTCTTTCGTTTTTGGGCTGTAACGGACAGTGATTGTAACAAGCTGTTGTTATCTGATGGATACTTCATTCTTTTTGGGCTGTAACGGACAGTGATTGTAACAAGCTGTTGTTATCTGATGGATACTTCATTCTTTTTGGGCTGTAATGGACAGTGATTGTAACAAGTTGTTGTTATCTGATGGATACTTCATTCTTTTTGGGCTGTAACGGACAGTGATTGTAACAAGTTGTTGTTATCTGATGGATACTTCATTCTTTTTGGGCTGTAACGGACAGTGATTGTAACAAGTTGTTGTTATCTGATGGATACTTCATTCTTTTTGGGCTGTAACGGACAGTGATTGTAACAAGTTGTTGTTATCTGATGGTTACTTCATTCTTTTTGGGCTGTAACGGACAGTGATTGTAACAAGTTGTTGTTATCTGATGGATACTTCATTCTTTTTGGGCTGTAACGGACAGTGATTGTAACAAGTTGTCATTATCTGATGGATACTTCATTCTTTTTGGGCTGTAACGGACAGTGATTGTAACAAGTTGTTGTTATCTGATGGATACTTCATTCTTTTTGGGCTGTAACGGACAGTGATTGTAACAAGTTGTTGTTATCTGATGGATACTTCATTCTTTTTGGGCTGTAACGGACAGTGATTGTAACAAGTTGTTGTTATCTGATGGATACTTCATTCTTTTTGGGCTGTAACGGACAGTGATTGTAACAAGTTGTTGTTATCTGATGGATACTTCATTCTTTTTGGGCTGTAATGGACAGTGATTGTAACAAGTTGTTATCTGATGGATACTTCATTCTTTTTGGGCTGTAACGGACAGTGATTGTAACAAGTTGTTGTTATCTGATGGATACTTCATTCTTTTTGGGCTGTAATGGACAGCGATTGTAACAAGCTGTTGTTATCTGATGCATATGCTTCATTATTTTTGGGCTGTAATGAACAGTGATTATAAAACGCTGTTGTTATCTGATGCATATACTTCATTATTTTTGGGCTGTAATGAACAGTGATTGTAACACGCTGTTGTTATCTGATGCATACTTCATTATTTTTGGGCTGTAATGAACAATGATTGTAACAAGCTGTTGTTATCTGATGCATACTTCATTATTTTTGGGCTGTAATGAACAGTGATTGTAACACGCTGTTGTTATCTGATGCATACTTCATTATTTTTTGGCTGTAATGGACAGTGATTGTAACAAGCTGTTGTTATCTGATGCATACTTCATTATTTTTGGGCTGTAATGGACAGTGATTGTAACAAGCTGTTGTTATCTGATGCGTACTTCATTATTTTTGGGCTGTAATGGACAGTGATTGTAACAAGCTGTTGTTATCTGATGCATACTTCATTATTTTTGGGCTGTAATGGACAGTGATTGCAACAAGCTGTTGTTATCTGATGGATACTTCATTATTTTTGTAAGATTTTATATAACATAAAATGATCTATTCTAGTCAATCCTAATTCACTGATTCGTAAGCTGTCAGTGTTCATTGCTGTCATCTCATTCTGAACCACATCGGATTTATCTTGATTCATAGTTCTTATGCTTCATGTTCCATTAGTGTGTTGTCCTTTGCAGCAGTAGCAGTATTTCCCTTCATCTTGGAGAACCTCATCAGATTTATGTCCTTTTGGCTTTAATTAATCTGTCTTCATTACTGTGAGCATTACTCCTACATGTTCTGTGCCCTTTTCATAAATAATATACTGCCCATGTTTAGACCTGACCATCTAATCTCCCACTGTCATTTCAGCATGGCTCTGGTTGTTTTGTTTTCTTTTTTCAATACTTTTTGTCTGATACATAGTCATTGTCATATCTTATTATACTATTTTCTATTTAACAGGTGAATTTCACTAAGCAGCTGTAAGAAAATATTTCTTCTCAGCTATAGGACAGCCAAAAAAGCTTTCTACAGCTATGTCAATGACCTCAATGGAAGTACGGAACAATGCATAGGACTTATTGTAAATGGCATCACCCAAACTGAACTGCAGGCCATCACAGACCTTTTGACTGACAAGTTCGGTTCAATTTGTCCCCCCCCCCCCTCCAGACAGTCCAAAGAAAATACTACATACTACAATTCATTACTAGGTTACTAGGGAATAGGTCTTCAACACACTTTCCACAGCCAACATCACTGTATCAATGAGCCCTAATAACATCCTGGAAAGCTTACTAAACAGCATGAAATGTGACCCCCATGGTCCACTTGAATAACTTTTCAACTGGAGCTTACAGTCAAGTTTGTCCCCAAAGAATGTAAGATGACTACAGTTATTCCCCTGCACAAAGGAGGTCCAACCACTAATCTGGGTAACGACTGGCCGATAAGTCTGACCTGTCTTATATGTAAGGCCAGGAAAGAATCATCATGGACATGATAGAGGAGGACATAGGTAACCTACAAATGCTGGACCCATCACAGTTTGGCTGTGTTAAAGGAAGGTCATGCCTTTTAAATCTGGTGGGCTTCTTTGAGAGGGTCACTAAAGCAACAGATAACAGCAAAACTGTCCACACACATATTACCTTGACCTAGCCAATGCTTTTGATCCAATACCCAACTCAAGCTTTATAAACAAGCTCACTAAATTAGGTATAAACACTTTTATCACCCACTGGATAGCAACTGTCTCACTGATAGGACCCAAGAGGTCAAAACAGGTGAGGCCATTTCCTCCAAGAGGCCAGTCACTGGAGGAGTCCCTTGGGATTCTGTACTGGGCCCACTCCTTTTTGGCATCAATTTCTCTGAAAAAGAACACATACTGAAGGTTTATGGCTGAATAAGTTTGCAGGTGATTGCAATCGGGAAATTAAAACATTTAACTCTCTTTTTGGGGAAGCGGGGGCTTAGTTTTTTGATTTTTATTGAAAATAAAAAAATTTAAAGTTTTTTTTTTTTGTTTTAGTAAGGGGGGAGCAAAGAGATGCCTTCTCTTTTTGGGATTTTGCTCTATCATGTAGTAGCTTCCTCCTTCTGTTGTATAGCTTATTTATGGCTTGGGTCCACCAGACAGGTCTCCTGCCTTTGGAGGAGTGAGTCTTGGTTTTATTTGGGATAGCATGATCCATGCATTCCTGTAGGTGTCCATAGAATGCGTTTGTAAAGGATTCTGCGGTTTGGGCTGTATTTTCCACTGGCCCCGGGGCTTTGAAGGATTCCACTTCGGTTTTGAGAAGTGTGAAGTTTGCTTTTGAGAAGTTCTTCACCGTGGTTTCCTTGGCTGGGGGTGGGGATGGGATATGGATGTCCAGTGAGATCAATTTATGGTCAGATCTTACCAATGAGGGGTATACCTCTGGTATTGAACATAGAGTCCCCATGTTGGTGATGATCAGGTCCAGTATGTTTTCCCCTCTTGTGGGAGTGGTGACCAGTTGTTCCATAGCATTTGAGTTTATAAATTCTAGGAACCGTTGGTAGGTGTTGGGGCTTGAGTAGTGCTCCCAGTCTATGTTTGGGTAGTTGAAGTCACCCAATATGATGGTGTTTGGAGAGACCTTCATATTCTCCAGTGTTCTCAGGAAAGCCGAGTGGGGTTCCTGAGTTTGGGAGGATGGCCTGTAGCAGGCTACAAACCGAAAGGCAGTTTTGCCCACTGTTAGTTGCATATGGATGGTCTCCGATGCTTCGTGCAGTGCCAGTAACCTGGAGGTGTGGGTATCTTTGATGAATATGGATACTCCCCCTCCTTTTGTGGTTCAGTCTGAGTTTTGGGGCTGAAAAACATGGTATGAGGTATAACCTGGTAGTGCTGGGGTGCTCTTGGGAGCCTTGAACCAGGTTTCTGTTTCTGCAGAGATATCGATATTCGCCATTCTGAGGAGAGCCTCGAGTGCGTGCATCTTGAGGTTTAGACTTCTGGCGTTGAGCAGCATTACACTTAGTTTCTTTTTCCTTGTGTTGTCTATGGAGGTGGGTTTGTCTTTTGAGCCTTGCCTAAAAAAGGCACTATGGGGTGGCAAGAGCCTTAGCCAGTATTCGAAAGCCCAGGGGTGACAGGTGCAAGCCGTCCCTAGTGAAGCAACGTGGCTTGTCGAGCGTGTCATCCCAGACTGACAGACACTGGATCCCCTTCATTTCATATTCTAAGGCCAGACCTGCCGCGTTATTCCAGTTCAACTTTTACTTATTTTATTTATTATTTATTTATCATTACATTCGATAACAGGGTAGGTGGGTCGGTCCTCAGACATTTTTTGCCATGATTTGGGCACATATGGTAACACTAATAATAAGAACAGTAAAACAAATAGCAAGATATTGTCAAGCTTTAACTATGATAAACAAATACCAATTAAAAAGAATTACAAACACATGCCACATAAAACAACTTGCAAAACATATACAGATATGAAGATTTTCACATTCTCAGATTTGGTATACAAGTTGACAAATTAAACACAATATACAAACAGAGCAAGAAATCATTTTGGGCACTGTATTTACAATTTGTACATGTTGGAAACTATTTTGAATCATATGATAACAGATGGAGAAGAATGGTACAGATTTTATTTACATATCGTACCGTGATGTGAAAATCATAGGACATTTTATTTGCTATGATAACTGGTACCGCTTGGCTTAGTTTCCTACCTGCTTGATGTGCGATATGCTTAGACTACACTTTCGTTCTGGTAACAGGAGCATGGTGCTTCTTTGAACAAGCTCTCCTTCAGTGTACTTTTGAACCTGTTTTTCAGCTGTTCCTTCGCTACCAATGTTAGCATTCGAATCGCCTGTAATTTTTATTTTAAGTGTTATTTTCTAACGTTGTCGCAGGTCCTCACAAAACTAGCCAACTTCCTCCCCTTTGGTATCTGTAGTGGTAGCATAAACATTTTTAAGTATAATGGAGAATGCATTTGCCTTGGAGTCTGACTATTTTTTTTTATTTATTTAACATTTATTTACCAGGAAAGTCTGACTGGGACAGAGACATTTTTCAGAGGAAGCTGAGGGAGGAAGGTTCCAGACGCATGTCTTTGGAATATGGGAGGAAACCCACACATACACAGGGAGGACCTGCAGACTCCACACAGAAGGCAGTCCACACAAGAATCAAACTGGAAAGCTCTTGCTGTGAGGTCACAATGCTAAGCACTGCACCAATGCGTTGCCCATAATCATTCTTTCATTTTTGGGCTGTAATGAACAGTGATTGTAACAAGCTGTTGTTATCTGATGGATACTTCATTATTTTGGGGCTGTAATGAACAGTGATTGTAACACCCTGTTGTTATCTGATGGATACTTCATTATTTTTGGGCTGTAACGGACAGTGATTGTAACAAGCTGTTGTTATCTGATGGATACTTCATTTTTTTTGGGCTGTGACTGTAGACAGTGGTGTTGTTGTTGTTATCTGATGGATACTTCATTCTTTTTGGGCTGTAACGGACAGTGATTGTAACAAGTTGTTGTTATCTGATGGATACTTCATTCTTTTTGGGCTGTAACGGACAGTGATTGTAACAAGTTGTTGTTATCTGATGGATACTTCATTCTTTTTGGGCTGTAATGGACAGTGATTGTAACAAGTTGTTATCTGATGGATACTTCATTCTTTTTGGGCTGTAACGGACAGTGATTGTAACAAGTTGTTGTTATCTGATGGATACTTCATTCTTTTTGGGCTGTAATGGACAGCGATTGTAACAAGCTGTTGTTATCTGATGCATATGCTTCATTATTTTTGGGCTGTAATGAACAGTGATTATAAAACGCTGTTGTTATCTGATGCATATACTTCATTATTTTTGGGCTGTAATGAACAGTGATTGTAACACGCTGTTGTTATCTGATGCATACTTCATTATTTTTGGGCTGTAATGAACAATGATTGTAACAAGCTGTTGTTATCTGATGCATACTTCATTATTTTTGGGCTGTAATGAACAGTGATTGTAACACGCTGTTGTTATCTGATGCATACTTCATTATTTTTTGGCTGTAATGGACAGTGATTGTAACAAGCTGTTGTTATCTGATGCATACTTCATTATTTTTGGGCTGTAATGGACAGTGATTGTAACAAGCTGTTGTTATCTGATGCGTACTTCATTATTTTTGGGCTGTAATGGACAGTGATTGTAACAAGCTGTTGTTATCTGATGCATACTTCATTATTTTTGGGCTGTAATGGACAGTGATTGCAACAAGCTGTTGTTATCTGATGGATACTTCATTATTTTTGTAAGATTTTATATAACATAAAATGATCTATTCTAGTCAATCCTAATTCACTGATTCGTAAGCTGTCAGTGTTCATTGCTGTCATCTCATTCTGAACCACATCGGATTTATCTTGATTCATAGTTCTTATGCTTCATGTTCCATTAGTGTGTTGTCCTTTGCAGCAGTAGCAGTATTTCCCTTCATCTTGGAGAACCTCATCAGATTTATGTCCTTTTGGCTTTAATTAATCTGTCTTCATTACTGTGAGCATTACTCCTACATGTTCTGTGCCCTTTTCATAAATAATATACTGCCCATGTTTAGACCTGACCATCTAATCTCCCACTGTCATTTCAGCATGGCTCTGGTTGTTTTGTTTTTTTTTCAATACTTTTTGTCTGATACATAGTCATTGTCATATCTTACTATACTATTTTTTATTTAACAGGTGAATTTGACTAAGCAGCTGTAAGAAAATATTTCTTCTCAGCTATAGGACAGCCAAAAAAGCTTTCTACAGCTATGTCAATGACCTCAAGGGAAGTACGGAACAATGCATAGGACTTATTGTAAATGGCATCACCCAAACTGAACTGCAGGCCATCACAGACCTTTTGACTGACAAGTTCGGTTCAATTTGCCCCCCCCCCCACCCCCCAGACAGTCCAAAGAAAATACTACATACTACAATTCATTACTAGGTTACTAGGGAATAGGTCTTCAACGCACTTTCCACAGCCAACATCACTGTATCGATGAGCCCTAATAACATCCTGGAAAGCTTACTAAACAGCATGAAATGTGACCTCCATGGTCCACTTGAATAACTTTTCAACTGGAGCTTACAGTCAAGTTTGTCCCCAAAGAATGGAAGATGACTACAGTTATTCCCCTGCACAAAGGAGGTCCAACCACTAATCTGGGTAACGACTGGCCGATAAGTCTGACCTGTCTTATATGTAAAGCCAGGAAAGAATCATCATGGACATGATAGAGGAGGACATAGGTAACCTACAAATGCTGGACCCATCACAGTTTGGCTATGTTAAAGGAAGGTCATGCCTTTTAAATCTGGTGGACTTCGTTGAGAGGGTCACTAAAGCAATGGATAACAGCAAAACTGTGCACACACATATTACCTTGACCTAGCCAATGCTTTTGATCCAATACCCAACTCAAGCATTATAAACAAGCTCACTAAATTAGGTATAAACACTTTTATCACCCACTGGATAGCAACTGGCTCACTGATAGGACCCAAGAGGTCAAAACAGGTGAGGCCATTTCCTCCAAGAGGCCAGTCACTGGAGGAGTCCCTTGGGAATCTGTACTGGGCCCACTCCTTTTTGACATCAATTTCTCTGAAAAAGAGCACATACTGAAGGTTTATGGCTGAATAAGTTTGCAGGTGATTGCAATCGGGATTATCATCAACTCTCCTGCAGAAAATAACATTCTTCAAGAAGGTCTATCTCTGACTATTGAAAGGTGCCAAAGCCATTATCTTAAACTCAATGCTAAGAAATTAATAATTGTACTTTTTGGGAAGTCAGCCATCCCAGCTGATTACCATGATGATAATGCACCCCTAAGAGTCAATACAGTGGCCGGGGATATGTATATGCACATAGACAGTAACCTTACCTTTGACCACCATGTAGTCACAGCGGTGAGGAAATCCTTTTATGCTGCATGGTATCTAGGTCCAAAGAGGACTGTACTCCTCACTTTTCAGACCAATTATAGAGTACAGTGCTCCTTTTGGTATGTTCCTGATCAGGTATATGCAGCAACTAGAGGGACCTCAGAGGTTCTTTAAAAAAAGAATACAAGAAGTAATAAACCTGCCTTATGCAGAGCAAGTTAAAGCCCATTTCCTCTACTGAGGCTTCTATAGATTGCTGAGGGGTGATCTATGCCTGACTTACAAGGCATCTGTAAACCCTACTTATGAATCTCTTGCATATTCTTAGGTCAAACCGTAAAAGAAATACAAGGTATAGGGACCTGAATTTTGTCTGCAACTTAAACAGACCATACTGGAAAGACAGATATGTGTCCCAGAGACTGCCCCTTCTATGGAACAAACTTCCCAACATGTGAAGATGAGTTTGTCTCTTACCCAGTTTAAGTGCAAACTAAACCAGTGGATAGGGAACAGGAAATGTACATCAGGCCTGGCACCTATGTCCTTTTTACATAGAGGTAGATTATAAATACCCTCAATGTGGTATTTGGATACAGGGGGCATCAGTATTCTTTCAGAAAAACTAAGCCAGGCTTAGAAATGCCACCCATGTCATTAACCTCGTAACAATCTATGAGTGTTTTAATCTATGAATAAAAATATTGACATTTAAAATATCTAAAAACAAGACCTTGGAATATGCCTTTTCCCTACTTTTGTACAATCAGTCCTGGACTTTATATAAATTTCAGGGGGTGTAGGGGTGCATGGGGACTTGTCCCCCTGCATAAACTAGTTTTTGATTTTAGATATTTGAATTTCAATATTTTGAATTTAGTAATTATGAGATTTCCATCGAATGAAGGTATTCCATATCTATAGATATAGATATTGATATACAGCATGCCTCCTCACCACTACCCCAAAAAGACACCCACCATTTATGTACCCCTTTACTTTATATTATTTAACATTTGTTTACCAGGAAATCCAACCTGGAATGAAACCAATTTTCAGCAGATGCCTGGGGAGAAATACTCCAAACCCATGTCTTTGAAATGTGGGAGGAAACTGGAGCACCTGGAGGAAACCCACACAAATGCAGGAAGGACATGCAAACTCCACACAGAAGGCACTCCAACTTAGAATCGAACCAGAAAACCTTACTGTGAGGTGACAATGCTATCGTTGCACCACTGCACCATTCAATAGATTTAATGTCAAACTGGAAGGAAACTGAAAAAACAAACAGAACACAGCAACATATTTTAAATTGTTGCTGTCAGACAAAGACAAACAACATACCTCTTTATAACTACCCCCAAAATTTGATCACCTATATGTGGCATCTGATGTTTGATAGTTAGGAAAGTGGAAAAGAGCAACAATCATAGTAATATATTCCAACTTGGTGTTCCTGTACAGTACACTGTACTTAGACAAGCTACAGCGACCGTCTGTGCATACTTCTGAGGCTTGTGAGGAAAGTTAAAGAAATACTGACCACACTGCATCCAGTCCCCAAAGAGGCTGTAGTGAACTTCTCTGCACACCTCTAAGGTTTGACAAGAAAGTTAAAGAAATGATTATCACACTGTCATCTGCATCCTGCAGAAGATATAGCAAACTTGTGTGCGCACCTTTAAAATTTGATTGTGAGGAAAATAAAAAAAAAAAAACAAATATATTGGCCACTTCATCTCAAGCGCCTCAGAACACGGCTGGTTTTAGACTAGGTGGGGCTCAGGGCACTGACCGCTACTAAGCCGGTGTGAAAATTCACTCCTATTCATGCCTTGGTACCTGGGGCCACTAGACCCCTAGGAGCTGTGAAGGTCTGTGTCTTGTATTATGTCTTTTATGCTGTATTCTAAAAAGGTGACTACTATACAGAACAGTTACATGTGTGCATGGCAATTCTGTGGAAGTCCACAGATACAATTTGGTGATATTATTTATAATAGACACACACACACACACACACACACACACACACACACACACACACACACACACACACACACACACACACACACACACACACACACACACACACACACACACACACACACTAACATTGTTTCTGACAAGCCAGATCTTCAGCAAGATACATAAACAGCAGAGGATGGCATAATGGTTAAGGTCTTTACCTCACAGCTACAGGTTACAAGGTTTGACTCTGCCCTCTGGTTATTGGCTAGACTTGTGGTAGTCTGTAAACTGATAGCCTAGAATTTCCAATGAGCATGATGCACACCTATTGGTAATAGGCAGAGCACCAGTTCACTTACTGCATGCATTTGGATTGTTGGAGGAAACCAGAGCACATGGATAAATGCACACATAGATGGGTGGGGGGGGGCATGCAAATTCTATGCAAAAGAAGCCACAGACAAGAACTAAACAAGAGGCAAGCACTGTGAGATAACAATGCTCCTCACTATACCCCTGGGCCAGTGAGATGTTGTTTTCACACATAATCTACTCCTGCCAAACCACCACTGATAGCCACTTATCATGGTCAGTGCTGATGGCTGTAATGGAAAGTGAAAGACATTATGGTACACTTGTTACTGTTAAATATCCTGCTGCACCATACACACAAACATAAGACACAGTTTTATGATGATTTCAGCAAATATAATATGTTGTGTGACACTACTCCTGCAACAGCAGATCAGTGACTGTTTGACAGCACACATCTGTGACACAGCTCCTGCCACAACAGAACATTTACTGCTTGACAGCACACATCTGTGACACTGCTGCTGCCACAACAGAACAGTGACTGTTTGACAGCACGTCTGTGACACTACTCCTGCCACAACAGATCAGTGACTGTTTGACAGCACATCTGTGATACTGCTCCTGCCACAACAGAACAGTAGTGACTGTTTGACAGTGCACGTCTGTGACACTGTTCCTGCCACAACAGATCAGTGACTGATAGCGCACACCTGTGACACTGTTCCTGTCACAACAGAACAGTGACTGTTTGACAGTACGTTTGTAACACTGTTCCTGCCACAACAGATCAGTGACTGTTTGACAGCACATCTGTGACACTGCTCCTGCCACAACAGATCACTAACTGTTTGACAGCACGTCTGTGACACTGCTCCTGCCACAACAGAACAGTGACTGTTTGACAGCATGTCTGTGACACTGCTGCTGCCACAGCAGATCAGTGACTGTTCGACAGCACGTCTGTGACACTGCTCCTGCCACAACAGATCAGTGACTGACAGCACACATCTGTGACACTGTTCCTGCTGCAACAGAACAGTGACTGTTTGACAGCATATGTCTCTACAACTTACTTCAAGGGTCAGGCAGAAAGCCATAACTTTCTGCACTTCAGACATCTAACTATGATAAAAATAATAGCCATGTGTTGTATTTCAGCTTTGTTCCCTGTAAACATTAGCCAAACATCATAAGAATGCATGACTAGACATCTAAAGATCTTGCCAGATCAGTAGCCTTGTAATGTCTCCTGAACCTATGAGCTTAAGAAAATCCAAAAAAACAAAATATGTGGTACAGCGCAAGCATATAAGACAAAATCAGGGATATTCTGCAAAATCAGAGACAGCTGAGAACTGCAACTAGCCTAGTCTTGGAGGCAGCCATCCACAACATCTGGTTCCCATATTTTATTATATAATATATAATGTTTAATATATAATATGTGTTTTGATATCTTAGCCCTCTTTCTTTCAAGGCAGGTTTTAAATCTGGCTAACTTACGATTTACTTTTTGCAACCCCCCCCATCTAATTCCTCTATCCTTTCTTTGTTATTCCTCTTAGGTTCTTCCCCCCATCCTTTCCCTCATGTAATTAGGCTGACTCAGTCTCTACCCCCAACATGGATCTCATAAATAAAGACATAGGGAATTTGCAGACTTTGGATCCAACCCATTTTGGCTTTGTCAAAGGCAGATCATGCCTTTTAAACTTGGTTGACATTTTCGAAACAGTCACCAAGGCCATTGATGAGGGAAAGGCAGACCATACAGCCCTTCGATACAATACCCCACTCGGTATCATTGAAAACTCATCAGCTTAAATGTAAACCCATACATCACAAGATGGGTTGCAAACTGGCTGAGTGACAGAACCCACAGGGTCAGAGTTGCTGGCGCCATGTCAGACTCAAAGCCTGTCACAAGTGGTGTCCCACAGGGCTCAGTCCTGGCCCACTCTTGTTTGGCATCTACTTTTCTGAAGTACAAGCAAACACAGGAGGGTTATGGCTGACAAAGTTTTCAGATGACTGCAAACTGGGCGCCGTGTCGAAACACATCTGACACAGATATCCTTCAGAAGGGTCTCACAGAAACGGATAACTGGTGCCAGAGCCATGGCCCTAAGTTTAATGCCAAGAAATGCATAGTCATACCCTTCGGGAAAAACAAGGTTACCCCTAGCTACCATATAGGTGTCAATCCACTAAGCACAGAAGAAGTTATCAGGGACCTGGGGACCCAGGTTGACAGTACCCTTTCATTCGACACTCATCATACAAAGTAGTTAGGAAGACCTTCTACATTGCCCACCTTATCATGAAGGGATTCACATCTAGAGCAAGGGAGGTCATAGTCTCCCTATACTCATCACTCATCAGACCAATGATTGAGTACAATGCCCCATTCGGAATGTATCTGACCCGACACTTGCAGCAGCTGGAGAGGCCACAAAAGTTCCTCACCAAAAGGATAAAGGGTCTCAAAAATCTGTCTTATGCTGCCCGACTGAAAGAACTCCAGCTCTATTCAGTTGCTTACCGCTTTCTCAGAGGTGACCTGTGTCTGACATACAAGGCCATGTCAAACCCAGATTTTATGAACATGCTTCACCTCAAAAAATCTATATCCCTCAGAGCCACAAGGGCAGGAGACTTAAACCTCGACACGGTTATTAATAGGACGTGCTGGAGGGATAGATTCATCACCCAAAGACTCCCTATGCTGTGGAACAAAATCCCGGTATATGTGAGGCAGAGCACCTCGCTGGCCTTGTTCAAGAGGAATCTTGACCAATGGATTGGAGATCGCAGATATACCCCAGGGATTACCTCAGTGTCACTGCTCGACAGAGGCACAGCAAAATAATGGGCATAGCTTCTCCAAACTAAAGGGGTGGCGTAAGCCACAAAACTATGGGCTAGGCTTGTAAATGCTCTCGGGCAGATAGCCTAGTATGAACCTATGAACCTATGAACACTTCCAGCAACGTCTGTCAATTAGTAACTGGTTTATGTTCCCTTTATTTTTCTCTCTCTCTGATAATACAGTATTATTTACCTGTGTTATCTCTCCATACTTATGCACACACATAAAGCTTTTGGTAGACAGACATACCAGTATCCTCTGTTATTACAAATGTGTGTAAACCTTAGTCTATATATGTAAAATTGTGTTCTCAGAACTCTGCATGTATTACATTGTATGTATGCGTGACTTCTCTGTTGTCATCTTTTGATATTTTGAACAATTGTTTCTGTTATAAATGTGGAGATTTTCTCCCAGGACCTACGCTGCGAAAGGAACTGTATCCAGTCAGACTCTCCCAGTAAACAAATACAAAATAAAATAAATAAATTATAATAAAGAAATGCTGTCATTTATCCTTTGGATGTATATGATATCAGCTTCTAGTTTCAGAATCCACTTTAACTCAGCAGCTTGAATGTTGGGAATTATGTCACCAACCCTCTTTTTCAGGTGTAACTCCAGCACTGGCAAATCAAAGCTTATAAACCTCCTAGAATGAATAACAGTGCTTCTTTAAAACCAGTGTTAAAAGAATGACTGCTAAGACACTGAAACATATACTGGGTCCCAAGCATTTCACTGAGTCTTCATTTCACTGAAACTGAATCCATGTAATTGAAAATTAATTTCAATGAAAACTCATTTCATAGAAAAGTGTGGAAATTATGCAGTGGTCTTATTTCTCATCATAGGAGTTAATACAGAAATAAGTCAAGCACAATATGTGTGAATTGCATTATTCAGCATCATGACGTACCCCCACATCTGATTGGTCAGCATCATGACGTACCCCCAGATTTATTCTTGAGCACTGATTCACTGGGTGTGGTGGTTTCTTACCTCGTGTTCCCCTGCAAAAACATGTTTTAGGATATATTTCTTGTGAAGAAGATTTTCTAAGCAATGAGTTTTTGGTGAAATAAGTTTTAAATGAAATGGGGTTGGCTATTTGAGTTTCAATGAAATGAAGGTTCAGTGAAATGATATAGATCCGTATAATATGGATCCAGATTGTTTGTTTGACAATTGCTTTGTTCAGCAGGTGAAATGTAGTGTTTTAAGGTTGAATGTCTGGTTTCTGAATGGACATTTTACTGGGTGTGTTTTGTCAAAATAATATGCAGTAGGCGTCTGCATGTGTATTTTCAAATGTGTGTGGGTTAGTGTTAGTGTAAGGGTTAGGGAAGGGAATAGGTCATTAAGCATCTCTGTAATTGGATCCCGGACTTCCTGATTGACAGGCCACTGAGAGTAAGTTTGGGTAATAACACATGAAAATGTATTAAGATTAACACCAGAGTTCCACAGAGCTGTGTTCTTAGTCCACTATTATTCACCATCTTGACCCACGACTGCTATGCAAAGCATAAGTCCAACCATATCATGTTTGCTGATGATACATCACAGTCGTGGGGCTCATCACAAAGGAGGATGAAAGAGCATACAGAGAGGAGGTGGCATCTCTGATCACCTGGTGTGAGGGGAACAACCTTGACATGAATGTACGCAAGACAAAAGAGATTATCATCGACTTCAGGAAAAAGAAAACTTACCACCCAGTACTCATGATTGCTGGTGAGAGTATCGAGAGGGTTAAATGTATGAAATTCCTTGGTGTACATATATCAGAGGATCTCCCTTGGTTAGCTGCTCAAGAAAGTGCATCAATGCCTCCATTTTATGAGAAGGATGAAAAAGGCCACGTTCTTGCCTCATACCCTCTCCACCTTCTACCGAGGTGTTATTGAGTGTATCCTCACCAGCAGCTTCACATTGCGGACTGGAAGATGTAGAGCTACAGAACGGAAGGCACCACAGCGAGTGGTGAGGGTCGCAGAGAAGGTAAGGGGTAGCAGTCTTCCATCGATACAACAACGTTACTCTGCAAGAAGCAGCAGAAGGGCCACCAAAATAATAGAAGAGCCCGCACTTCCAGCGCACAGACGGTTTAAGCATCTGGCATGGGATAGAAGGTATCGCAGCATCTGCTGCAGGACTACCAGATTTAGCACCAGTTTCTACCAGAGTTTGCATATTAGAATGTTACTTTCCTTCTGATCCAGTAATGTTTCAGGATCCCATTCTGTGCCTGTAGTTGTGTTAATCATGGAAATGCCTGTTTTTACAGTTAATACTTCTTGTTTCTTTGGCTCGGAGTTCATAAAATGGACAAATTAAGCATAGGTATGGGTAAGCCATCTTCCATTTGGACACCTACATCTGCTACTTTCAGAACTATGCTCACAGCTGGAACACCTGTAAGGCTTTGCAGGTATGGGTAAGCCATCTTCCATTTGGACACATATGTCTGCTACTTTCAGAACTATGCTCACAGCTGGAACACCTGTAAGCCATCTTCCATTTGGACACATATGTCTGCTACTTTCAGAACTATGCTCACAGCTGGAACACCTGTAAGGCTTTGCAGGTTTGGGTAAGCCATCTTCCATTTGGACACATACGTCTGCTACTTTCAGAACTATGCTCACCTGTAAGGGTAAGCCATCTTCCATTTGGACACATACACCTGCTACTTCAGAACTATATGCAGCTGGCTGGAACACCTGTATTTTGCAGGTTTTGGTGTAATCATTTCTGCTACTTTCAGAACTATGCTCACAGCTGGAACACCTGTAAGGCTTTGCAGGTTTGGGTAAGTCATCTTCCATTTGGACACATACATCTGCTACTTTCAGAACTATGCTCACAGCTGGAAAAGCTGTAAGGCTTTGCAGGTTTGGGTAAGTCATCTTCCATTTGGACACACTACTTTCAGAACTATGCTCACAGCTGGAACAATCTTCCATTTGGACACATACGTCTGCTACTTTCAGAACTATGCTCACAGCTGGAACACCTGTAAGGCTTTGCAGGTTTGGGTAAGTCATCTTCCATTTGGACACATACATCTGCTACTTTCAGATGCTCACAGCCACATACACCTGCTACTTTCAGAACTATGCTCACAGCTGGAACACCTGTAAGGCTTTGCAGGTTTGGGTAAGCCATCTTCCATTTGGACACATACACCTGCTACTTTCAGAACTATGCTCACAGCTGGAACACCTGTAAGGCTTTGCAGGTATGGGTAAGCCATCTTCCATTTGGACACATACATCTGCTACTTTCAGAACTATGCTCACAGCTGGAACACCTGTAAGGCTTTGCAGGTTTGGGTAAGCCATCTTCCATTTGGACACATACACCTGCTACTTTCAGAACTATGCTCACAGCTGGAACAGCTGTAAGGCTTTGCAGGTTTGTACTTTTTGCAGGTAGTGATGTCACACTATGAATCACTTGCTACCGTGGCGACTTGTAGTTCTGAGGGACTCTTCATGTTTTGCCTGCATTCGTCAAATATTCTGTAGCGTGGCTTAAATGGGTTCCTCCATCATGTTGGAAAAGCTTATCATAGTTCCACTGGATCACGCAAAAAAAAGGACACTTCATAATTGAAGGAAATAGAAATTATTTTTACAACAACTACTTTACAGTTCACTAAATTCAGCAACAAACAAGCTTCGTTGGTTCATTAAGTTAATGGCAGTTCTTCAGTAACTAACACAAACCTGCAGGTGGTGCCACTGTTCCCAACATAGCCACCATATTGTGAGAACACTTAGTCATATATTGCTCAGGTTTCAGTGAGAATAATAGATTTCTGTTGCATTTTCAAGGAAAACTCAAAAACTACTTCCTTCAAAAAACAAAAAGGTTTAGTGAAACTTAAACAGAACCTTTAATGAATTTAGCATGGTTTTAAATTATAAAAAAAATGTTAGAAAACATGGTAACTTTTCAGAATTTCACAAACTGCAACAAAGTCCTGCCATCTGACAATTCCTCTTCACTGGTCAAAAATTCATCAAGTTTTTAGAGAAATTTCATTTAGAAGCAACTTCTCTGCACTTCTCAAACTCTGAAGCATACTTCACTCATATATCTGCTCTTTGGATAGCTAAAAACCAAAAGAAAAATCTAGCAAGGCTAGCCTTTCCACTGTGTGATTCCTTAAACCTCTTGTATTAGAGGCAACATGGGAAATATTCAAATGACCCTTTAAGGACATCAGTTGTGTCAGCTATATGGCAATTCTCAATGTCCAGGGCTTTTTTTAAGTTTATTTAGGACAAATTCAGGCCAATAAAGCCAAACCCCACTAGCTGTGGACATGCATGTTTCAGCCTTTTTATGGCATCATCAGTGCAGCATAAGTGGAATGTATGGCTAACCGTACCCAGCTGATATCCATAACCATTAGGGTAACTGCAAAATATCCCAACCAACAAACTAAAAAAGGTCACACAGAAAAAACATTCAGTAAAAACCAAAAGAAAAATCTAGCAAGGCTAGACTTTCCACTGTGTAATTCCTTAAACCTCTTATATTAGAGGCAACTTGGATAGCTCACATTATGCACTCACTAAAATGAGAATACTTTGTCATTTTACAGTCCTGTTTCAATACTAAACCATGATTGCAAAGTGTTTACATCTATAATGGCTAAAACAATGCCAAAATTGATAGATATGGACCAGTGTTGTTTTGTGGAGTGGAGGCAGCATTTGACAACTTAACAGAACATTGATAATTCAGAGGGAAGCAGAATGTAAGACAATACCACTGTTGTTGGTGGGTCATGATGCAGAGAAAGTATTTGACAGAGTAGACTGGGACTTCATATGCAGGGCAATGGAAGCAGTTGCTCTCCATAATAAAATTATAAGGATGATTAGGACTATATATATATGAGGGATATGAGGTGAAAGTTAAAGTGAGTGGGGTCCTCTCTGATAATTTCTGCTTGAGTAGAGAAACCAGTCTGGGTGTCCTCTTTCCCTTTTGTTGTTTGCATTATATTTAGAACCATTGACAAAGAAAATAAGGGACTCAGAAATTCAAGGATATAATTGGTACTGTAGTCATGAAAAGCTGGCTCTATTTGCAGATTACATTATTTTATATAAGACAAAATCAGAAAGGGACATTACAGTGTTGTGGAACATTTTAAGACAAACCAGGAACATTTTAAGACAGTTTCAGAGCTACTCGGAATACAAAATGAATGAAGCTAAAACAAAGGCAATAGCAGTAAATTATGTACCCACACACTAATTGGTCCAACGATATCCATATTTATGGGGACATGATAAAATGGAGTATTTAGGAGTATGGATTAGAAATGATTCCATTGTGGCAGCTAAGGATATGTGGGAAGAGACTAAATAGAAGATAATACAAAAACTGAGAAACTGGAAGCTGTTATATGGATATGGATAGTAAGACAGAAGCAGTTAAAATGCTTTTAGTCCCTTTACCCTTATACACTGGTCAGGCATATTTTTATCAACCAGAGAACAAGTTGTGGATAGCAATTAATAACGAGCTGAAGGATTTTATCTGAAAGGAAAATGGCAGGGGGTTCAAGTGGGTAGGGTGATTCGTCCAATAGAACAAGGCAGACTAGGGCTACCCAATGTGAAGGGGTATTTTAGAGAAACACAGTTAAGGCTCTTATACATAGCACAAGCAGAAAACTATAATTCAACATGGAAAGGGATGATGATGAAGCAGGGAGAAAGCTCAAGAAACAAGGAGAGACTGGGATTTTGGAGGCAGACTCTTAAGCAGTATGAGAATCATACAGAATATTATATCCCTAAAGTAGCGGGGAGTATTTTAGGAACTAGATTTCCTTCCCTGTCAAGGGTTGATATCAGAGTATAGGCAAAGAGGAAAAGTGTGTGTGTGTGTGGGGGGGGGTCCTAAACAAAAGACCAGCACTGGTATAGTTTTTAATAGAATCTAAAATAGAAGCTGCCATTAAAAAGGAGCAGTTAGTACAACATATCAAGTATTGCATGATAACTACAAGAATCAATCCGAAGAGCTTAGAAAGGATTGGGAAGAGAGACTGGATAAGCAGGTCACAAAGAGACAATGGGGATATATGTATATCTCCCAAATATGCAACAACGTTTAGAAGATTTAGGATCTTTGCTTGGGAGTGTTTACATAGGTATTTTTATACCCCAAGTAATCTCCAAAGAGGTGTAACAGAAAAGAAAGAGGTAATTGGCAACATATTTTTGGGCGTGAAATGAATTGGCAGACTTTAATGATTCCCTGCAGACCTCTTTGTTAGTGATGCTGGGTGACAGGATTGGTTTGACTGGGGAGAATATTTTTTTAAGATATGATACAGAACTGGAATTTGTTAAACATAGTAAAGCATTGCTAAGTCTAATTATGGTGGCTGCCAAAAAAAACAGTTACTAGAAAATAGAAATCAAAGTGTAAACCAGCTTTACTAGAAGGAGTGAACATAGTAACAGAGATAAAACAACCGGAATTGGGATCTTTAGACACAGGAATGGAGCTAACTACATAGGAAAAATGGGAATAGTGGGAACAATATATTGAGAGAAGGAATGAGATTTAAAAGCAGGCGGTATGTGAATGAACTATACAATGTGTAAGTGAGACTAACTGGATAGATTATAAGCGATGTATAATGTTTGCAGTTACAGTTGTTTTAATACTGTCTGTGATGCATAATGTTTGCAAATAAAGTTGTGTCGATGCACTTTGTTTTTCATTTATATAAATGTAAGATTGCCTATGTCATATGTGTTAATTTAATGAAGATGCTTTTTGTTTTAAAAAAATATTCATAGGTTTATAGGTAATTTAATGAAGATGCTTTTTGTTTTAAAAAAAATATTCTGTCATTTTAACAACAGTTCGTCCAGTTTCTTTTCTACAACTCAGCTCATGCTACAGCTTTCCAAACTGCAACCCTGGAATCTGTAACTGACATTGTAGCACCCCAAATGCAATTTAAAAATGTCCTCAGACTATCACAGAGGGCTCTTTTATCTAAACTGAAACTTCAGGTGTGCTCAGATGCATCCATAATTTCTCATTAGGTAGCGGTGGCTGCAGCCTAAGGAACTATCCCCAGTTACTTAAGGGGATATTCCCTGTCTGTGACAACATAGACCACTATATATATATATATATATATATATATATATATATATATATATATATATATATATATTCTTTTCTCAGCTTTTTCCTAGTTAGGGGTTGCCACAGTGGAACAACAGTCCACAGAACAATTGACAGTGGAGTTTTATAGTGTTGAGTTGCCAGCCTGACACCCAACCTTTCACAGAAAGCACACACATACATACACACACACACACACACACACACACACACACACACACACACACACACACACACACACACACACACCTAGGGCTAATTTAGAGTGTCCAGCCCACCTGCAACATGTCTTTGGGATGTGGGAGGAAACCAGAGCACCCAGAGGAAACCCATGTGACTGCAGGAAGGACATGCAAACTCCTCATAGAAGGCACCCAAGCCAAGAATCGAACCAGAGAACCTCTTGCTGTGCTAACCGCTGCACCACCGCAGCTAGATAGTTCAGTCTATCTATCTAGATGTATATTGTAACATTTGTAACATAGTATAACTGCTATCACCAAGGAAATATAAATAAAATGTTCTGTGTAAATAAGAATATTTTTCTTTCAGTGTGTAAGATACATAATTTTTTTTTTACTTTAAAAAGAGACACATCGGTACATAGGTAGAAAAGATTCTGCTAGATTGTTGTTAGAACACCAGCTATTCATTTCTGTTAATTATAAAAATTAGTGATGTAGCTCTGATTATCAAATATTGCCTCCTGTATGCAGAGAGAAGTCTGCCAACAACAGTGGTTCCAGGAAGCTTGTTGAAACCATGAAGAACATAATGTGTGCAAAGATGCGACTGTTGTCCATCTTCACTGAAACCCTTCAGACATAAATTATGTTGTGTCAGTAGATTTATTCATCACAAGACTTATCAGCTTAATGACATTAGAGAAAAGTGAATGAACTGGCAGACTTCAAAGGCTAACTCATGTACAAAAACTACATGTTCAGCTGACTCTTACATCATACAGTCATCTAAATGACAGCTCAGATTTTTGTATAACATTCAGTAATTTTCCTTTACACATAACTGTACTCCATTCACATAGCATTTTTTATGCACAAGGTCACAACTCAGTGGCAGTCTTTCTTGTCTCAATAATAACATTTTGCTTCAAACACACAAAGCAGAGCTGTGCTTTCTTATCTGGAACTGTAATATGCACTTGTAGCATAACGTCTCACATAAGGTAAATATTCTTTCCGGACTAGCTTGCTTAGATTCAGTGTAGTTCTACTTTAAAAACTTCATTCTAACACCTCTGTTTTAGTATTTTCGTCTCTCAGCAAGCTGGACATTTTGTAGAAGCTTGAGAGTTTGTGTAACAGAATCTAGATGAAGACATACAAGGTTGCATTGAAACAGCTTAACAATAGTACGACAGTCTGTGCTCAACAATGTGATGACAGCCTATAATAATTTCAACAAAGAACAGCTTATACCTAACTTTTCTTTTCACTATAAAAACTGCAGTGCTTTTATAGAGTTGTTTTTCCCTTTTATTTTAATAAATACCTGTGTTACCTGTTGCTGTCAGAAGTCAGAGTGAAATTTCATCAACTGAGTGATAAATTATTTATTTATTTATTTATTTATTTATTTATTTATATTTGTTGACTGGGAGTGTCCGACTAGATGTAGGTCCATTTTCAGCAGAGGCCCGAGGAGAAAAGCTCCACAGTTAAAATAAACAGACAGTAGTTACATTGGATTACATAGCGATTAACAATTTACATAGCAATTACTTACAACATATTTACAGATGAAGAACATAGTACATCAGTAGACAAGTAGAGTCTTTATCTGTGAA
The DNA here is from genome assembly GCF_019279795.1 of Protopterus annectens. Lineage (NCBI taxonomy): Eukaryota > Metazoa > Chordata > Ceratodontiformes > Protopteridae > Protopterus > Protopterus annectens. The sequence goes on from NC_056732.1 coordinate 1,783,975,984, forward strand.
GTACATAACAGACACTAACGAATGTTACAAGAAGAAGTTCCTGCTGTATAATAAATACTGGCTTATGAGCATCTGAGCTTGCTATAATCAAAGTAGTTAGTGGAGTGGAAAGAAAGGTAGTGATTGGATCGGGAGGGTGATATTAGAGTGGGAGTTGCAAGGGCATAGCCAGCATGGTTTTAGGTGCTCTTTTAGTAAAGTTTTGAAGTGGGTGCATGATGGTACGGAGGTAATTGTGTGTGGGAGGGAGTTCCATAATTTGGCTATGGTGTAAGAGAATAGTGCTTCACCAGCAGAGTTATTGGCTTTAGTGATCTGCAAGTGATTTTTGTTGCTGGATCTTAGTGGTCTGGTGGTGCAATAGGGTTGGTGTAGACTCTGGAGGGATGGGACATTTAGTGGATGATTTACTAGTTTGTGGGCGAATGAGAGTTGATACCATTGAAGGAGGTGAGGGAGTTCAAGCCAACCCAGTTCAGCAAGTGAGAGACAGTGGTGACTACAGTAGGATGCCCCTGTGGCGAATTTGGCAATTTTGTTGTAGCAGGTCTCTAGCTTGTTTAGATCACATTGCCTTAGGTTGGTATATATTGGACAGGCATAAAGTAGGGTGGAGATAAGGTGGGAATTTGCTATTGAAATCTTTGCTACTTGGGTGAGAAGTTGCTTATTTCTGTATAGTGCTCCTAGTTTTTTGTGGACTTTTTTATGGTCAAGGATATGTGAATGTCAAATTTTAGTTTATTGCCTATTTCCACTCCTAGCAATTTGGTGTGTTCAGTTGGGTATATAGTGGTGTTGTCTTTTGCTGTGATGTTAAAGTGAGAGTTGTTTTGAGTATGTTTGGTGGGTTGGAAGATGAGTAGTTTAGTTTTGTTTGGGTTGAGTATTAATTGGGCATCGGATAACCAGGTTTCAACAGAGGAAAAGGCTTCCTGTGTGATTTTTTTGCAGTTTGGGTAGGGACTGGGCTGAGCAGATGATGGTTGAGTCATCTGCGTATTGTATGAGTGTGCCATGTTTGGTGACAGAGGCTAGATTATTGGTGAAAACAGAGAAGAGTAGGGGTCCAAGGATGGATCCTTGGGGAACCCCTATGGAGACAGGTAGTTGGGGAGATATGTCATTCTGCCATACAACGGATTGTTGGCGGTCAGACAGGTAACTCTGAAACCAGTTGGTGACTGATTGAGAGAAGGATAGGTTATTGAGGACAGAGATAAGTTTTTTGTATGGGACCATGTCAAATGCTTTAGATAGGTCTCGGAAAGTAGCAGAGGAGAGATAGCCATTGTTTTTATGCTGAAGGATAGCGTTAATAAAGGAGAGTAAGGCAGTGGTGGTGCTATGGTTTGGTCAGAAACCATGCTGAGTATTGGAAAGGAGGTTGTTAGTAAGGAGGTAGTCTGAGACCTACAGTGCATGCATCTCTCTAGTATTTTGGAAAGTGGAGAGTGAATAGCTATGGGGTGGTAACTGGTTAGTTCTGTGGAGGGTCTGCCTTTGTGGAGGGGAATTATATGTGATACTTTCCACAGTGTGGGAACGTAACTTTCTGACAGAGATCGGTTAATCAAGATGTATACTGGGTAGGCCAGAGCATCAGCTGCGATTTGTAGGTATTCACTTGGGAGGTTGTCTGCTGCTAAACTGGTGGGCTTAAGTTTAGTTAAGAGTTTTTTTATGTTGGAGGTAGGTACAGGAGAAAAAGAGAAGGCAGTGGGGAGATTACTAGTTGAAGGTGTGGGTTGGAGGGGAGGGGGTTGTGTTGTTTAGCTAGTGATAGTATAGTTTGTGTGAAGTGTGTGTTGAATGAGGTAGCAATAGTTTCTGAGGAGTGAGGGATGTTAGGAAGAGGGGTACTGACTTTACCTGGGTGGAGGATAGAGTTTATGGAGGACCAGAATTGTTTGGGGCTGTGTTGTGAGGAGTCTAGGGCAGACTGGTAGTATTGGGATTTGCCCTGTTTTATTAGCTTTTTGACTCTATTGCGTAGTTCTAGGAATTTCTGTCTAGTTGAGGGGGTTTTGGTTTTGCGCCAGTGCTCCCAGGCTTTATCCCTGTTTTTCATTTCTGACTTAGTGGTTTCTGTAGCCATGGGAAGGGTTGTGCTTTGATTCTGGAAAGTCTTATGGGGGCATGGTAATTAAGGATGCTCAGGAAGGTAGTATTAAAAAATTCAGAACAGGAGTTGTGTGGAGTATGTTCCTGAGGTACGAAAATGTCAATTGTTGAGCTGATTCTATAAACAATGACTTTGGCAGTCAAGAGGATTGTAACAGTGGGCTACTTGATGGCAAAGCTAAAAATGTTGTAACTGACTACACTGACCATCATAGAATACCTCGGGGTATACCTAATGACCATTGAGTGGTACACCCAGTAGGAAGGATGGGACCAGAGCACGTGAGCTATAATCCCCTTGCCCAAGCTGTTGGGTGTGCTACTGAAAGCCTTCATGGCTATCGAAGGGTCTAGTTACTGGGTATACAAGCTCAAAGGTTTCATAGCTGGACATTTTCTCCTAACAAAAATTGCAATCATGTGATTTGAAACACAATCTTAAATTATGGCTAGGCACTGGGTGTGTCAACATTCTAAAAAATAAAACAATCAAAACATTTGCCATTGATAAAGTCAAGGGATTTACCTGCTATGTTAAGGTAATAGATATTTCAAACTGACCTTGTAGATGCTAACATTTTTGCTGCATTGTGAATGCTATGCAATGAAACTATGTTTAAAACTAGGCAGCCTAGAACTGTAGTAAAACATAATACAGTGCCAAATAAAAAAATAAACTGCTTTGATGGGATATCTATTTATATGTATATATATATATATATATATATATATATATATATATATATATCAATATATATATATATATATATATATATATATATATATATATATATATATATATATATACACCCACTATAATAAACAAAAAAGTCTCACTGCATGCAAAAATATATTTAACTCTCAAGGTGCCTAAAACAATCTTGCTAAGCGTAATAGGGAGCAACAGATCCTGTTCAAATCAACCAAAGCCAGATACAAGGTAAAAATAACCACCCAGGCAAAGGATAAACATAACGCCTTCTTTAATTATGTAAGAAACCTTAGTAAATGATGTGACAAAAGTAGATACTCCCAGTAAATAATTATATGTCATTGGTGCATATCAAAATGATTTATACAAGATGTTTGTATTACAAATTTATTAGAACTGTATGTCATGTGTATATCAAACTGCTTTATACAAATGTTTGTGCTGAAAATGTATTTGTAAAGTGAATTGTATCTGCAGTGAGCCTACAGGAAGAGAACAAAAATATACATGCACTATTGTAACTGTTTAATTGTATATTTTAATAGTGGAAACTGGAATACAGGAGGTTAACTTCAGTCCAGCAAACTTTTGAAAAATACCTCCAATTAAATTACTTTATAGGCTACACCATAAAGAGGCTGCCTCTCAAGTTTTCAGTGCAGTTAGAGACACAAAGTCTGTACTAGGAAGCATTCTGTATTGTCTTTGGACTGAACTAATTGCTATTTTGAAAGCATGAAGGAATGCAATTATTTTATTACTTCTAGCATCTGCCAAAGATCTGAGCAAAAGTCCTTACCTGGGTATTTTTACAGGTATATGCTAAATACTGCCAGCTTCAGCAATGAGGGTTTGCATGAAAACTAGAATTCAGATGACCATAAATGATGTAATTCGGCAAGCTATTCCATCAGTAATATTTTAGATATTATTTTGAGAGTCTCTTAGGGAGACAGGGCATTCTGCATTCTGTTTTGGACCTGACAAGAACAACATGAAAAAACATTCACCACATCTGCCTTGCTATATAGTAAGTAAGTTACTAGGGAATAGTATACTTCTCTTAGATTTAGTCAGGAATATGGTGAAGCTTAGTTTAGATATTTTTCTGTATTTGTGTGAGCTTGTACTACAATGTTATTTTAAAATATTTCCTGTGGTTTTGAACTCTGGTGTCACTGTGAATATGTACTGAGTATTTTCTTGTTCTTTTATTATTTATTATTACATACATTTAAACCTTTCATTGTGACTGATCTGTGTAGAGATATTTACATTTTTTCACATAATTTTATTACTTTTTTTGTGAATACAAATGTAACAAGGGAAAACAAACTATTAAACAATGAAACATGAACATAACTATATTCATTGTCCACAACAGGTATACTTTTGTTACAATATTCACATTTTATCTAGCAGTTTTTTTAAGTTTTAACCAAGCCAGTTGTTTATGTGTCACTCTTGAAGTTCTTGAGGTTATATTTAATTCTTTATTACATATAGTTTTGGCCAATGAGATAAACTCCACAAAAGATAGAATTTTTTTACTTTTACAATTTGAGGTAATGATTTTTTTTTTGCTATTGCAAGGAAGATATTTACATTTTGAGAGCACTTGCATGTTTATTTGGTGACACTTTGTGGGCCACTCTTAATAGCCTTGCTCTTGGTCAAACTACCATTTGTATTAATATTAATATTACACAGTAAAATTGGTCACCTTTTGTTAAAGGCCTTAAAGTAGCTGTTGAAGAGTGGCTGCTGGCAGTGGAAACTACCCTACAGTCTGGGCAGAAGGGGCATAGCGAGTGTGTGTGTGTGTGTGTGTGTGTGGTGTGTGTGTGTGTGTGTGTGTGTGTGTGTGTGTGTGTGTGTGTGTGTGTGTGTGTGTGTGTGTGTGTGTGTGTGTGTAAATCAAACCTCAAAGAGTGTGTGTGTGTTAGCTACTTGGGCAGGAACACAAAGCACTAGTTGGACGGAGAGGGTGCTGGAGGTCTTGGCTTGGTCACTCAGTTAGGATCTCAACTCTATAGCTCTGCTAGTGGGGAGTCTTATTTGGGGATCTGGAAGAGTTGGGAGACACCAGCCCCGGAATGACTGTGGTCTCTGTGTGTTCTTAAGGGAAACTGCACTTGATGCAGAGAACTGCATCTTGAAATACTGTGTGTGTACTTGTTATCTTCCCAGTGAATATCCCCAACTGTTGCCTGTGGTGAGGATTGAGGCTCCTTGATTACTGTTCCTGTGGAGGGTCACCACAAATAATATCACACACTTGGAGCCAGCCTAAAACAGAAATTGTCAGATCCCCTACAGAGGATATTCAATATCAGCGTAAGACAGGCTTTGTGTAATGGAGGACAGCAACTGTCATTCACTTGCACAAGACTAGGGTGTCAGTGGACCTAGGTAATTATAGACGCATAAGCATGACCAGCCTCATCTGCAAAGTTATAGAAAGGATCATTATAGAATTAATAAATAAGAACATTGGTAACCTTCAAACTTTATACCCAAGCCAGTTCAGGTTCATCAAAGGCAGATCCTGTCAGGTTAATCTGGTGAATTTGTTAGAGAAGGTAATTGAGGCAATGGGGAGGCAAAATCAGTACATACCATATATGTAGACCACACAAAGATGTTAAACTCTCCCACCTAAATGTAAATCCTGTATAACTCATTTGATAGCTAACTGGCTGGCAAACAGAAGCATTGAAATTAGGGTGGGTGGCTCAAAAATACACATCGCTAGTGATGTACCCAGCGTTCAGTCCTTGGGCCACTTCTGTTTGGCATTTAGGGTACAGGACAAGTCATGTCGCAGGGTGATGAGCAGGCAGCCTGCTTTGTTGTCTAGCCTTATAGAAGCAATGCTCTTAACCTTACATAGTTAAGGACTTGTTCTAGGGAGATTTGGGGAGTGTAGATGTGGGTATGAGAACTGGGAATATTGGAGAGGAGAGGAGAGGGGGGGTGAAGTCTGAGCAAGCTTTATGTACAAGCAGATTAGTAATATCCTCTGGGTGTATGTATGCTATATCATATACTGTCAGCTTTCTACAGTCCTGGGCATTGTTGCTCAGATTTCTATAATAGTTAAAAAAGGCTTTTTGGTTATCCTTAAACTAGGTGGCAATTTTTATCTTTTATATGGCTTTGGGTGATTCAACTAGGGTTCAGAGTTTGTTGTTTTTTATGAGGCAAGATTATTTGGCCTATTGACAGTTAAATTTATTTATTTTTGTTTATTGTAGAGCCTGTTTATATTAGGGTTCCACTACGGGTGTTATTTTTTGAATTTGGTATTGTATTTATTTCTGAGGGGAGCAGATGTGTCCATACCTCTGTTTACATGTGCATAGAATTTGGCAGTAAAGGATTCTGTATAAGTGTGTCATCAAAATAAAAAGGGCTTTCAAATTTAGACATGTCATCCCTCAGTTTTAGCAGATTAGCCCTCATGTAATGTCTCAGTATTGAGGTATTGGAAGTTGCTTAAGGCTTTAGTCTTATAATGACAGTGATTGATATGTGGTCTGATTTGGGAGGAAGTTAAAGCTGGTGAGGAAAAAAGCTGCCCCATATTGGTAAGGAGGAAATCTAGGATTTTTTCACCCCCTGCTTGAGGTGCAGACTTCTGGTCCAGAGATTTTGCATTGATGAAGTCCATTTGATGGAGGGATAGTTGGCATCTCCTAGCAGAATGTTTTTGGCTTGATATATTTGGATACCATGCCAGCTAGGTAGGAGGTCTGGACAGAGCAGGGCATAGGCAGTCTTAGTTAGCTATGATATGGGCGTTTATTAAGAGTAACTTAGACATGAAAAACTTCCAAGTCAATATGTTGTCTGACACGTTTGGAGATAAAATGTTTTTATTTTAGAATACAGAGACAGAGACACCACTGACTGCCTTTAGTGCCTTTGTTTGAGGTGGAAGGCTTGAGTATGTGCTAGATATTGAAACCCTGCACTGATGGAGTACTTTCATTGGTCTTGAGCCATGTGATGGAGTGATTTGACTGGTCTTGAGCCAGGTGATGGAGTGATTTGACTGGTTTTGAGCCAGGTGATGGAGTGATTTGACTGGTCTTGAGCCAGGTGATGGAGTAATTTGACTGGTCTTGAGCCAGATCTCTATCATGATGCACATATTGATGTTTTCCAGGGTAAGGAGTGCTTGGAGACAGTGGAGATTTGTGCTAAGGCTTCAAGCGTTGACCAGCTGCATCTTAATGTTATCTGAATTCTTATTTATTATATTGGTAGCTTTACAAGACTTATTGCCTACAACAGGCACTATAGGGGTAGGCAAGGATTTTGCCAATATATGAAAGCCTTGGTGGGAGAGGTGTAGGCCATCCATTTCATAACAGTTAGGACTGTCTACCATCTCTTGCCAGGCTGATATATACTGTGCCCCCTTTAAATGAGGGCAAAAACTAAGCCAGTTGTGGAAAACAATATTTTGTTTGTATTGTGGAATCATTCTTGGTGATGGTAGAGTGATGTCTAAGGCTATAGGTTCATACCACCCTCAGACATATTCCAAGAGCCTCATCTTCTCTGTCAACATATCTTCTAGGAAAGTACATCTCAAGTCATTCATACCAATGTGTTCTATGACTGTCTCATGTGTGTACGTACGCACAAGGACTTGAGAGCTTGCATAATGTGACCAGTCCTGGTGCTTGATAAGTGTCTGACCATGACATTCACCTTGCAAAGCCTGGTGAGTGGTGCATTGGTCTTTCTTACAATGTAGTCACCTATGACAAGGATACCTACCATTTTACAGCATACACATCTGCTATGATCGTTTATTTCCCTATCCTGTTTCTTATGGCATTTTTTGAGTAGTTACAGATATGACAAAGCTAAACTGACATGTTTTGTTTGAATTGGTCTGTCAGACCAGCACATCTGAATGTAACATAATGTATCATCAGATCTAGTGTTTTAAATTCAGATTACTGTTTTCCAGAATGAAGCTCAGATTTTGGAGCAGCATATTACATCAGAGTTTTCCAAGCTGTGCCAATTTCTCCAGGACAAGGAGCAGCAACTGAAACAACAGCTCAAGGAGGAAAAAGAAGGAATTCTGGGAAAGATAGAGGAAAACTTGAGGAAAATTGAAGAGATGAAGGAAGAAGTTCAGAAGAAGATCTATGGAATTCAGTCAAAACTGGAACAGAAGGATTCTTTGCATTTTCTCACAGTAAGAAATATTTGCAGACATGTTGCTATTTTTGTTTTGTTCAGGTAAATTTTTACTATCTACTTGTCTGGAACAGTTTGTTTAGCCTATGAATCTGACTGACCATATCATCAATCTGATTTGTCTTGTCTGTTCTTACTAGACATGTTACTATCTAATACATAACCGTTAATTTTAAATTACTAGCACTGAAAAACAATTAGATCTGTATTGCTATAGTGTGCATAGTCACAAATCACACTTACCAACTTTGTTTTTTATCTAGTAGCATTGCCAAACTGCATTTTCTGTTAGTTTCATTTGTAAGAGGGGCTGGTGTCCCCTTAACCTCAGTTCCAAAGATGACCTGGAATGGGTATACTTGCATCTCTTCACTTGAGTTGATTTTACAGTGTGCATTACAGATGGCACAGTGGTGCTGTGGTAGCGTTGTCACTTCACAGTAAGACGTTGTCCAGTTCGATTCTCAGCTAGAGCGTCTTCTGTGTAGAGACATGCATGAATGGGCGTACCTTCGTTGAAGGTTGTGTGTCAGAGCTGGCAACTCGGCACGTAAAAATCTACTGCCAATCATTAGCGGACCGGAGTTCCGCTGTGGCAACCCCTAACTGGGAAAAGCCGAAAGACACAAGACACAACATTACAGATGGCACAGTTCTGTATAAATTGACCTATATGAGTTGACATATATGAACAAAATATCATCTCTTGGTCTTTCTTTGAACAGCTATCATTTTAGGGCATAATTATTCCATCATCTCAAACATTTGTTTTCCTAGTTGATGAGGACTTTTATTTAACTTGATTTGGATATTATAGCTTGACCACAAATTAATTTATTCTAAAATAGAAAACTTAGATTGTATTTTTTCCTTACTGTTGACTTTTGCTCAGCCTTTTCTTCATAATAGTTGCATTTCTGAATCATCATCAGTGTATGCCTGAAATGCATTTATTTATTTATTTGACATTTGTTGACCAGGATAGTCCAACTGAGCTTTTTTTATTGGAGGCCCGGGGAGAAAAGCTCCACATTACAACGATTAATAAAAAATTATATAACAGAATATAGAAATTAAAAACATATTATATAACAAGTATTAGCAATTTCAAAATACAGAAACAATTCAGCAACTGGTATAACAGCTACATGAAAGGAAACACCAGTCAAATTACAATTTAATACAGCAAGTATAGATGCTAAATATTAGGAACATTTTAATTTTTCTTTTGTTATCAGTGACTGCACTATTACACAAAGAAGGTCTTCTTCTACTTCTAACAATTCTTTCTGCATTCCTGATAAATATGATCTACATTTTATATCTGCTGTTTATACTTCCTTGTCTAGTCTGTATTTCAAATGCAGATCATATTTCTATAGGTTAAGTAACCACATATAATCTTAGAAGTGCCTTTTATGAATGTGTTCTGAATATGTCAAGTAAAGTCTGTTTTCTATTTCCATTGAACTTTTTTTTTAAAAATAGACATATACAAGGTATTTCCTACATCCATACATCCATACACTATTTCTAAAAGTTCATCTTCTAGATTAGCTTATATGCTTTGTGTCTTTGTAAATATGATTGACCCATAAGTAACTGATCTATCCTCCTGCGGGACCATAGTTACTATTCTGATGGCATCAACTCAAAATACAACTGGCTTTTCTCATTTAATGCAAATTTTTAGAACATCTAAAGCTAGTTTCAAAACTCCTTTTCTGTTCACAGCTCCATTTCAGGGCTCCCTCTCGCTCTTCCTGGGTTCTTAGAAGCAAACCTATCCAAGACAGATTAAGTACAAGCATTGTACGCTACTGCATCATTCCTAGAAACTTCTGCAATGCCTGTTTACCTTCTTTACTTAATATATGATTATTTATTCAGATTTTTTTCCATGATAAAGTTTCATACCCTCTAATTTTAGAATATTACTAAAGGATTTCAGAATTTCATTCTGATTTTAAATGTATTATTTAACTTGAAATTATGCTGTCTTAATTTATTCAGCAAATGTATCAGTCATGGATATAAATAAAACAAAAAAAAAAAAAAAAAAAACATTCCACAAACTCAGTCTATCTACAGTGGTATGCGGCACATAAACAGTTACAGTGGAGTGAACAAACAAAAAACATTAATTTTAAAAATAAAGGTAATTAATAGATTTGTGGTGTACAGCTGAAATTTGGAACATATGTAGAATACATACATAGTACACAGGTACAGTACATACACTGTAGATTAGCCAGTGTTAGTGAGTAAGACTGAAAACTATTATCAAGTACTCTAGATTTAGTATGTATAAGTTATCCACTTTCACTAGCCTGGGCAGCAATCATGGCACTTCCAACTTTGCTTGAGATGTTGCCTGATGAGGTCTTTAAAGGAGGCTTTGGACGATGTGTTTTGAATGCTAGTGGGGACAGAGTTCCATTTTCTAGCCACTGAACTACTATATAGTGCATCTCCAAAGCTATTGTAGCTGTTGGTGACTTCTAGTAGTAGTTTGCTTGATGATCTAAGAGGCCTTTTGGCTAAGTGATGTTGTACTAGGTTTTTGAGGGCAGGACACTTATTGGGGAGGTAACAGATAGAATGACAGAGGCAGAGCTGATTGTAGCTTAGGAGGTTGGGCTCCTGTTAATAATAATAATAATAATAATAGCAATAGCAATAATATTAATAATAATAATAATAGCAATAATAATAATAATAGCAATAGCAATAATAATAATAATAATAATAGCAATGATAATAATAATAATAATAATAATAATAATAATAATAATAATAATAGCAATAATAATAATAATAATAATAATAATAATAATAATAATAATAATAGCAATAATAATAATAATAATAATATAATAATAATAATAATAATAATAATAATAATAATAATAATAATAATAATAATAATAATAATAATAATAATATAATAATAATAATAATAATAATAATAATAATAATAATAATAATAATAATAATAATAATAATAATAATAATAATAATAATAATAATAATAATAATAATAATAATAATAATAATAATAATAATAATAATAATAATAATAATAGCAATAATAATAATAATAATAATAATAATAATAATAATAATAATAATAATAGCAATAGCAATAATAATAATAATAATAATAGCAATAATAATAATAATAATAATAATAATAATAATAATAATAATAGCAATAATAATAATAATAATAATAATAATAATAATAATAATAATAATAATAATAATAATAATAGCAATGATAATAATAATCATAATAATTTTCTCTTGGGTTATTTTTTTTACCTTTCTTTTGACATTTTTAATTTTTCTCATTACACTAATATCCTCCTTTACTATTTTTACCCAAATATACATACACCTTTTCCCTAGTAAATACTGTCACTGCCTATAGAGTAATGCCTTTATTTTTTCGCTATATAGCTTTCTTCATGTGATAGTAATAACGTTTTATATACCTCACTTTCTCTTCCTTTTTTACATCATCCTGCCACTGGGAAACAAATGATACTTCTTTTTAAATGTAACACACCGTCCTTCATGGTCATATGATCTTTTCATTAGTGCAGTAGTTCCCTGGCTCCAGTTTCATCCCATAATTTCACATTTATTCGTTTTATTCCCTTTCCCAGTTTTAATATGCTCCCGGCTTCCATTATCTCCATCCGTATTGCTAAATGGTCTGAAAACCTGCCACAGTGTTATCACCATCTGCTACCCCAACCCTTCTGATACAAACATTATTCAATTGCCCCTTCTATAAGACCAGTGACTTTTGTTCCACACAGCGTATGTACTGCATTTTATCAGTTGTTGTATGTTTTTACATCTTTCCCTTACTTTTTTATTTTTCCCTTAAATCACAATTAAACTCTCCTGCAATTACAATTTTCACCTTAATCGCCACATAGTCCAATATTTGATGAAACACATTCTCTCTCTTTCCTTGCTACTTATATATGCATATAATGCTATAATTTTATAAACATGTTCTCTCCCTCTCACATCCACAAGTTTACCTCCCCATCTTCACCAATGTTGCAACTAGTATTTTTACAGTTTTTTACACAACACAGCCACTCCAAAACAATGTTCACTACCTAGGTCCCATATTATATTTGTAACCCACAATTTTGCTGTTTGCAGTCTTTCTTCCCTTGTTAGAAATTGTTCATCCTGTAACAGGATAACATCCACATCCCATTTAACACACCATTCCAGAATCCCTATCCTTCTCAAAGTGCTCCTTCCCACAGTATTATTAATATTGTTCCCATTTACTGAAAATGTGTTGGATTTACTGAAATTGTTTTTGTCTCTTTTTAAGTTTAAGGGAAATATATTTAAATGTTCATTTTCTTATTTTTACTTTCCCCAAATGAATATTTCTTTCTTGGGTTTATGTACAAACAACCCTTGATCCTCAGAATAGGATTTTTTACTGGCTAAATTTTCAACAAATTATAACTATCAGTCCCTTCTGCTGACCCCTCTTCCTAAATCTACTGTCTCTTCTCATTTTTCTTCTCTTTATTTTTGTTTCTTCTACAACTTCTTCTTCACCTAGTTCACTCTCTCCTCAGCCTTTGCTGTCCTTCCTTGTGTATGTTTTTTTTTTCACTTTCCCCTTCTATTTTATTATTTACTGTTTGCTCTTGACAATCCATCCAAAATTGTCCATTTTTTACACAACCTGCATTCAGTCACACAATTTGTTGCTGTATGTCCTTTCACTCCACACTGGTTACATTGTCTCAAACATTAATTAAATGAGAACCCCCCCCCCCAAAAAAAAAAACATTATTTAGGCTGACCAGCATATTTTAATCTCTGTCTATGACCACCCACAAAAGTATCATTTTGCAAGTGTTTTGCCATGCTGTTTTCACATTTCAAACAGCTTCCAACCTCCCTTCATTCCTTACAATGGCTTGCAAGGGCAGTTAGCCTAGTACTAACCTATGAACCTATAAGTTTCTGTCATCTCTAGCTTTTACAGTATTATCAATAGTTTCACACAGATCCTGCATACATCTTTTAACCTTGTATTCTTCAGTTTATCAGTTCTAAACTGAGAAGTAGCATCTTTTAACACTTAATTTACTACCAGAAAAACAAATGATTGTTCCATGGATAACTATCTTTCTTTTAGTTACACAGTTCTAGAAAATTCATAATCACTCCATCAGTTTCAGATGTTAAGTCACAAAAAATATCTGTCCCAATATGTATAAAATACCAATTTTCTAGATATTTAAAACACAGAATAGTTAACAAACTATGCCGTATATAATACCTGTCTATTACAGTGTCATTTTTGGCCTTATTCTCATAGTTGGTCTGTTCTTGTTTTTTTAAACAATTTTACTTACAGCTTGTTTCTACTCACTTTTTTTTCTTGCTTTGACTGCTGAATATGTTTTAATTACTGCATTATCTGCTGCAACAAAACCAGGCAACCTCTCAGCTTGTTGCTGCTTTCTCATTTTACTGTCTGTCACTGTCGCATAAGTTTTAACTGCTGCATTCTCTGATGTCACATCACCTGGTTCCCTTTCTATATTACCATCCTCAGCACTTACGAAAACAGTATCTGGCATCTCACCCCATGAGACAGCAAAACTGTCCCCTGGATGATCTTATCTTGTGATCTTTTAACCCTTTGCCGTTATAAAACCTCTTTCTTATATTTTTCTTTGAAACTTACCCACCATCTTGTCCAGTCCTTGTATAGCATTCTCGTATCTATATGATCAATCCATAATTGTATAATCCTTCTCCTTGCCTGTTGATTTAATTTTGTTTCATTTATTCTTTTGATACCTCTACCTATTGTTCATTGTAACTCTATCCAAATTGGCACGTGATCTGAAAACCATTATTTTTATCCCTTTATATATCACTTTTAAGTTCTCTGAAATCATAAAATAATCTCTTTCTGTTCTTAAATTGCCTCTTTTATATGTCCAGTCTTTATTATCTAGTAAATACAACTTTCATCTTTTTGAAATCTCAGAAATGACCTTCACATCTGCTCCTTTTCTTGAATCACAATTAAAATGTCCCACCAATATTATTTGCATGTTAATGCCATCATAATTCTCCATATCTCCCTTTGTTTTTGTAAAACATAAAATAAACATATATTGCAATCATTCTATATACTTGGTTCTTCCATCTTCTAGTATTGTTATTCTTCTGACTATTACTAATGTATAATCCAAAATTTCTACTGATTTTCTACTTAAAATTATTATACCTGAACACTTATCTTCATCTATATTCCATGTAACTTTACCTTCCCATAATTTATTCAAATTTCTCTTTTCTTCCTCTGCTAGAATTTTCATATCTAATAATATTATAATATCATTACCAAGTGGCTCACATCATTCCAGTACACCTAACATTCTTTTAAAACTCTTCATACTTTTCACATTTATAGCTAAGATTTTCACATTTTCTCAAACTGTTTATTATTCTCATACTTTTCCTTTTTATTCTCTCCCAAATCTATATTTTTTAAATTTATGTTTTATATCCTTAACTTTTTTAATAGAATTTCATTTACTCTTAATCATCACCCACTTTGCATTCCCTCTTTACTTGAATTACTAACCTCATCTTCCTTTCCTTTAACTTGCTTTTGGTGTCCCTCATTCATACTTAATTCTTTTACTTTTACTGTCACCCTTAGGCTTTCAAATAATGGCCAAGGCTCTGGCCACCCCCATAGTGCCTTTTTTAGGCAAGGCTCAAAAGACAAACCAACCACTGTAAATAGCACAAGCAACACAAAACTGAGGGTAATGCTGCTCAATGCCAGAAGTCTAAACCTCAAAATGCACGCACTTGAGGCACTCCTCAGTATGGAGAAAATCGATATATGTGCAGTAACAGAAACCAGGTTTAAGGCTCCAGAGAGCATTCCAGCACTACCAGGCTACAACTCATACCATACATTTTGGCCACAAAACCGGGACCAAAATACAAAAGGCAGGGGAGTATCCATATTCATCAAGGATACCCACACCTCCAGGTCAGTTGCACAGCACAATGCTTCAGAGATCATCCACATGCAACTAACAATGGGAAAAACTGCTATTCAAATTATAGCTTGCTACAGATCACCCACCATGTTCCAGGACCCACATTCCGTGTTCCTGGAAACACTGGGAAACATAAAGGACCTACCAAACACCCTGATATTGGGTGATTTCAATTACCCAAACATGAACTGGGAGAACTACTCAAGTACAAACTCCCTTGCCCAACATTTCCTAGAATTTATAAACTCAAATGCCCTGGATCAACTGGTCAACACCCCCATCAGAGGTGACAACATATTGGACCTGGTCATCACCAACATGGGCGACCGGTGTTCCACACCGGACGTCAACCCCCTTGCTTATTAGATCTGACCATAAACTAATCACTCTGAATATCCACATTCCACCACCACCCCTGGTCAAAGAAACCACCGTGAAGAACTTTTCAAAAGCAAACTTTACGTTACTTAAGACTGAGATGGGAAGTTTCAAAGCCCCCATGCTAAAGGATAACGCTGTCCAAGCTGCAAAATCCTTTACAAATGCACTTTAAGGGCACCTACAAGAATGCATGGATCATGCTATCCCAAACAAAACCAAGACTCACTCCTCCAAGAAAAGGAAACCAGTCCGGTGGATCCCTGCCATAAACAAGCTATACAATAGAAGGAGGAAACTAGTACAGAAAAGAGTAAAATCCCAAGAAGGGAAGACATCCCTGATCAGTATCAGCAAGAAACTACGTTCCCTCATAAAATCATCCAAGGCTGGCTTTGAAAGAAAAATTGCCATGGACTTCAAAGATAACCACAAGGCATACTTTAGCTATGTCAAGAATCTAAGTGGCAATTCTCAGATCTGCTCGGAGTTAGTGCAGAATGGCAGAAAATACACTGAACCGACCGATATAGCCAACATCCTGGCAGACAGGTTCAGTGCAAATTTCACCCCCTCCCACCCCCAAAAGGGCCCATAACTATACCAGAAGAATGTAGTGCCTCTGAAATCACAGACACTCAGGTTAAAACAGCCCTCTCCAAAGCCAAAAACATAGCATCAATGGGACCAGATGGTGTCTTGGGCTGCTTCCTACATGAGCTCAAAGATGAACTAACCCCTCACCTAAACACACTGTTTAAACTCAGTTTCTCCACAGGCTATGTGTCCACAGAGTGGTGCACAGCAACGGTTATTCCACTCCACAAAGGTGGAGCCACAACAAACCCCGGGAACTATCACCCTATAAGCCTGACTATCTTGGTCTGCAAAGCTATGGAGTGCATCATCATTGATCTCATTAACAGAGACATTGGGAACCTCCAAACACTGGACCCTACCCAGTTCGGCTTTGTTAAGGGCAGATCATGCCTCCTAAACCTGGTGGACTTCTTTGAGACAGTCACCAATGCTATAGATGAGAGAAAGGTGGTACACATGGCCTACCTTGACCCTGCAAAGGCAATTGACACCATTCCCCACTCAGGTATTATAGACAAGCTCACCAGCCTGAACATAAACCCCTATATCACAAGATGGGTTGCCAACTGGCTCATGGACAGAACCCACATGGTAAGAGTTGTGGGAGCTAGGTCTGACTCTAAACTGGTTACAAGTGGTGTTCCCTAGGGCTCAATCCTATGACCCCTTCTGTTTGGCATATACTTCTCAGAGGTACAGGAAGCACAGGAGGACTATGGCTGACCAAGTTTGCAGTTGACTGCAAACTTGGGGCTATAATTGACTCTCCGGCTGACACAGACATCCTCCAAAAGGGTCTCACTGAGACAGATACCTGGTGTCAAAACCATGGCCTCAAGCTAAATGCCAAAAAAGTGCATAGTCATCCCCTTTTGAAAAAACAAAGTACCCACAAACTACCACATAGGTGGTAGCCCCCTAAATACGGAAGACGTAATAAAGGATCTGGTGACCCAATTAGATAGTAACCTCTCCATTGATAATCACAATGTCAAAGTGGTTAGAAAATCCTTCTATGTGGCCCACCTAATCACAAATTAGTTTGCATCCAGGTTGAAAGAGGTCATTGGGCCCCTCTATGCATCACTCATCAGACCCATCATAGAGCACAATGCCTCATTTGGGATGTACCTTACAAGACACTTGCAACAACTGGAAAGACCACAGAAGTACCTCACCAAGAGGATCACTGGCCTCAAGCAGATGCCCTATGCAACTCCACTGAAGAAACTCCAGCTGTACTCGGTTGCATACTGACTACTCAGAGGTGATCTCTGCCTGACATGCAAGGCCATGTCCAACCCAGAATTGATGGACATGCTCCATCCCATATCCCCTTAAGCCACACACTCCAGGGAATCTAAACCTCACCACAACAATAAATAGGATGTGCTGGAGGGATAGATTCCTGTCCCAGAGACTTCCCATGCTCTGGAACAAGATTCCAATCTACATTAGGCAGAGCTCCTTGCTAACCCTCTTCAAGAGAAACCTTGACGAGTGGATGGGGAAACAGAAAGTTTACCCCAGGGATCACTTCAATGGCTCTGCTGGACAGAGGCACAGGGAACTAATCTAAGGGGGTGGCGAAAGCCAATACATTCTGGCTAGGCTTATAAATGCCTTCGGGCAGATAGTCTAGTACCTACCTATGAACCTATGAACCTATTTTCCTTTTTGACTTGCCCAATTTCTGTATTGTGCTCTGTAATGTTATCTTTTACTTGATCTTTTATCCCTTCACCTATTTCCTTTCCATTTGCTCACAGTCCATCTATGAATGACCCATTTGCTGACATTTTATACATTTCTGTTCATATCTTTTTGCTTCATGGGCTGTTTTTCCACGAATACAACACTTCCCTTTATCACAATTCCTAACCAAATGATCATTCTTACCACAAAAAAAAGACTTTGGTTGACCTCAATATTTCACAAACCCAAACCCCCTATTTCTGTCTATATTAACTATACTTGCTACATGTATTACATTTTTCATTTTTGGTCTACAAAACAACACAACATTCCCAACCCCTAGTCCATAAACCTCTGCTGTCATAAATATTTGTAAAGTCCAAAACATCTTTGCATACAGTTTTTAAATAGTCTCTCAAATTATCGTTTGTTACTTTTGCTTCTTCACTATGAAATTGCACAAATATTTTCTTTTTCCACTCTCTAGTAAATGCTTGTACAACATATAAATTCCAGGGTTTATCATCTTTTTTATTTTTATATTGTTCTAGAAATGTCACCATACACTGCCCAGTTTCAAAAAAATATCATAAAAAGACTCTTTATTAATATGAATAAACACTCTTACCTCTCTGGGAATAATAATGTATTTTGACAAAAAAAAAAACAGAAAGCAAAAACCACTTTTTAAAAAGAATAAAAGTGTCAGCGGCAGGAATTAACACAACACTAGTTTGATACTACAAGGTGAAATAAGCACTTTCGTTCAATCATTGACCAGACTTCATTAGACACTTGCAATAAAAAATTCCAACAATATGTAACCCACTTCTAAGTGACATGATCACTGGGAAACCACACCTCCTCAACATTAATCAGCTAGTTAAATACACATTTGCCCTTAAAAAAGCTAACAATAATGTTGTTGTTGTTAGTCTTTCGGCTTTTTCCCGGTAACAATAATAAACAAAAAAAATATAAGGGATGTAAAAAAATAGAACATTTCTGTTTTACCAACAGGTTAAAATATTTAAGCTCTATTTTGTGCATGCTAAAACTGAAAAGTTTGGAAAGATAAATGTTCCAGCTTAAATATTTTAACCTGTTGGTAAAACACAGAAATGTTTTATTTTTTACATCCCTTATATTTTTTTTTTTTTTATTTTTGTTTATTAATGTTAGCTTTTTTTAAGGGTGAATGTGTATTTAACTAGCTGATTAATGTTAAGGAAGTGTGGTTTCCCAGGGATCATGTGACTTAAATGTGGGTTACATATTGTTGGAATTTTTTATTGCAGTTGTCTGATGAAGCTTGGTCAGTGATTGAACGAAAGCGCTTATTTTACCTTGTTTTACTAAACTACTGTTGTATTAATTCCTGCCGCTGCCGTTTTTATTCTTTTTAAACAATAATGTATTTCTTTTCTCTCAGGTTCCCTTTCCTTCACGCTACTTATTCTAACACGATACTTCCTTTTCATCTCTGTTTTCCTTTATTCCTGTTTTTTTAATTTCTTGTATGACTTATGCATATGACTTCTTCTTTTCTTTTGTCTTCCACTTTGTCTTCTTGTAACATCTCCATTATCTCACCCCATGACACAGCTTTTTCACTCTCCAGCTCACTTTGCTCAATTAAATCTTTTAAGTAGACATCTTGCAACCCTACCAACTTGAGAGTTGCAAAAATACACTCTTCTTGCAATTCTACCTTTTCCTCAAATAACTTTAATAAACCTCTCCATGTCCTGTGAAGGATCGACCTTCAGTTACAATTTCTTCTCTTTAGCCACCTTCTTGTCACTTATGCCTTTCACCTCATCCTTTATTCCATCCTCCGGCCAACAGCTCTCTCTTGCAAAGGCTTGACTGCCTTCTGCCTTCTTTCTTCAGTGCTTTCTGCAAGCTCAACAAATTTGTTGGATTCCCCATTCATCTCCATGCTGCTCCCTGCTTCCCTGAGCTGCCTTCACACTTGGACTATAAGCAGAAAGTGTCGCATGTAATTGCATCCCCATATGAAAAGAGTAGTGGAAGTGCCCTGATGCTCCGGCTCTTCTAGTAGTATAAATACCACCTCAGGTCTTCTCTGTAAAGATGCCACTAGCCTAGTAGAGCTACCTCAGTTACCAAAGGATAAATAGATAGAATTGGAGAACCCCAGACCTTTGTAACTAAAAGATGAGGCACAAGGAAAGCCTGCAGTTGGCCCCTGTTCTTAGTTTCATTAATCATCAAAGAAACAAATAACGTATGTAGAGATGTATACACAAAATGTCTCTGAAGGAAAATTTTCTCATACAACCACTCAGAATAACAATTTGGTTGTCAGAGGTACACAATCTACACCCACCACACATAGCACACCCCAAACATATACTTACTTATGCTGAGGCACATAACTGCAATCTCTCCAACCCCAAAGACCACCCAGACACTCCACCTGCAAAAACTATCATAAGCAAACCTGAAAGTACTCAACAATAACAACACCTAACACAGCATATACAGCCACACCCAGTGGTGCCTCACCCACCAAGCTCATAAGGCAAGCCAATACACTACCCAGTACTCTAGTGATAGGGACTCCATTGCACGATATATTGATGCCTCTCTAACCCAGCTGAACAAGAAGAAAATAATGTTCAGTTGCCTATCGAGGCCAGGATCCACCAACTTATATATGCATTCAAGTCACTGCATCTCATGTACCAGTATAATTCAGTCATAGTCCACATATGGCCTGACATTATGGAGCTCTCGGACTATTTATCACAGCCGGTATGTGTCTAGTACTAAGCAGCATGCTACATTCACATAGGACGATGCTATGATATGAACAGAAGGTGACTGACATTAATAATTGGCTTGGTTTTTAGTGTCATTCGAGGGAGATACAATATTTGTCAGCATATGGGAGGACATGGTTAATAAACCGCATTGCTTTGTCAAGGACAGTCTGCATCGGTCTCCTCTAGGTTTTGATTATTGGCTAAAATATTGTCCTCCCCCCAGAGCCTTTTTAGGGAATGTTAAATTGACAAACGTTCCAACTTAGCAAAATCTACCCAAGGAAAACTAAAGGTGTTACTTCTCAGTTGCAGGAGTCTAAGCAAGAAACTCCACTGCCTCCAATTTCTTCTGATCTTGGAGAATGCAGATATTTGTGCAGTTACTGAGACATGGTTTAAATCTGCAAAGAGTACCCTGGTGGTGCAAGGCTTCAGTACTGTCCACATATTTAGAGCATCAACTGCACAGATGGAGTCTAAAGGTGGACATGTCTTAATCTACAGCATTAAGAAGTTTACCTCTGGGTTGCTTAAACAGGAGGATGCGCTAAAGTACCATACTATACTCTAGAGAGCTATAGGCAACTTCTATATCCCATTAAACCCTTAGCTCACACTTAGACCTATTAGGATACTCACCATTAAATCAAATATCATACTCATGGAGGACTTTACTTATCCCTGTATAAACTGGAAATCTTACATCATCCCAGATTTGGAGGCACAGAGATTCCTGCACTTTGTAAATACAAACACCTTGGATCAGTTAATACATACATCTACTAGAGAACCATGTCCTCTTTGGTAAGATCAGACCACAAATCAGTCTCCTTCAAAATAAGAATCAGTTCTGTAAACACTAATCCAAGGCAAACTACCTTTTATTGAGTGATAACCTGTCAAAATTTCAAGCCCTCCAAACCCAGACAACACAACAGCCTATGCAGAATTATTCACAGAAAATCTTTTCAACCAATGACTGCATAAAAACTGCTTTCCCTATCAGAATGTAGCCCCAAACTAACTCAAAAATAAAACAAACCACCCTGATTGAATCCAAAATTAATCAGGTTGTACAACAAAAGAAAACAGTCATAACTAAAATAAGGAAGTTAACACCAAAAAAATTAAAAACTCTCTCATCAAACTGTATATACAACTACTAAGTAAGTCTAACAAAGCAGATTTTGAGGTAAAGATAACTTTTTAGGAGAAGGATAACCATAAGGTCTTCTTTACCTATGTCCAAAACCTCAAAGGCTCCACAGAACAGTAAGCTGAACTGTTGGTAAATGGAACCCTGTTCACAGGACTGGGAGATATAGCAAATCATCTGGTTAACAAATTCAGCTCCAACTTTACTCTCCTTTCACCCAGAGCTGCACTCCACCCCTAGAATTACAACCTAACATAAACCATTCAACTATTAGTAGGGAGAGTAGGTTTTAGATTCACTCTCTAAGGCCAAGAATACAGCTTTAATGGGCTCAGATAATATCCCGGGATACCTCCTATATATCCTGA
This sequence comes from Protopterus annectens, assembly GCF_019279795.1. Taxonomy (NCBI): domain Eukaryota; kingdom Metazoa; phylum Chordata; order Ceratodontiformes; family Protopteridae; genus Protopterus; species Protopterus annectens. The sequence goes on from NC_056732.1 coordinate 1,783,998,120, forward strand.
TTTATGACCTAACAGGGTCTCTGGTGTCACTATTCAACCATAGCCTCTGCACAGGCTTCATGCCATGTGAATGGTGGACTGCAGGGATCATCCATTTGTACAAGGGCAGAACATCAGTGGATCCTGGGAAATACAGACCCATTAATCTGATCTGTCTTATATGCAAAGTAATTGAAAGAATTATCATAGAAATGATTAACAATAACATAGAAAACTTTCAGAATCTAGACCCATCCCACTCTGGCTTTATCAAAGGCAGGTCATGCCTACTGAACCTGAAGGACTTCTTTGAGAAGGTCAGCGAGGCAATGGATGAGGGCAAAATGGTGCATACTGCCTTCCTTGAGCTAGCTAAGACCTCTGATGCAATACCCCACTCAAGCACTGTAAACAAACTCATGAAATTAGGCATAAACTTCTCTGTAACCCAATGGATAGCCAGCTGGCTCACAAATAGAACCCATGAGGTTAGGATTGGAGAGAATGCCTCCACAAAGATGCTGGTCACTAGTGCTGAGTCCGCTCATCTTTGGCATCTACTTTTCAGAAGTCAAGGCTAATGTCAAGGGCCTCTGGCGTACCAAGGTTGCAAATGTTTTCAAGCTAGAAGCAATCATAGAACCCCACCACTCCAAAGATATTAAAATCTTACAGGAAGGTCTAACACAGACAAATGACTGGTGCCACAGCCACAGCTTAAAACTCAAGTCTAAGAAATCCATAATAATACCTTTTGGGAAGCCAGCTACCCAGAGAAACTACATCATTGATAAAATGTCCCTAATAGTAGACACGGCTGTTAGGGATTTGGGGACTTGTGTAGATATTAATTCCTCAAGGGTCTACTATCCTATTTTACACCTTCATTAATGATCTTCATACAGTCATCCCCAAAGCTATCTGCATTCAATATGCAAATGATTCTACCTTAATCTGTTCTGCCACCTCCCCATTAGATCTGCAGATCTTAACACAAATACTTTCAATGTAGTAGAAAACTGGCTCACTGACAATTGAATACAGATAAAACAAAACTGCTGCTCTTCACCCCCACCTAGAAAGCTACACTCCCATCATTTAGCATAACATCTAATAATTGCACAATAATTTCCCCAGAATGTAATACAAAACTATTAGGTGTAACTGTTGACAATAACCTCAAGTTTGACACTCACATTGACAAAACCATTAAAACAGTCAACAAAAAGCTAGGATCTCTATATAGAATTAAGGCATTTTTAACCCCAGCTGCTGGGGCAGTTATTGCCTGAACACATTTACTTTCAACCCTTCTTTATGCCTCCCCAATCTATACAAACCTGAGTAAATCTGACCTCAATAAACTCAATAGCTACTATAACACCATAGCCAGATTTGCCACAGGTTTGGCATATAAAACTCACCACTGTATTAACATACGGTCTCTAGACTATCTAGAGTTTCCCCTCTCAAATCCAGTATAATCAATTAATAATAGCCCACAAAGTCCTCCATCAGCCCGAAAGCACACCCGTACTCAAAAATATAATTACCCCTTACAGTAACCTAAAAACACTCCACTCTTCTGACAAAATGCTGGCACAAACTGATAAATCTAAAAACGTAGCAGGTGAGTCATTATTCTGCAACTCTATTGGTAAAATCTGCAACTGGCTCCCTGCTGAACTTACAGGAATTCATTCTATAAACCAATTTAAAACATCTCTCAAAAAATACCTAAAAACTCACTGGCTGTGCCCCTGTACCAATCCTGACTAACCAGCTCACCACTCACTTTACTACCTGGTTATCTGGAGAATAGTTTCAAAACGTCCGATACATTGACTATCACTCACAAATGTATTGTTATACTGAATAGTATGCTACCTTACTCAGCCTTGTAGCACTAAAAAATGTCTATGTTCTAACAAGAAAATTAATATTGTAAAGTTTTTTAAGTATGCATGTATTCCTATAATTGTGTAACTGGTATCTATGTGTAACAGTATAAAAGTGCTACTGTTAACTCTACTGTAACTACCCACATGGGGAACTTTTCTCCCAGGGCCTCCGCTGAAAATGGACCTGTGTCCAGTTGGACTATCCCGGTTAACAAATGTAAAATAAATAAAATAAATAAATAAGTAAATACATAAATAAATAAATAGATAGATAGATAGATTGTGCTAATTTTAAAAGTAGGAAGGAAAAAAAATAGATAATATCCCAAGAGTTGCAGTGTGCACTAAGCATTTAGACGTGAAACAGGGGGTAATTTAAGCTTTAGATATATTAGTGGAGAGCCTCTCATTTTAGAAGAGTAAGACAGATTGGAAGGAGTTGGGCACTTTGTATTTTGACTCTATGGAATGCAGCGGGATGGCCAATAAAATTAAATACCTGAATAGGAGTGATTTCACAAAATTATAATGTTGTGCTTACTCACAATAGTCAATGAAAGAGGAGAGGTAGGCTTAGAGCCACACCTACTGTGAACTTTGATTTCAGTTATGTGAGCTTCTTTCTTAAGCTCATTTTTGCAAACCATTGCCACATGACTTTCTTTTTTTCATATCCATTTCTTCTACAACACAATTGCCTTTATTTGTCATTTTGCCTGGTTGCTTCATAGGTTCATAGGTAGGTACTAGGCTATCAGCCCCAGGGTCTATATAAGCCTAACCAAAAGGTACCCTGGCTTTCGCCACCCAAGAAAATTATTTTCCTGTGCTCCCGTCAAGCAGAGCCACAGAGGTGATCCTCGGGGTGAATTTCCAATTTCCCATCCAATCATGAAGATTTTTCTTGAATAGTGCTAATGAGGAGCTTTGTTTGATAGGTAGTTTCAGAGTATGGGAAGTCTCTGGGACAGGAATCTATCCCTCCAGCATGTTCTATTTATTGTGGTGACAACGTTTAGGTCCCTAGAAAGTGTAGCTCGGAGGGATTAGGATTTCTTTAAGTGGAATATGTCCAACACTATGGGTTTGACATAGCTTTGTATGTTAGGCAGAGATTGCCTCTGAGTAGGTGATATGCAATGGAATAAAGCTGGAGTTTTTTGAGAAGGTCTGCGTAGGGCATCTGTTTGAGGCCAGTAATCCTCTTTGTGAGGTATTTTTGAGGCCTTTCCAGTTGTTGTAGATGTCTTGTGAGGTACATACCAAAATGGCCGTTGTACTCTATAATGGGTCTAATGAGTGACGACTAGAGGGGAACAATGACCTCTTTTTTCCTGGATGAGAAACCTTTTGTGATGAGGTGTGCCACGTCGAAGGATTTCCTGACTACTGTGGCAATGCAATTATCAAAGGAGAGACTACTGTCCACCTGTGTCCCAAGGTCTCTTATCACACTTTCAGTGTTAAGTATACTACCGCCTATGTTGTAGTTCATGGGTACAGAGTTTTTACCAAAGGATATGACAATGCACTTTCTGGCATTGAGCTTGAGGCCATGGCCTTGGCGAGATCTAGATAGGCTGTGTGAACCACCTTACCCTCATCTACGGCTTTGGTGACTGCTTCAAAGAAATCAATTAGGTTTAGGAGACATGATCTGCCTTTTACAAACCCGAACTGGGTGGGGTCCAGAGTTTGGAGATTACCAGTGTCTTTGTTTATAAGTTCTATAATGATACGTTCCATGGCCTTGCAGACCAGGCTCATTAGGATAATAATCATATTTTATTTTATTTCTTACCCAATGATTTGTTCAGTTAATTAGTTTATCTGAGCATTAGTAACTTCAGTTGCATTGTACACATAAAGTGATCGATAATGTTGTCTATTTATGTTAACAACTCACCCCTTGTTCCATAACATCTTATTCCACTGATTATTCTTTTACTAAATGTCACGCATCTCACCAAATTAGCAACCATTGGCTCTACTCCACAGCCTAGTTATATATTCATATTGTCTCTGTCGAATCTTATCTTCTGGTAAAGAGCAAATGTTCTTTCCAAGATGATAATGATTACTGATTTTTCTTTTTTTTGCCATATAATGTTGTTTTCGTTTCTACACATTAAGAAAATAAAAGCATTAATATTGTTTCTTCACTAGCCACTAGGTTGAACCTGAAAATGGTGCACTTGGATAAGTGTTTCACTACATTAAAAAATGAAAATAAATTAAAATAATAAAATATTTTTTTCTCAGTTTCATAGTAATTATTTACTTCTTCCTGTATTTTTGCCATTTACTCTTGTAGACATCTTTAGATTTTGACCTACTCTGACCTATTTTTCTGTAGGTGATATTCACTGCTCTACTTGTTCTCCATCGATCTTCCCCCTAGAGGATGTGAACCCATTCCTGTCCTAGCAGTGGTGAATTCCAAGATCCACTAGGGTGAATGATATATGTAAGGGTTGTTATTTCGACAGACATTGGGAAGGTTGGGCCGTTGCTAGTATTACTGCTACTAAAACATTAAGTCCTAAACCTCATCCTTACAGGGACTCATATTGCCACCACCCTACAGACCCCTGTGGATTTGCTAATGAGGGCAATCACCAGGTAGCATTTTGGGGAGCTATGATCCCCAGGATGCTCACTGCAATGCCTCCCATCTTATAAGTGAGTGGCATATTGCATTCTACTCTTTCCCATCCTTACCTGTAAGTAGGCATCTCTGTACTTACCTGTCAGTGCTGTCAAGTGCCAGAGTCACTAATCAAACCGAGGTGGCCTGGCCCATAGTAAGGGCTAAGGGCGTTATCTCTATATGTCACCGATGCTGACTTATCATCAGCCATCCATCTTGCATGGTTAATATTTCTATTCCTTTTATTTTTATTGATAGTTTTTCTGTCCTGGTAGTCTTCCCTTCATATCCCATGTTCTCCTTTTGTGAAATGCCCGTTAATTTAAACTGTAAACAATACGTCCTTTCTATGCTAATGTTCTGTGGATATCCTCTACTGACATCAGAACTGATAAATCATGTTGTAAAGTTAAAATTACCACCCTATACCATTATCAACATACCCCACCTACTAAACAAATAAATCTTATTTTTCAACAATAAGCCATGCCAAAATATGTGGTGGGGTGCTTTTACTTGTAAGCACTACCCTCATGCATCCTCATGGTTTCTGATTTTATTGTTGTCTGCATATGTATAATATGATATTGTATGAGGAAGTTGGGAATGTCAGAGAAGTATGTAAGAGTGGTACAAGGTATGTACGAGGGTAGTGTGACAGTGGCGAGGTCTGCGGTGGGAGTGACAGATACATTTATGGTGGAGGTGGGATTACATAAAAGATCAGCTCTGAGCCCTTTCTTATTTGCAGTGGTGATGAACAGGTTGACAGATGAGATCAGACAGGAGGCCCCGTGGACTATGATGTTTGCAGATGACATTGTGATCTGCAGTGAGAGTAGGAACCAGGGAGAGGAGACCATGGAGAGGTGGAGATATGCTCTAGAGAGGAGAGGAATGAAGGTCAGCAGGACGAAGACAGAATATATGTGTGCAAATGAGAGGGAGGGCAGAGGAATGGTGAGGATGCAGGGAGTAGAGTTGGTGAAGGTGGATGAGTTTAAATACTTGGGATCAACAGTTCAGTGTAATGGCGAGTGTGTAAGAGAGGTGAAGAAGAGAGTACAGGCAGGGTGGAGTGGGTGGAGAAGAGTGTCAGGAGTATTTGTGACAGACGGGTACCAGTAAGAGTAGTGAAAGGGAAGGTCTACAAGAGGGTAGTGAGACCAGCTATGTTATATGGGTTGGAGACAGTGGCATTGACAAAAAGGCAGGAATCAGAGCTGGAAGTGGCAGACTTAAAGCTGTTAAGATTTGCACTGGGTGTGACAAGGATGGGCAGAATTCGGAATCAGTATATTAGAGGGTCAGCTCAGGTTGGACGGTTTGGAGACAAAGTCAGATAGGCGAGATTGTGTTGGTTTGGACATGTGCTGAGGAGGGATGCTGGGTATATTGGGAAAAGGATGCTAAGGATGAAGCTGCCAGGTAAGAGGAAAAGAGGAAGGCCTAAGATAAGGTGTATGGATGTGGTGAGAGAGGACATGCAGGTGGTTGGTGTGACCGAATAAGATGCACAGGACAGGAAGAAATGGAAACAGGTGATCCGCTGTTGCAACCCCTAACTGCAACAGCCGAAAGCGAAGAAGAACATGGCTTCTGATTTTCTACCTCATGAAGCCACCCGTAACTGGTTAGCTATTAAATTCACTATCTCTTACAATGGCAACTTACAACTGATGAAGGTGGGTCTATATCACTTTGTTGAATGGCAGATCATCAAACCTCCATTCATCGATCCCCTAATTATCGAACCTGTCAATCACCAAAAGGAATTTTCAGCAAAACATTTCCTAGGGTATATCAATGATAGGCCACTCTAGTGACCGTAAAGAAAATAATAACATTTAAGACCTACCCAGGAGGGGCTTCACCCTTCCACCTCCTCAATGTGGGGAGACAGCCTTCCACCCCCAACTTAATATACCAACTCCGAGATCACACTACAGTGGGGATAAGGACAAATTTCAGATGGTAGCCAACTGTTGGTCTGCCCTAGGAAAAAGTTTGCTGAAAACTCGTTTTGGTGATTAGCAGCTTTGATAATTAAGGGATCGACGAATGGCGGTTCGATGATCTTCCATTCAATAAAGTGATATAGACCCGATGAAGGTACCCCCAACTGGTTAGTTATTAAACTCACTATGACTAATCACGCAAGATAAAACTGATGAAGGTTCCCCCAACTGGTTAGTTATTAGACTTACTATCACTAGTTATAGAAGGTTATGACTGCAGGTTCCCCCAACCATTTAGTTATTAAACTCACTGTCACTAATTATTGAACGTTACAACTCTTGAAGACACCCCCAGCTGGTTAGTTATTAAATTCACTATCACTAATCATGGCAAGTTAAAACTTATGATGGCATCTGCAACTGATTAATTATTATTCTCACTATCCGTAATCATGGCAAATTACAACTCAAGACGACACCCACAAATTGTTAGTTATTAAATTCACTGTCACTGATCATAGCAAGTTACAACACACACTTCACTAACTGGTTAATTTTTACACTCACTCTCACTAATCATATAACCTTACTCACCAATCTAATTTACATTCCTTTGTTTTGTTTTTTAATCCATCAAAGTATACCGACTTTCTTAACGTGAAGATACTTAGTGTCCAACAGGGAATATAACTTTTATAGGTGACTTAAATGTAAATCTTCTGAAAATCAAGTTAACAATCCTATAAAGTACCAGAGCAGAGTCAGTCCATGGACTATAATCACCTTGTCAATATCCACATCCATAGGGTAGCTTCTTTCTCCAGGAGAACAAAACATGTCAGGACCAGGAAGGATTTACGGATACCCATCACGGATACCCATTCAATCAGCAAAGTTTGCCTTAAAGGAAGCAAGAATATCATTCTATTTTATATACAATGAAAGATTATTCTGTGATGGTAATACATCTGTCCCTCCATAACGTCTTATTTTTTTGGTTGATGGACATTCGTGTCATTAGTTTGAGTTTTTGTGGAGTCAGTTCTTTTGTGTAGCTGTATGAAATCAAGGAGGGTTGGATCCTGAACAGCAAGGGGTGCAAGACATAAATCACCTTGTCAAAGTCTATAAGAAATAGAATATAGGTGTAGAGCTTCAAGCCTGTCTCGGTCACTAAGCGGTTTTAGTTAGGAACCTCTGGGGTCTTTCTGACTATGTGATGTGTTTGGATAGATACTCACTAAAAGTTCACTGTACACTATAAGTGGTCTGATCAGTGCAGACTATAAAAGATTTTATCTTGATGAAATGGCCTTTAGCGATTAAGTTTGTTAAACAGCAGGATTTCTTGATGACTGTTGCTATTTAACCATGAAGGTGCCATGATCTCAGAACCCCTGTATTAATCTGAAGAGGAAGGATGTCTTTGCTGTGAGCTGACATTTGTTTTCCAAAAGTGAAATTGCACCACTTCTTTGTATTTGTTTTAAGCCCATTTCTAATAAACCACTGATTTGTCCAGCTTAGCCCATGAATGTAGTAACAAAGCATCAGATGCAGAGTGCAGTACAACACCCAGCTTGCAGTCACTGCTATGTTTTTAGCCAGGTCTCTGGGTTAGTGGTTTTGGGATTTGAAGAGTAGATGATGAACAGAAGGGATACCAGTAGTGAGCTTTGAGGAATGCAAATTTTTCTTTCTGATGTTGCACCTGTTACTTTAACTTCATGGGTTCTGTCAGTCAATTTGTTGCTGTCCATCTAGCAATATGAGGGTTTACATTTAGGTCTTTGGGTTTATTTGCATTTCTAGTGCAGGGAATATTGTCAAAGGCCTTGGTCATAGGCAGATCCCAGCCTCTGTGATTTTCTGTTGTGGGTGTAGAGCGTTAAGTACTTTTTTTATACAGGGCTTACAAAATAAGATATATTATCTTCCATAAATTTGAAAATTATGTTTGTTAGGTTAATAGGTTTATCATTCCCAGGATCTGAGGTGGGGGAGCCTTTATGGAGAGACATAATGATGACAGTTTCCCATACCTCAGGAACATACCCTGTGGCTATACAGAAGTTAAATCATTTTAGAAAGGGACCAGGCAGGGTTTCATTGGAGCTGTTAATTAACTAGCCAATTATATTGCCAGGGTCCATAGGGGTTGCAGTTTTACTTTTAGAGACTGCAGTTAGGTAATGCTCCATAGCAATCTTGGAGGGGGGGCTTGGGAATTTGTGGAACTTCAATGTCTGCTTCTGGTGTAAAAAATTCAGAGCATTGGTAAGTGTTAGTTCTTAATGAACTGATGCAGTTGAATTTATTATTACCTTTCATACTAATTTAATTAATGTTCTGCTTTCATTTTCCTTATGAGAACTTTCAGATTTTTGCTGACCATATTCATAGAGTTTTTACTATGAGTAGATTCTGATTTATTATAAATCCTTTGTCTTTTATTGTAGAGCTTACTAATGTTGGCAGTCAACCAAGGTGATTTATTTATGTGCACCCCAATATCTGTTTCTGATTTAGACCATTTTGGTCTTCTCTTTTTGCTAGAGGGGAGTATGATTTTTTGGCATAACTGACAGGTGATTCTTCCTAGAGGTTAGAAATCTTGAAACTGAATTTTGGGAATTCATCATATATTAGGTGTTTTTAGTCCTTGAATTCAGAGGTGTTCACTGTGCTAGGTCTACATGCCCTAAAGAGTAAATTACTGATTTGGTATCAGATTTGACCTGAGGTGGAGGAACTATGGGGGTAGTGAAAGCAGGTAGAATGTTAGTGAGGATTAGATATAGAAGATGTTGACCAAACACTGGGCTTGTTAACTACTTGGACAAGGTAGTTATGGGTTATTATGTCAAAAAGTCGTACTTGGTCCATAGTCTTTGTGGTTTAGGTGCTCTAATTAATCAATATATAGTTGAATTTATCTATCAAAAAGGTATTTTTCTTTATCAGCAGTTCAGTAAGCACATTTAAAAATATTTTGTGGTCCTGTAGGGACATGGAAGGTGACAACAGCAGGCTGTGAACTGATTGAATTGATAATTTCTTCTTAGGGTAATTTAACATTCAACAGTACTTCATAACTGTGTTGATGACAAACATTCATACACTCCAGAGTTTTCAGCAGGTATAACTATGTTATAGGATTATAACATCATAGGAGGTTACTAGGCTATTGACCCATGGATGGTCATCTCTCGCCTAGCTGTTTCATCCCAATGTAGTACCATTGACAGTCTAGTCAATACCTAGGATTGTATATAGTAATAACTGCTGAAACCCAGAAAAGAGGGGGTGCTGTCTTTCCCTTAAAAGGACGTCTCTGCTACAAGACAGGGATGGATGTGCTGAGGTTGAAGGAGGGTCTTAAGATCTGTCAATGTGCTGTTTAGACATCTGGCATTGAGTGGAGCAACCTTGACATGGTCTAGACTGGAAGTTAGTGAAAACGTTTTTGTTGTGTCAGACTGTTCAGAAGGTGGAGAGTGTCTGAAAAATGACATTATGGAGGCAATAAATACGTCAGACAGTATGTAGAATCCATGGAGCAAATGATGCAGGAAATTCTTGGTGAAGCATGTTGGGCTGTTAGTCATCTCATCTAAAACTGACATATAATATATCTCTTAAGAAAGATACCAGTAACGCATGTAATTATTAAAGCCATTTATTTTCACTTACAGAATGATAGTTTGGTCAAGTAAATAGTAATAAAAGAGCAGTATACAAATTCAGTACAATAATAACAGTATGAGAGCTGAACCTTTAGTAAAAGGAGTACACAGTATAGAATGGAAAAGCAGGTTCAGATAGGAGGAATAGTACAACTGGAGGTTGGCTGCGATGCCGCACACCATGCACTTCAAGGGTCACTTTCAGTCAATACAATGAAGAGAGGCATATCACTCAACCTTTTAATGCAAGAAATCTGGACAAAGGTTAACATAATGGGGGACGAAGGCCCAAAAATAGAGACGCATATTGCTCTTATAAACTTAGAAAATTGCTTGTATAACAGGATTTGTGTTAGCATGCATTTTCTGAAAGATATGAAGTCTGAAACTTACATGCATGTCATTATTTAGTGACTTCAATCCTTAGATAATCCCAGTGATTTGTCAAAGAAACACAATTTTATGAGGAAAAGACCAAAACTGTGAGGCAAAAATCTTAACATTTTGCGAAAATCTGAACATTTGAGAGGTTGGAAGAGCAGCTGTCTTAAGTGCCACAGAATGCATAGTTCAAGAACTCAAGAGGTCCAGGTGTCACTCAAAGATTCTTTCTAGAGATATACAGAGCTAAGTATATTTTTCTGGCACTTCAGAGTTGTGTACTGTTAATTGTTGCTTGACTAATTTTATATCATTGCTTGCTGACTTCAGAGTTGTGCACTGTTATTTTTGCTTCACTGTATTGTTTTTCAGATCTCTGCTAAAGGTGTTGTCTTTCCCCCGCCCACTCCCTAGTCCTTTCTTGTTGTTTAAATTTGGAGGCTTTTGCAGTTGCCCCCACTGTAGATTTGATCTGGGACACTCCCCCCAACCCAGTCCCATCTGTTTACCTCATTCTATCTAATAGACTTCTTCTGGACTTGTTTTTAGTAATTTTTAGTTTAATTGCATTTTTTAAACTGTTTGGTCTAACATTGCTACATACTCAAGTGCGCTAGCTTGCACTGCATTTGAATTGTTTTTACTGCTGTTTTAGCTACTTTTCTGTATTAAAAAAAATCTAAGCCAGTTTCTTACCTTTCCTGTAACTAGTGTAGTCCAGATTCAGATTTACTGTATCCAGGACTGTATGGTAAACTTCTGAGCCCTCCAGGCCTTCTGTGTTGGAAGGAAACCTTCAGGCTTATCAGTGGGAGTGGTAAGCCCTAGGCAACCCATCTACCACATAAGGAATGGTTCTGGCCCAGAAATTGTAGTTATTGGCTGTTTCTGCAGTTTTTCCATCTTCATAGATTCATACTAAGATAACTGCCCTTGTGAGCCATTTTAAGCCTAGCCAATTATCCCTTGTGAGACTTAAACCCTGCACCTTGTGTTTGTAAGACAAACACCTTAACCATTAGGCCACCCTCCCATCTCTCTCAACGTTCTTATTTAAAAGCCCACATTTGCACTTGTTTCCCCCCTTTCCTGTAACTAGTTTAGTCAAGATACAGATTCTTAGTTTTAGCACTTCAATTTGCTTATTCGTGCTCAGCACTTGTTCAGAACTTGTTGTAAGCACTACTAATTACTATAGTACTCAACCTTCCTCATTACCTAGAGGAAAACAGTTTTGGTACTTACTTTTCTCACTTGCTTAGAGAAAAGCAGCTCTTGTACTCACTTTCCTCACTTATCTAGAGGAAAATACTTTTTTATTCAGGCATGTCCAAGGGTCAGCTCCCAGTGTTCTCTCCTGTCTATCTGATGAATCTGGGCATCTTGGGGAAATGTAGAAATTGCCTCATGTACACAGAAAACCCTCTCCTCCTACCACCCAACACTACAACCTGTGAGAGATGCACTTATCTAGCCAAACTGGAAGTAAAGCTGTCTCCAACCAAGACTGAACTTGACAGTCAAGAGGAGAAGGTAAACACTTGCACCACACCACACTCATCACATAGTCTCACTAAATCTACACCACCAAAATCCACACATAGAAACACAAAAACATTCACGGAGGCTCTCAGTAATAATCTGCTCAAGAACAGAGACGTCCAAAGCAGAAATGCAAGCAACCTCCACCCCCCAACACAACCCAAATGACACATAGCCCGCAGACTCAGTGTACCACTCAACCACAGCCAATAAGGCAAAACAACGTACCCAACACACTAGTCATAGATGACTATATAGTCAGGCACACTGATGTCCCACTCACCAGGCTAAACAAGGAGAAGGTTACTGTCAGCTGCCTGTCGGGTGCCAGGATCCGCCACATAACCCACGCACTCAGGTCACTCCACCACAAGTACAAATATGACTCTGTCATTGTCCATGTTGGTGTGAAAAACCTGAGATGTACCTCCCGGGACTACATGGAAAGAGACATGGAAGAACTTTCCGATCTTGTAGCCCAGGCAGGTATGACCGTAGGCCTGAGTAGCATTCTGCCATCACCCAGAATGATACTGCAGTACAAGGACAAAATGATTGACTTCAGCAATTGGCTAAGCTTCTGGTGTCACTCTAAAGGGATCCAGTATCTGTCTGCCTGGGATGACATGGTCGACAGACCACGATGCTTTGCCAGAGATGGCCTGCACCTGTCACCCCTGGGATTCCAGATACTGGCTAAGCTTCTTGCCACCCTTATAGTGCCTTTTTTAGGCAAGGTTCAAATGACAAATTCACCATTGTAACAGGAACAGGCAAGCAAAAACCGAGGGTGATGCTACTCAATGCTAGAAGTCTAAATCTCAAAATGCACTCACTCGAGGCACTCTTTAAAATGGAGAACATCGATATCTGAGCAGTTAGTGAGATCTGGTTCAAGGCTCCAGAGAACACCCCTGCACTACCAGGCTGTAACTCGCACCACACTTTTCGGCCATGTAACCTGGACCAGAACAACAAAGGCAGAGGTGTGCCCATATTTGTTAAGGATATCCACACCTCCAGGCTAGTTGCTCAGCATAATGCATCCAAGGTTATCCAAGTGCAACTAACTCTGGGCAAAACTGCAATCCAAATTGTAGCTTGCTACAGATCACCCACCATGCCCCAGGATTCCCACTCCTCTTTTCTTGATATACTGGAAAATATTAGGGTTCAACCAAACACCCTAATAATGGGTGATTTCAACAACCCCACTATTAACTGGGAAAACTACTCATGTACCAACTCCTTCACTCAATGCTTTCTGGAATTCATAAACTTCAATGCCCTGGATCAACTTATCCACACCCCCACCTGGGGCAACAATATCCTAGATCTAGTCATTACCAACATGAGTGACCGGTGTTCCACACCTGAAGTCAATGTCTCATTGGTCCGATCCAACCATAAGCTAATTACCCTAGATATCCACATCCTGTCCCCACCCCCCATTAAGGAAACCATGGTAAAAAATTTCTCCAAAGCCAACTTCATGCTTCTCAAGACAGAAGTGGTGAACTTCATAACACCCATGCAGATGGACAATACAGTTACGACTATTGAATCCTACACAATTGCACTTTATAAGCACTTACATGAGTGCATGGATTGTGCTATCCCAAACAGAACCAAGATGCTATCCTCCCAAAAAAAGGAAGCCAATCTGGTGGTCCCCTGTCATAAACAAACTGTACAACATTAGGAAGAAACTGTTGCAAAAGAGACTAAAATCCCATGAGTGGAGGAGCTCCCTGGTCAGCCTCAGTAAGAAGTTACGATCCCTGATAAAATCCTCCAAAGCTAGTTAAGAAAACAAAATTGCCACTGATTCTAAAGACAACCACAAAACATTCTATAGCTATGTCAAGAATCTCAATGGCAGCACTCAGATCTGCTCTGAGTTATAGCACAATGGCACTAAATATACAGACCCAACTGATATTGCCAACATCCTGGCAGATAGATTCAGAGCTAACTTTATCCCCTCTCTCACCCCCTAAAGGGGCCATGTCTATACTGGAAGAATGCAAAGTTCCTGTAATCACAGCTGCACAGGTAAAAACCACACTCTCCAAAGCCAAGATCACAATATCCATGGGACCAGACAACATCCCTGGCTGCGTTCTACATGAACTGCAGAATATACTGGCACCCCACCTAAGTACCATGTTTAATAATAGCCTCACCTCAGGCTTTGTGCCCGCTGAATGGGGCACAGCGACGGTTGTCCCAGTCCACAAGGAGGAGCCATGATGGACCCCGGGAACTACTGCCCCATTAGCCTGATGAGCCTGGTCTGCAAGACCATGGAGTGTATCATCATGGAACTTATAAACAAAGACATTGGTAATCTCCAAACTCTGGACCCACCCAGTTCGGTTTGTTAAAGGCAGATCATGTCTCCTAAACCTGATAGACTTCCTTGAAGCAGTTACCAAAGCCGTAGACGAGGGTAAGGTGGTTCACACAGCCTTTCTAGATCTTGCCAAGGCTTTTGACACCATCCCCCACTCTGGAATTATAGATAAACTCACAAAACTAGGTATAAATCCCTACGTCACAGGATGGGTTGCCAAACTGGCTCACTGTCATAACCCACACTGTGAAAGTAGCAGACTCCAAATCTGACTTCAGACCAGTGACAAGTGGAGTACCACAGGGTTCAGTCCTGGGTCCTCTCCTGTTTGGTATCTACTTCTCTGAAGTACAGGCTAACACAGAAGGTCTTTGGCTAAGGAAGTTCGCAGATGACTGCAAACTAGGAGCCATAATCAAAACTCCTAACGATGTGGACATACTACAAAAGGGCCCCACTGAGACAGATGCCTGGTGTCAAAGCCATGGCCTCCAGCTCAATACCAAAAAGTGCATTGTCATCTCCTTTGGTAAAAACTCTGTACTCATGAACTACAACATAGGCGGTAGTATACTTAACACCGAAAGTGTGATAAGAGACCTTGGGACACAGGTAGACAGTAGTCTCTCCTTTGATAATCACATCGCCACAGTAGTCAGGAAATCCTTCTATGTGGCACACCTCATCACAAAAGGTTTCTCATCTAGAAAAAAAGAGGTCATTGTTCCCCTCTACTCATCACTCATTAGACCCATTATAGAGTACAACACCCCTTTTGGTATGTACCTCACAAGACATCTACAACAACTGGAAAGGCAGCAGAAATACCTTACAAAGAGGATTACCAGCTTCAAACAGATGCCCTACGCAGACCGTCTCAAAAAACTCCAGGAAGTATAGATATCAACAGTTTGAGGAGTAGGTTTGGCAAAATGGTTAAGATCTTTACCTCATAAACACAAGGTACAGGATTTGGTTCTGATGTTTAGTTATTAGCGAGGCTTAAAATAGCCCTTTAGAGCAGTTAACCTAATATGAATGCATGAACCTATGTTGATGATAGCTATGAACAGGTGTGGGAGCAACAAGAAGCTGTGATGGCAACAACAACAATTTGAGCAACTAACTTGTGAGCAGCAACAACAAAAGAAAAGAAACAACAGACATGTACAATGAAGTGTAGCTGAGCTGGTAGCAAAAAGGACTGAAAATAAACAACAGTCACAGTGTGCAAAACTCCATGAAGCTTAGAGTCAAGTTGCAGTACGAATGGCAACCTTTAGCTACCATGGAAACTAGGCAATGAACCGAGATGAATGTAAGGAATGTTTAATAAGTTATAAACCCTTTAAAACACAAATCTGTCTGCACAGTGTGGCAATCTCTACAGCAGCGTATAATGCAGCAAGGTCAAATCTGGTTAGAACTGATTAATAGGATAACACTCCAGAGGCAGGAAAACTGGGCAGTGCAGCCACTGACAGGCCCCTGAAGCACTCATGTGTGCAAGCAGACAAACAAACTGAAACTTTAGCATATTTTACAAACACGCACACACACACACACACACACACACACACACACACACACACACACACACACACACACACACACACACACACACACACACACACATATGCACACAAACACACCGAGTTTAGACCAGATAACAGACCATGTGCTATCAAAACAGCTGGTGCATGCACACAAACAGATACCTAGAATGAAACTGCAGCTTATAAAATGTACACATCAGTGTATCCCACACAATAAACTTTGCACTATTGACAAGTGGTCATTGTAAGGCTTTAACAAGGATTACTGGATCCTTTGTTGAGAAGCTCATGGGCATCAGATGGCTGATCTCATTTTTTTTCCCTCGTTATGGTGATATGATTTCCAGAGCTGGACACAGAACACTATATGACGTCCTATCAACTCTCTCTAAAGAAAGATAATAACTACTCACGTCCTGCTACTGAAACTCTTTTCATACATCTGTGTCATCTGTGCTTTCTTTGCTGCGTTGTCGCCCTGTTAACCTGATAATGCTTCTTCCTGTATGCCCCTGTATCACGTCTGTCTTCCTAGCTGATTTTCTCCATGCCAGGCCGGCGATATTTCATTCTCTACATCCTTGTTTTCTATTCTGTCAATGCATCTTGGTCGAACTTGAAAGGACAAAAAGGAAAAACGACAAAGCGGCATATAAGTGAATTCTTTCCCTGGGAAAGAAATCACTTGGCTGCTTCCATTACTTTTCCATTTTCGGCACTGTAGTGTGATCTCGGAGGTGGTATATTTAAGTAGGGGGGTGTGGGGGGGGTGAAGCCCCTCACTTTATGCAATGTTTTAAGGTATTTTTTTTTTGGAACAGCGATTTTTATCGCTGTTCTGAGGTTTCGACATCGTAAGCTTTCGCTTACATGGGGTCGATTAATCATCATTCGCTTTTTTAAATGTTCGATGATGTAATATAGACCCATGTTACAGCATCACTGAATAATAAAGGCAGACTGCCATATGAAGGGAATACATTAGCAGATGAGTCAGGACAGACAGACAGACAGAGACACAGCCTCTCAGCCTTTGCTGCATTTTGGGATTCCAACATAATCAAACAGAGGCATGGATTTAGGAAAATGTATGGGCATTGTTTGTGTATTTATTGTGAGCTTATATTAAAGGTATATGTGTGACTGCAGGTGTCTCACAGGCATTCTTGCAAATGTAAATAATGTTTGTTGTTGTTTCACTGTTTTGTGTTTTGTCCATCAAAAGAACCATAGCCCTTCAGTAAGCAATAAAGTGAAAGAAAATAAAATGTTTCTGAATTTTTTCATAATGATGTACATATATTCAGATCACCAAAAAGTGATTGATGACATTATTTGTTCTTTTTCCACACAGGGGATCAAAATAATAAAGAAAAGGTACGTAGACACAATGCTTTTTTTCTGTTTTTATTACATCTGCCCATTTTAAATGCAGCAACACATGCTATGTCTGAACTTTACCCCCAGGGCCATGGAAGAACATAAGTTTAATGAAAGGGAAGGCAATGAAGATGACAGTCTGAGTTTGGGGGAATACAAAGGCCCTCTACAATACACAGCTTGGAAGGAAATGCTGTCTCATGTCAACCCAGGTAAGAAACACATCTCTGCACTGTACAAAGAATGTTCTAGTGGAGGTCTTATGCTTTAACCAGAAAATAGCTTTTGACCTTTAACTTAAATCTGGAGATATATGAATTACTATTACAAACCGATGCCTGTAACACATGATTAAAAAAGCAACACCAGACATGCCAGAATACACGGAAGAAATGACAAAGCTAAACGGAGACTAAATTAAAAAAAAAAACATGTGACAGTTACTTAACAGTGCTTGCTTTGTTTCACAGCCATTGAGGAGTAGCACCTTAACCCAAAAACCTCCACAGACAGCAGGGGATGTAGGCATGAACACCTCCCCAGACAGCAGGGGATGTAGACATGAACACCTCTTCTGACAGCAGGGGATGTTGACATGAACACCTCCCCAGACAGCAGGGGATGTAGACATGAACACCTCTCTAGACAGCAGGGGATGTAGACACAAACACCTCTCCAGACAGCAGGGGATGTAGACATGAACACCTCCCCAGACAGCAGAAGATGTAGACATGAACACCTCCCCAGACGGCAGGGGATGTAGACACAAACACCTCTCCAAACAGCAGGGGATGTAGACATGAACACCTCTTCTGACAGCAGGGGATGTAGACATGAACACCTCCCCAGACAGCAGGGGATGTAGACACGAACACCTCTCCAGACAGCAGGGGATGTAGACATGAACACCTCTCCAGAGAGCAGGAGATGTAGACATGAACACCTCCCCAGACAGCAGGGGATGTAGACATGAACACCTCCACAGACAGCAGGGGATGTAGACATGAATACCTCTCCAGACAGCAGGAGATGTAGACATGAACACCTCTCCAGACAGCAGGAGATGTAGACATGAACACTTCTCCAGACAGCAGGGGATGTAGACATGAATACCTCTCCAGACAGCACGGAATGTAGACATGAACACCTCTTCAGACAGCAGGGGATGTAGCTGTTCTATATCAGTCCACTTATTGGCTTGAACTCCATTTCTATTATATGTGCATGTGGTAGTTTCTCCAGTTTGGGTTGATCTATTGCATGTTCAGTTGTGGAAGAGGAAGAGGATAGGTCATGCACACCTCAATCTCCAACAGCGTCTGCCTCTAATTTTAGGTCAGACGTACCTCTCTGGAAAGCAGCAATAATCTCTTTATTGAAAGAGACCTGAAGTGGTTCAGTTGTGCTTGTACCTGCCTCTTCTAAGGGGGAATGCAGACTCCTTTCTTGAAGGGGGACTCAGGGAGTCTGTACTAGGATGCAGTCATGAGTTATGGAGACTGGTCACTGCTGAGGTGTGCAAGCTGCTGGTGTGATTATCAGGCCCAGACACCACTGGGAATCTGTGAGGGAGTATGGTCTATTTTCCAGGGAGACATGAAGTGGTTTTTCATACTGACTAGGAGAAATTTGGCCAGGGCACCAGGGAACCTCCTCTATCTTTTTAGTAACACCCATGACATCTTTTGCATCCACCTGAGTTGCCATCCAGTAAGGCAGATGGAGCCTCAGTTTAATGTGCCATCCAAATAATGGTACACTCATGAGTATAATGTGCCATACAAATAATGGTACTGCCATGATTACAGCAAACAGATCATGCTGCACTGCAGTGTTACCATTTGAAAGGTTAATCCAGCTACTTTGTATAGGAATAGAACCTGCAGCCTGCTGATATTCCCGCACCAAAGGCAAGTTTGCTACCTGCTGAGCTACTGAGTCTGCTAAATCTGAAATGCTGTCACCACCCATCAAATGACTCATGCCTCTAACTTGGGGTTCTTGGACATCCAAATCACTGTTAACAGATCCAATTGTTACTTCACTGGGCAGTACATATCCCCATCAGTACCACTGAAAGGTCATGCAAATTACCTTAACACCATTCAGTGGTCAAATATCAAACAAAATACCTCCTTCCTGGGAGACTAGAATTACACAGGAATTAATTGGCACACTTGCACCTCTACAAATGGATATGATCAGCATTCCCTAGACCTTGTTAATACCAATGCACTGGAACAAGTTGGAAAAATACCCACTGGAGGCTCTAACATCCTTGACCAAGTTCTTACTAACCTAGTTCAAGTATGCAAAAACATAAATCTCAGAGGAAGTCTGATTAAGTATTTTATGTATTTGGATGACAATGCCTAATCTAATCATTTATTCTCTGGTTGGACTCATGCTCAAATTTATGTTTTCATAAGTTTTACTTTCATCTTGATGAAAGTTTGCAAGTGCTTACTTGTTTGGTTAATAGTCTCAGCCTGTAACAGATTAGATCTGAGCACGAATTGGTCATCTTATCTGTCAAGGTTAATGGTATCATCCCCCCACCAAATCAGACTGTCTTTAGGGACTTCACCTGAGAAAACATACTTCAACTTGCAGAGTTATTTGTAATGTTCTCAACAGTCCCCTACAAATGGACCAAACTGAGAGGGTTGCCACATTCACATCTGATTATCAGCACCTAAACAACTGCATTATAAAGTCAGTACCACTCCACCATAAATTTAAAAATAACTTCATGAATAAAGTGCTCTGGTGAAACTCCCATATTAATTAACTGTAGGCCACTGAAACTGATGCTTGTTGACCCTAGACCACCAACTAAGCCAGGACCCCACCATATCACAATCATGGTGTGTTCCATCTCTTATGTATCATTCCCTGTTTGCTGTCCAACCCTTCCATCACCAACTGTCCACCCTTTATTTGAGCGTGTCTATCCACTGCCTTGTCCAAGTTTTGAGTGTATGCCACCCCTCTCTGTCTGTGTCTTTGTTCTACATTTGTCTGTTTGCCAGTGCTTCCTATACGTCTCCCCGTCATACCTATTGCCATCCCACGGTAACTTACTCATCTACTCTTCATTTTTAAAACTTGCAAAAATAGCTTTAGCCTGTAAAACATACCCACATTTCTGACATCATCATTCACACCTCAGTTATACACTTCTGTTTACCTCTGTTTGTTGTTCTCCACTTTCCTATCTAATTTTTGTCCATTTAATGCAGAGCATGGTTGCCACTTTGCTGTGTATATAGACTGTGATGAGCTGTGATGGTATTCTTGTGTTTGCTTCTGGCTGCACCTGTGCACCATTGCATAGCACATAGCAGTGCACACTGATTTCTGCATGCAGTGTGCCATAACTCTCATATCCTTCACATCAATCATGTTTGCTGCTGGTTGCACCTGTGCACCATTGCGTAGCACATAGTAGTGCACACTGATTTGTGCACAATAGATTGCCATAACTCTTATGTCCTTCACATCAATCATGTTTTCTGCTGGTTGCACCTGCACACCATTGTGTAGCATGTAGCAGTGCACACTGATTTGTGCACGCAGTGTGCCATAACTCTCATATCCTTCACATCAATCATGTTTGCTGCTGGTTGCACCTGTGCACCATTGCGTAGCACATAGTAGTGCACACTGATTTGTGCACAATAGTTTGCCATAACTCTTACATCCTTCACATCAATCATGTTTTCTGCTGGTTGCACCTGCACACCATTGTGTAGCATGTAGTAGTGCACACTGATTAGTGCATGCTATTGTGCTGTAACTGTCATTTCCTTCACATAGATCATGTTTGCTGCTGGATCCACCTGTGCACCATTGCATAGCACATAGTAGTGCACACTAGTGTGCTGTACCTCTCATGTCCTTCACATCAGTCATGTTTGCTGATGTAATACTGCTCCTACCACATCCTCCAATAATGCTGCTCTTTATGTTACCATGGTGACTGTTTTCGATGCAGTCTTTTCCTTGCCATGCCGGCATTGCCCTATGCCTGCAGCACCCATAATTAGCTATTTGGCACTTTGTGCAGCATGTTCATTGGATGTTAGCACTGCACATGCACACAACACTTGTTTATGAATCCCAGGGCACTAACTTCATTGTAGTTTTATACACAGTTAATAGGTATACAGTCTAAAAGACCACTGAGGAACCTGACTCAGTTTTCCCCAATTGTCCCAAAGTACTGTTTGGTTAAGGGACTTGCCCAAGGTTATACAAGAAGGTTGTGGGAATCAAATCCTGGACCATGGGAAGCAACTTGCTGGCAGTCTATATCCTTGATCCTCTGTGCTAACTGCCATACATTTACGATGCATATTTATGTTTATCATTTCTGATTTCTCTTGGGTTAGCAGCATGCTGACTTTTGAATTCCAAAATTTGCTGTCTAATACTTGTTTTTCACCAGCAACATCTTCTTCTCTTCTGGCTGTTCCCATTAGGGGTCACCACAGCGGATCATCTGTTTCCATTTCTTCCTGTCATCTGCATATTGCTCTGTCACACCAACCACCTGCATGTCTTCTTTCACCATGCCCATAAACCTTATCTTAGGCCTTCCTCTTTTCCTCTTACCTGGCAGCTCCATCCTTAGCATCCTTTTCCCAATATGCCCATCATCCCTCCTTAGCACATGTCCAAACCAACGCAATCTCGCCTATCTGACTTTGTCTCCAAACCGTCCAACCTGAGCTGACCCTCTAATATACTGATTCCTAATCCTGTCCATCCTTGTTACACCCAGTGCAAATCTTAACATCTTTAACTCTGCCACTTCCAGCTCTGATTCCTGCCTTTTTGTCAATGCCACCGTCCCAAACCCATAAAACATAGCTGGTCTCACTACCCTCTTGAAGACCTTCCCTTTAACTCTTACTGGTACCTGTCTGTCACAAATTACTCCTGACACTCTTCTCCAACCATTCCACCCTGCCTGTACTCTCTTCTTCACCTCTCCTATACACTCACCATTACTCTGAACTGTTGATCTCAAGTATTTAAACTCATCCACCTTCACCACCTCTACTCCCTGCATCCTCACCATTCCTCTATCCTCCCTCTCATTCACACACATATAGTCTGTCTTAGTCCTCCTGACCTTCATTCCTCTCCTCTCTAGAGCATATCTCCACCTCTCCAAGGTCTCCTCAACCTGGTCCCTACTCTCACTGTAGATCACAATGTCATCTGCAAACATCATAGTCCATGGGGCCTCCTGTCTCATCTCATCTGTCAACCTGTCCATCACCATTGCAAATAAGAAAGGGCTCAGAGCTGATCCTTGATGTAATCCCACCTCCACCTTAAACGGATCTATCATTCCCACTGCAGACTTCACCACTGTCAGACTACCTCCTATATATCCTGTACCACTCTTACATACTTCTCTGCCACTCCTGACCTCCTCATACAATACCACAACTCCTCTCTAAGCACCCTATCATATGCTTTCTCCAAGTCCACAAAGAAACAATACAATTCCTTCTGACCTTCATTATATTTCTCCATCAACACTCTCAGAGCAAACATCACATCTGTAGTGCTCTTTCCCGGCATGAAATCATACTGCTGATCACTAATCATCACCTCTCTTCTTAACCTAGCTTCCACTACTCTTTCCCATAACTTCAAACTGTGACTGATCAGTTTTATCCCTCTTTAGTTACTACAACTCTGCACATCACCCATATTCTTAAAAATAGGTACCAAAACACATTTTCTCCACTCCTCAGGCATCCTCTGACTTTCCAAGATGTTATTAAACAATCTGGTTAAGAACTCCACTGCCATTTCTCGTAACCACCTCCATGCTTCCACTGGTATGTCATCTGGGCCAACAGCCCTTCCATTCTTCATCCTCTTCATAGCTGTCCATACTTCCTCCTTGCTAATCTGTTTCACTTCCTGATTCACTATCCCCACATCATCCAACCTTCTCTGTCTCTCATTCTCTTTATTCATCAGCCCCTCAAAGTACTCTTTCCATCTGCTCAACACACTCTCCTCGCTTGTGAGTACATTTCCCTCACTATCCTTTATCACCTTTACCTGCTGCACATCTTTCCCAGCTCGGTCCTTCTGTCTAGCCAATTGGTACAGGTCCTTTTCTCCCTCTTTAGTGTATAACCTTTCATACAACTCTCAATATGCCTTATCCTTAGCCTTCACCACCTCTCTCTTTGCCATGCACCTCATCTCCTTATACTCTTGTCCACTTTCTTCATCTCTCTGACAATCCCCACTTCTTAACCAGCCTCTTCCTCTGTATACTCTCCTGTACTTCCTGATTCCACCACCAGTCCTCCTTGTCCTCCTTTCTCTGTCCAGATGTCACACCAAGCACCTTTCTAGCTGTCTCCCTTACCATCAATGCTGTAGTTACCCAGCTATTTGGTAACTCTTCACTGCCACCCAGTGCCTGTTTTAACTCTTCCCTAAACTCCACCTCACAATCACCCTTTTTCTGTTTTAACTCTTCCCTAAACTCCACCTCACAATCACCCTTTTTCAACTTCCACAATTTGATCCTTGGCACTGCTCTCACACTTGTCCTCCTCTTCTTGATCACCAACGTCATCCTACAGACCACCATTCCATGGTACCTAACTACACTTTCCCCTGTCACCACTAACATACTATAGTCAATTCCATGTGGTGTTAAACACAGTACCTCTGAATGGTTATTCTACGTGTTGCACCATTACAACTTTATTATACTTTTGTTGTTCAGGTTTACTTGTTTCATTTCTGCTTCAGGTTACCCGCATTCTCACTGTAGCCTTTGATCCTCTGTAGAACCCTTTCTCTGCTTTTCAGAAAACACATTTATATGCCTCTACATCTCCAGCGTTTGAGTTCATTTCCTTAACCTTTTCTCACAAAAAAAAAGCAGTCAACTTTAGACTGGATTTTAGCAAACAAGCCCACCCTTAGCGACTTAGCAGGGTGTCTCCCCGATTCCCTCAGTGATCATTTCCCGACCTTCCTATACAGAAAACGAGTCCAGACCCACATAAAATCACCCACAAATACATCCGTAGCAAGATAACATTCTCTGCTCCTTTATTTAATCACCTTCTGCTATTTAACTGGTCTCCACTAAAACACCTACAACTAGATAAGGTAGTACAATATTTAAATAACTTTCTTAACATACTTAATAATCTTACTCCCACATCAGGAAGGTTAGGTCAAAAACCAAGCCCCTACCCTGGCTAACAGCAGATACCAAGTTATTAATATAACACAGGGAAAAGGCATGGGCCACCTACCACACTTCCAGAAATAAGTCTATCCTCACTAAATATCAACAGCTTAGAAATTTAGTTAAAAACAAATCAGGAAAGACAAACAAGACTACTTCCTGTGCTGTCAACAGTTACACCATAACAACCCCCCAAAATTCTGGCAAAGCAACAACAATCTTCGCAACCCTGGCTGCTCCTCTATACCAGCTCCTACCTCCTCAAACAACACCGACTCAATTTCTGCCCAATTCAACTCTCACTTTATTAGTACCATTACGTCTCTGCTAGGTGACCTTCCCAGCAAACCTCCTACTCTCCCCTCTCCAACCATAAATCATCCCACCCCTTTCCCTTTTTCTCCAATCCAAACTAGCTACATACATGCTCTCCTAACCAAGCGAAAACCCTGCTATCTCGCTGCTGATCTACTTCCAAATGAATTCCTAAAAATAGCAGCTCCCTCTATTACCTACCCCATATCAATACTGATAAACCGATCCATCTCCAAACAATATGCCCCAACTCTCTGGAAAATATCCCGTATCATTCCCCTTCACAAAGCTGGGTCTGTCAAAGAACTTACAAACTATCGCTCCATTGCCATCCTTTCACCCCTTGCAAAAATACTTGAAACATGTATCCAAAATCAACTCCTCCACCACCTTCTGACCCACAACCTATTATCCAGCTCCCAGCATGGCTTTAGACCTAAACAACTGCCTATTATCTTTCAACAACTCCATTAATCACCTACTAAAGAAAGGACAACTTGTCTGTTCTATCTTCCATGATATGTCCAAAGCTTTTGACACCGTGTCCCACCAGCTACTACTTAACAAGCTTTCCTCTTTTGTTCTATAGCCCACATCCCTGAACTGGTTACATAGCTATCTCTCTAATCATCAGCAAGCTATGAAATAGGAAAACAATCGTTCCCCCCTACTTCCTATCTCTGTAGGCATACCCCAAGGCTCCATTCTTGGCCCTCTTCTCTTTAGCATATTTACCAATGACTTCAGCTCCTCAACGGATCATGCCACTATTGTCCAATATGACGACAACTCTACACTTATCTGCTCAGCCTCATCTTCCCAAGAACTCCAGGTAAAAATGCAATCTTCCTTCCTAGACATTGAAAAACATCTAGCCAAACATCAACGTATTCTTAACCCAAACAAAACCAAGATTATACTCTTCTCAAATAAAAAATCGACTCCTTGCCAACCCCCACTCTCAATCCTCTCCTCCAATGGAACCGGGTTACTTCCCTCCAACCAAACTAAACTTCTAGGCATAATTGATATGCATCTACAATTTGATAGACATATCTCATGTACAATCAAAAAAGTGCATTCCAAACTAAGCGCCCTCTAGAGAGCAAAACCATTCCTAACCAATAGTGCCAGGCTGGCCACTGCCCAGTCTCACCTGCTCTCAACTCTCCTCTATGGCTCTCTCATTTTCACTAATCTGCGTAAGAATGACCTCTATAATCTAGTAGCCTGTTACAACAGAATAGCAAAATTTGCCACTGGTTACCCATATAGGACTCACCATTGCACAGCCCTCTCTCAACTAAACTGGCTTGATCTCCCTAACCTTTTATCCCTCAATCAATTGACCATAGTCCATAAAATTATCTAGCAACCCAATAATGTCCTTGCACTGGCTAGCCTAGTACAACTAAACTGTAATCCAAGACCCCTCAGATCATCTGATAAACGTTGCTTGCTCCCACAACCTTCATGGAGATTCCCTCTAAACTTACAAAATTGCCAAGCTCTGGAACACACTTCCTCAGACAATCACAAAAAACCCAAACAACCATGAGTTCAAAAAATTCCTGAAAGATGCACCTAGCAAATCACTGGCTTTGATCCTGCCTTAATCCAGGTTAAAATCCTTCAAGAATTCCCACATCTGTACCCTCTCTTTTATGCTTCCTCTTGTGTTATCACACCCATTTACACAACACTCCACTGCCTTGTTGGGACCTGTTCCCTCTAAAAACTTTGCTCACAATGGTTATGCTCTGCTACTTACTGTTACCTACATGTAACCTCTGTATTTTTCTCAGGAACTGTTTGCCAGTTTCTACTTACCTCTCATCCTCTTTAGTCTGTCTTTATATTTACACTTATACATAAATTTAACTTCATTGTAAGTAGTTTTCTGTCCCTGTATTAATTCGTAGTTTGAGTGGCACCATGTTAGCTAAGAGTTTGTGTTTTGTTTACTCTGTAAGTTTTAGCCTGTTGTATTGGATTTTGACACTGTACTTATATCTCTGTGGCTCCTTAGATAGCACTGTTTAATCTGCGTTATGCTGTATCTCTTACTATTCCTTGATCATCTGTATTATCTACCTCTTAGCTTGTTTGTATTTTGGAGCTTTCCTCCCTGGGTCTCCATTGAAAATGGGCTTCTTGTCCAGTCAGACACTACCTGGTTATTAAAATAAATAAATAAATAAATAAATAAATAAATACATACATATACTCTATAGCCCACATGTAACCCATTTTTCTTCATTAAATGTGTTTCTGCTACATATTGCATTTTCCTCTTTTGCATGTCCTCACTTTGTTTCCTCCTTTCCATTTTTCAATGGAAGTATTTGTCACTGCCCTTATCTGGGCAGGCTTTAGGCCTGTTGGACCTATTTGGCCCAGTATGGCTCCACTCCCTTGGTGGGCCCTGCAATAGGCTGTGACAGAGTCATTATACTTTATGTGGTTTGGAGATTTGCCTGAAGATACAATATAAACAATTACAAGGTATTTTCCTACTGATAGTCATGCTCTTTAATAGTAACAAGTTTTGTTAGTGGAGTGGACTATATTTCCCCTCATGCACTGCACTGCACTGGAGGCATCTTCCTTCTTGTAGTCTTGATCCCTAGTAAGTACAAGTCTTGTTGGTGTAGATGACTACATTTCCCCTCATGCACTGCACTGAAGGCATCTTCCTTCTTGTAGTCTTGATCCCTAGTAAGTACAAGTCTTGTTGGTGTAGATGAAGAAATACTTCCAATGATCGAGTACAATGCCCCATTCGGAATGTATCTGACCCGACACTTGCAGCAGCTGGAGAGGCCACAAAAGTTCCTCACCAAAAGGATAAAGGGTCTCAAAAATCTGTCTTATGCTGCCCGACTGAAAGAACTCCAGTTATATTCAGTTGCTTACCGCTTGCTCAGAGGTGACCTATGCCTGACATACAAGGCCATGTCAAACCCAGATTTGATGAACATGCTTCATCTCAAAAATCTAGATCCCTCAGAGCCACAAGGGCGGGAGACTTAAACCTCGACACGGTTATTAATAGGACGTGCTGGAGGGATAGATTCATCACCCAAAGACTCCCTATGCTGTGGAACAAAATCCCGGTTTATGTGAGGCAGAGCACCTCGCTGGCCTTGTTCAAGAGGAATCTTGACCAATGGATGGGAGATCGCAGATACACCCCAGGGGTTACCTCAGTGTCACTGCTCGATAGAGGCACAGCAAAATAATGGGCATAGTTTCTCCAAACTAAAGGGGTGGCGTAAGCCACAAAACTATGGGCTAGGCTTATAAATGCCCTCGGGCAGATAGCCTAGTATGAACCTATGAACCTATGACTACATTTCCTCTCATGCATTGCAATCAAGGCATTTTCTTACTGGTAGACTTGCTCAGCAGTAGTTCTTGTTGGCAGTATGGGCTGTATTTCCCCTCATCCATTGCAGTAATAGCTAGTCTAGTATTATTACTAACTGCACACCTTTTGTATGGCCCAGAGTCACTGCTACTTACACGCCCATAATGGTCAGTGACTGCTGCTGAGTACTCAACAGAGATTTCAACCCAAAACTGGTTGAACTAACTATCTGAGGTTGTGTACGACATTAAAACTAGGATTAATTTAAAGACTGAAAATGAGGCACTGTTTTTTTTTTTTTGCTTCTCTTGCCGACTTTGGGTTTATGACTGACTGCTAATGAATATAATTACATGAAATAATGGTGGAATAGTCAGCCTTAATGTGAAAACAAACAATGCTAATAATAACCAGAGAGAGACAGATAAACAGATACTGTCACATAAGATAATGTCTGATCATTAAGACTTCTGACAGAATGTTACAGCATGGCAGAGAAATGCTTGGTGCAGACACAGTCAGGAGCAAAATGTTCCCAGAGAAGTGAAACCTGAGGGGGGTGTGGGTGTGTGTGTGTGTGTGTGTGTGTGTGTGTGTGTGTGTGTGTGTGTGTGTGTGTGTGTGTGTGTGTGTGTTTGTTTTGAGTTTGGGGAGACAGAGGTGAATAGAAAATTATTCACCTGGTTGAACGTGGGAAAACAGTACCAGAAAAAGTCTGACTTACAGGGGTATCACATTTTCAGATTTAAATACACAATATGGAGCAAAGAGAAATTTATAGCTATAGAATGGTTGGATGAATTGAGGATGAATTGTTGGGGGAAGTATATCATAGAAACCTGAGCAAACTGTGTTTGGGGTTTGCATGTTCTGCCTGCATCCATGTGGGTTTCTGTAAAGCATTCTGATTTCCTCCTGCCTGCCAAAATATGATGCCTAGTTACAACTCAATTATCCCAGCATGTAATCCATACTTCTAATCTGGGCTATGTCTGTAAATAATTGCATGTATTAGCCCAGCTACCCGATGTAGCAAGTAAAATACATAATACATTTCCAGAAATAGCTATAAGTGGGGTGGTGAGTGAGCAATGAAATTTTGAAGGAGAGACTTGAGATGACTACTCTTTTTGATGTTAAGCATTGTGAGAAAGTTAAACAGTTTTGGGTGGTTTTATGGAAATGTATTGGCTGCGTGATGCCCATGCACTGGCCCAGTAATCAAGGAGCCTCAATCCTCACCACTAACACCAGTGAGGGGTGTCCACATAAGGGAGGATAACAAGTATGTACACAGTAAAGTACAATTTCCCTTAAGAGCACACATAGATCACAGTCAGTTTGGGGGCTGGTTTCTCCCTTTCTCCCCAGATCTCCAATAAGACTCCACACTGGCACAGTTTTACGGTCAAGATCTCAGCCAAGTGGTCAAGCCAAAACATCCAGCACCCTCTCTGTCCAACCAGTGCTTCATCTCCCTACCCAAGTAGCTGACACACACACACACTTTGAGATATGATTTATATGCAAACACTCAGACACTCCTGGGGAAGGCTGGCATAGGTTCACTAGCTATGCCCACTTCAGCCCAGACTATAAGGTAGAAATCACTGTCTCCAACCACTGCTTATCAGCTACAAATAAGGCCCTTCCCAAAGGGTGACCAATTCTACTATGTAATGTTACTGTTATCCCAATAATAAGTGTGACCCAGGGCTAAGGCTATTGGAGTGGCTCGTATAGTATCACCAAATACATGCAAGTACGCTAAGAGTTTAAATGATCTCTACACAAAACAGCCACAGTTAAAATGTTTAAATATATTTAATAATAAATAATAAAAAACTCAAAACAATGCTTATTAGCTCAACACAGTGACAATAGAGAGTACAGAAATCACTGGAAATAATTTAAAACAACATTGTAGGACAGTGTCACATAAATATAGAAAACATCTACACTAGTCTTGCTATAGTCCTATCTATCTCAAAGAGAAATACTAAGATCTAAGTCTTACTTACAGAGCAAAGCAAAGTCCTGGAGAGTGGTCAGATTCAGAACAAAATACAAAATGCCCCATCTTTCCCTCTGAGATAGTTCTTAAATAGATAATCCACATTACTGCTGAATCATTTCAGATTACATCATTCTTGTCACCTCTGCTTAATTTCCCAAGCTAACAGAACTTAAAATTTACATTTCCTTGTGATCTGCAGCTGCCAGGAAGTCACAGGGCAATAAAATACACTTTACATGTGAAACCTAGTAATTATCTTTGTCTTAAGACAATAGAAAGAAACTCCTAGCCTAGGCATCCTGTCTCTTAACTTGAGATAACACACAGTCATAAAATTCTTTACTTATCAGCTTATTTTCTTAGAGTTTGTAAGTTAACTCTGTATGTCCCAATTTCTGCCATAAAACATACATTACATAGGCATAGAGTTTATACACATTTCTGTTTTCTTCCAGCAGGAGGTACTGTGGTTTCAATCTTGAAGCTCAGCACATAACACAGTTGTCTTATGACATTACTTCTCACCCTGAGAACTCAAGCTAGTTTTTCAAGTGACTCTTGAGAAACATTGCTTGACAGGGTTGTGTCTATCTGGGTATACCTTGCCTCATTCCCCATCTTGAGACCCCATCTGCACTGGCATTGCTAATCGCACTGCAGTGCTGCACTGACATATCATATGCTTGCAACCCTAGGCTCTAGCTGTCTCAATGTAACCATGTTAGGGGATTGTGATCTGTAAATACAGTGAATTTCCTTCCATACAGATAAGGCTGAAGATTCTGCAGTGCCCACACTATAGCTAGACATTCCTTTTCTACAGCTGCATAGCATTCCTCCCTGGGTTGGAGCCTATGACTGAGATAAACCACTGTGTGCTCTTCTCCCTCTGAAGAAATGCATCCTCTTTCCTTCTGAGATAGTTCTTAAATTGATAATATACATCACTGCTGAATCATTTTAGATTACAACATTCTTGTCACCTCTACTAAAGTTCCCAGGCTAACAGAACTTAAAATTTACATTTCTTTATTATCTGCAGCTGCCAGGAAGTCACATGGAAATAAAAGACACTTTACATGTGAAAGCTAGTAATTAACTCTGTCTTAAGGTAATAGAAAGAAACTCCTAGTCTAGATTTCATGTCTCTTAGTTTGAGATAACACACAGTCATGAAATTCTTTACTTAGCTTATTTTATTAGAGTTTGCAAGTTAACTCTGTATGTCCCACTTTCTACAATAAAACATGCATTACATAGGCATAGAGTTTATACACATTTCTGCTTTCTTCCAGCAGGGTGCACTGTGGTTACAAGCTTAAAGCTCAGCATATAACACAGTTTTCTTACATTTGTGAAACAAGCCCATGGATCATATTAATATTTGCAAATTACATATAATTATTTGCAAAATTCTCTCTAGTTGGATTGGCAGCTTCTCAGTTTATCGCAGGCTCTAACAAGATATGATAATTAAATGGGTAGGGAGCTCCTTTCATTCAGAACAAGTGTAAAAGAGATGATTAAGCCAGAGAATGAAAAATGTGTAATTTGAAATGACAATACATAATGGCGGTTAGAAATTTTTTATGCTGTTTTTGACCCCCCCCCCGATTCTTCCCACAACCGTTAAAGACAGTGGACTCATATGTTCTGTACATTCTTACATGCAAGGAAATTAGAAATGGGAGGTGAGTGCCTTCATCATATTTTTCATTTCAAAATAAGCCTGTTTCTTAGTAACACAGTTTACTTAATGATGTCTGAAGCACCTCCCAAACATTGGAGTATGTGGAGTACCTAACTTACAAAGTAATGTATTCATTTGTTAAATTTTGTTAACTAAGGTAGAGCAGTGATATCCTTAGAACACCATGAGTCTCAGCACTGTGGAAATACATCCAAAGAAAGAGCAAACAATAAATATCAATGCAACAGTGGTAATGTAAAAGCAATCAAGCAGACAAATATTAAATTAGGATAATATGTAGCATAAATTACCATAATCATAAATAGACATGATACAAGAATTCTGTCAGTAAAACTGATACACTATCAAAATGTCATACAGTATGATGTTTCTATTGAGAAAATAATAAAGCATTTACAGTAAATACAATTTTTGGGCATAGTTTATTTGTTTATTTATTCACTGACATTTGTTAACTGGGTTGCTCCAACTGAGACAAAGGCCCATTTTCTGTGGAGACCCAAGGACAAAAGCTCCAATTATAATTACAGACATTCCAAAAATAAAACAGTAATTAATACAAAGACTAAATATTGCATAGTAATACTGACAAGAAACATTTACATAAAATGAAATAAACAGACACAAAATATTTATATATAAGTTTCAAAAAATTCAGTACAAAAGGTGGCAGAATAAACCTGGATTAGGAATATTTACAAGAACCTGATTGTAGATAGATAGGATATATAGGAAAGTAAAGCATGAGCCAAATGTGGGGGGTACCAGAAAGGAAGGAGACAGAAAAAATAAAAAGAAGTAGTGTGTGTGTGTGTGTGTGTGGGGGGGGGGGGGGTGCAGCTATCTCCTACTCAGATTCAAGCAGGAAGTACTATAGGAGTTTAAGTCCAGCGCTATACTTGGTCTTCTACAGGTTACTGAGAGCTGATCAATACTTGGTGTACAACACCTCCTCAGATCCAGCTCTAATGCACCTTTGACACATCTGCAAAAGGTTGCAGAGCTAAGCTTATAAAGGCCCTGGTGGTTGTTAGCCTAGAATATACCTGTAAACCTATGAGCCTGTGCAAGCCCTCAGTTGGAGAGAGGGTTGGGATGGTAGGTGGCGGTTCAGGCCAGCAGCCCTGCCAAAATAGTGCAAATTGGGCCCCACAATTGATAAGACATGCTCTAGAGATCTCTTCCCTCTCACTCATAAATTTTTCACCAAACTCCCCACATATCCCAGAGACTGCCCCGTCTCTGGAACAGGCCCCCTATCCATGTGACGCAGAGTTCCTCACTAGTCCTATTTAAGTGCAACTTGGACAGTTGGATGGGAAACCAGAAATGCATCCCTGGTTTGGCACCTATATCTCTGATGCAAACAGGTAACCTGTAAATGGTTCTTCTCCCAGGGCCATGCTTACACTTATCAAAGGTATCAGAACTCATCAGAGATCTGGGATGCATGGCTAGGCTTAAAAAGGTCCTTGTGGTTATTAGCCTAGTAATCATGTATGAACCTATGAACCTATATAATCTCAGGGGTATTTCTTACTCTCAACCCACCCTACTAACTTCAAAAACTAAACTTTATTGCACTAACTGAGCATTCAACATCCTAGCACCTAAACTATGGGACTCCATTCAACTCTCAGTCAGAGATGTCCAGATATACTCAGACTTCAGACAACAGCTGAAGGAACACCTCTTCATCCAAACAAAGTGCAGCTGCAACCTCTAAGGTCACATTACATGATCCCTGCAGCTCTCTCATAGGTTCATAGGTTCATATGTTCATAGGTTCATACTAGGCTATCTGCCCTAGGGCATTTATAAGCCTAGCCAGAGTGTGTTTGGCTTTCGCCACCCATTTTAAATTAATTTTGCTATGCCTTTTTTTGAGGTTAGTATACTGTGCCTCTGTCTAACAGTGACACAGAAATGATAGCTGGGGTAAACCTATGATCTCCCATCCACTCATCAAGATTCCTCTTGAAGAGAGTTAATATGGGACTCTGCCTAACCTGGACTGAGATTTTATTCCAGAGTGAAGGGAGCCTCTGGGTTATGAATCTGTCCCTCCAGCATGTCCTATTTATTTCAGTGCTGAGGTTCAGGTCCCTCGAGCGCGTAGCTCGATGGAATTTGGATTTTCTGAGGTGCAGCATGTCCATTAATTCTGGGTTGGACATGGCTTTATACGTCAGGCACAGATCGCCTCTGAGCAGGTGGTATGCCACTGAGTAGAGCTGGAGTTTCTTTAACCGGGCAGCATATGGCATCTGTTTGAGCCCTTTCATCCTCTTGGTGAGGTACTTTTGGGGTCTTTCCAGTTGCTGCAGGTGTCTGGTAAGGTACATCCCAAAAGGGGCATTGTACTCAATTATGGGCCTGATGAGGGATGAGTAAAGAGGCACGATGACCTCCACTGATCTAGATGTGAATCCCTTCATGATTAGGTGGGCTATATAAAATGTTTTTCTAACCACTTTGGCCACGTGGTTGTCAAATGAGAGATTGCTATCAACTTGGGTCCCCAGGTCCCTAATGACTTCTTCTGTACTTAATGGATTACCACCTATGTGGTAATTTGTGGGCACTTTGTTTTTGCCAAAGGGGATGACTATACACTTTTTGGCGTTTAGCTTGAGGCCATGGCTCTGGCACCAGTTGTCTGTTTCTATGAGTCCCTTTTGGAGGATGCTTGTGTCGGCTGGAGAATTGATTATGGCGTCCAGTTTGCAGTCATCTGTGAACTTGGTCAGCCACAGTCCTTCCGTGTTGGCCTGTACCACCGAGAAATATATACCGAACAAGAGAGGTCCCAGGACTGAGCCTTGTGGGATGCCACTTGTAACTGGTTTAGAGTCTGACATGGCTCCAGCAATTCTAATCATGTGGGCTCTGTCCTTGAGCCAGTTTGCAACCCATCTAGTGACATAGGGGTTTATATTTAAGCTGGTGAGCTTATCTATAATGCCCAAGTAGGGTATAGTATCAAAGGCTTTTGCGAGGTCCAGGTAGGCTGTGTGGACCACCTTCCCCTCGTCAATGGCCTTGGTGACTGTTTCAAAGAAATCAACCAGGTTTAAGAGGCAGGATCTGCCCTTAACAAAGCCAAACTGGGTAGGATCCAGTGTCTGTAGGTCCCCAATATCTTTATTTATGAGGTCCATGATGATCCCTTCCTTTGCAGACCAAGCTAGTCAGGCTTATGGGGCAATAGTTTCCAGGATCCGTTGAGGCACCACCTTTGTGGAGAGGGACCACTGTTGCTGTACGCCACTCTTTAGGTACATATCCTGTAGTAAGGCTAAGATTGAACAGTAGTTTTATGTTTGGGTTTAGGTCTTCTTGGAGTTCATGTACGTCGCAGCCCAGGACACCATCTGGTCCCATTGATGCTGTGTTTTTAGCTTTGGAGAGGGCGGCTCTTACCTGAGCATCTGAAATGTCAGGGGGGCAGCACTCTGTTGGGATAGATATTTGCCCTTTTGGTGGGGAGGGGTGGGAGAAGTTTGCACTGAACCTGTCAGCTAGGATATTGGCAATGTGTGTGGCTCGGTGTATTTTTTGTCATTTTGGACTAATTCTGAGCATATCTGGGAATTCCCACCCAGGTTCCTAACATAACTAAAGAAAGCCTTGTGATTATCCTTAGTGTCCTGTGCAATTTTTCTTTCGAAGCTGGCCTTAGACGATTTTATGAGTGCCCGTAGTTTTTTGCTAATACTGATCAGAGATGCCTTCCCTTTTTGGGATTTTGCTCTATCATGTAGTAGCTTCCTCCTTCTATTGTATAGTTTGTTTATGGCTGGGGTCCACCAGACAGGACATCTGCCTTTGGAGGATTGGGTCTTGGTTTTATTTGGGATTGCATGATCCATGCATTGCTGAAGGTGTTCATAGAATGCGTTTATAAAGGATTCTGTGGTCTGGGCCGTATTTTCCACAGGCCCGGGGGCTTTGAAGGATTTTGCCTCAGTTTTGAGGCGTGTGAAATTTGCTTTAGAGAAGTTTTTCACTGTGGTTTTCTGGGCAGGGGGTGGGGTCGGGATGTGAATATTCAGTGAGATTAGTTTATGGTCTGATCTTACCAGTGAGGGATACACTTCTGGTCTGGAGCATAATGTCCCCATGTTGATGATGATCAGGTCCAGTATGTTTTCCCCTCTTGTGGGAGTGGTAACAAGTTGTTCCATAGCATTTGAGTTTATAAATTCTAGGAACCTTTGGGCTAGGGTGATGGAGCTAGAGTAATGCTCCCAGTCTATGTTTGGGTGGTTGAAGTCGGCCAATATAATGGTGTTTGGAGAGACCTTCATATTTTCCAGTATTCTCAGGAAGGCCAAGTGGGGTTCCTGTGTTTGGGAGGGTGGTCTGTAGCAGGCTATAAACTGGAAGGCAGTTTTACCCACAGTTAGTTGCACATGGATAGTCTCTGATGCTTCGTGCTGTGCCACCAACCTGGAGGTGTGGGTATCTTTGATGAATATCGATACTCACCCTCCTTTTGTGGTTCAGTCCAGGTTTTGGGGCCGAAAAGCATGGTATGAGGTATAACCTGGTAGTGCTGGGGTGCTCTCGGGAGCCTTGAACCAGGTTTCTGTTACTGCACAGATATCGATGTTCTCCATGCTAAGGAGAGTTTTGAGTGCGTGCATCTTGAGGTTTAGACATCTGGCGTTGAGTTGCATTACTCTTAGTTTCTTATCCCTTGTGATACCGACCCTGTTTCATCCTTCCTTATCTCCTCTTGTCATCTCCTTTCATCGAACCTCACTCTTCTCTTGGCATCTGTCACACATCCCTCGTTTCTACTCCTCTTCCATTCCACGCCAAGCTCTCCATGTCTCTGTCTTCTTCCCACTGTACGTTTTCCTGCAACTGTTCTCACTTGCCTATTCTAACGTCTTTATTCCTCTCTATATAATGATATGCTGGTACCCCTGTAACAAAAACTATCTCAGTCATTATGGCTACATCTTGTCCAGAAAGTTCTGCTAAGCATAATTTAATTTTGTCATCCATGTTTTGACTTTGTGAACTGCTTCTTGAGCTAAATGTTGTAGAATATTCTTGCATCTGTAAACCTGTATTTGTTTTCTAGCATATCCTTGTATCTGTAAATATGTTTTGTTCATTAAGTTATCCTATTCACCTGGGCTGTGCCTGCAAATGGTCCACTGAGATCAGTGCACTACAGATTCAAATAATGTAGAATGGTCCTGCACCCCAATTGCCTTCTGATCCTAGCGGACTAAATTTACAATAATGTGTGGAAGGAGAATCACATGACTGTGTGGATACTGAAAATGTGAACAAAGGTATGACAAAGCAACATACCTACCTCTGGTCACATGTATAATGCTTCATGCCTGTGTTTGTATCTCAGCAACTATATCTCTTTGAGGAATTTCAGAGCATAGGTTTGGAAGATCTAATATAGTGTCAAAGTACTCAAATATGACAGCATTACTCCATTTAGTTTACTTTTCAAAACACAAGTCACATAACCTACACATGGAGCACAGATGTTCTTTGTCTTTGCTGACTACACCTGACTGAATGGCACTCCACTGTGTATGTTTCATTTTTGTTTTACTCTTTCTGTACAAAGTCCACCTTAGCAATTTTGCTTTAACCCTAAGACTATCTTATTAGTTGCAAAATGCTATAATATGCACATATAAAGTTCAGACGTTGATTGTTGGACAGTTTATCTTCCACTTTTGGATTGATAATGCAAATACTTTTAATCTCCATCATCTTATAATCTTCTGGAGGAGCTACAAAAACAGAAGTCATGGATTCAAAGGTTCAAGCTGTATATATATATATATATATATATATATATATATATATATATATATAAGTGGCCTTAGTAACAGACAAAAAACGTCCAGTGTGTCATGTCCACATACAGGCCAAGTTCAGCCACATAAATCTAATGGTAAAGCCTATGACCAGAATGTCAAAATATTCATGTATAGATTGAGACTGAATATTGATATTTTCATAATAATGTAACTTTAATCATTGCCTCCATGGGGCCTGATGCATGTAGTACTACAGAACTGGGGCAGTGTGCTATGATCTGGGAATCTGGTCTGGGTTTGGTGGGAGCGAGTGGAGATGGACTGATATATGACATCTGTAATTAAGCTTACTAGAAGAAAAATACTTTCTTGTTTTTTTTTTAACATTTCCAAAGGTTTTCAAGATTGCCTTCAGAATGGAGACCAAAGGTAGATATAGAGAACAACTAATGAAGCAAGAAGCTCAGGTTACTGTTTTACACAAAGTCAAAGTACAGACAAATTCACTAAACTACAGAGTTTTGTTATTGGCATTACAATAAGAAACACATTCAACATGTCTCAGATTACAAACACATACAAATACGCACACACACACACACACACACACACACACACACACACACACACACACACACACACACACACACACACACACACACAAAACCCTCTGCGTTGGCACTGTTAGAATCACAGAAATGAAAACATAACAATGGCTGTCATTTGGGAGTTAAATCCAGTACTTCCAGCACACAGTGCCATGTCACTGCCCCTGGAGCAACAAGAACCCTGAACATGTAGATGTTTAGTTTTCCCTTTAGAACCTTATCCTTTCAGGCAAGAAACACCCATTATGGTGATAAAAGTCAAATTACAAATACACGTACACACATACACACACACACACACAAATATGGAGAAAACCCTCTGTGTTGG
Source organism: Protopterus annectens (assembly GCF_019279795.1). Lineage (NCBI taxonomy): Eukaryota > Metazoa > Chordata > Ceratodontiformes > Protopteridae > Protopterus > Protopterus annectens. The sequence continues at coordinate 1,784,036,908 of NC_056732.1, forward strand.
CATTGTTAGAATCACGGAAGCGAAAGGATGATATTGCCTCTCATTTGGGGCTTGAACCCAAGACCTCAAACATACCATGCCAGTGTCATTGCCATTGGTCCAACTAACAGCTCTGGACAGAGAGGTGTTGAATATCTCCACAAGTATGTTGTTAAAGAAAGCAACCTTACCGTGTTACTGCTCAAACCTAGAAGCTGAAACAAAAAACTCCACTCACTTCAAGTTCCCCTCACTCTGGAGAATATAGACATTTGTGCAATTACCAGAATATGGTTTAAATCCATGGAAAGTGCGTTGGCAATGCAAGGCTTAAGTTCTTTCCATAAATTTAGACCATCAGCTGTACAGACAGGGACAAACTTTGAAAGAGACTCCATCTATATTAACAACAAGTAAAACTCTAGATTGGTTAAACAAGATGACACCCTGGAATTTATCCATGTGCATATCACCATAGACAAAGCCCTATGCCATATCCTAGCAAGCTATAGGTCACCCTCTATGTCCTTAGAATCCCATAGCTCATACCTAGACATACTGGATACACTCACCATTAAACCAAATACTCTATTCATGGGAGACTTTAACTACCCCTTTATAGACTGGGAAACATACACTGGCTCATACACACAGGCACAACAATTCCTGGACTTCCTTAACAGAAATACCATTGACCAGATAGTGCGCACACCCACCCAAGGTTCCAGCATACAGGATCTGGTACTCATTATTATGCGAGAGAGCTACACCCCCCCCCCCCCGTATCACATCCTCACTGGTGAGGTCAGATCACAAAGCTGTTGCCTTTGAAATAAAAATCAACATGGTGACCCCAGCAAATGCTGTAACTGTCAGAAACTATTCCAATGCAAACTGTTTCCTGTTAAGTGACAGTTTGCCAAAATTCAGTGCCCCTTCCAATCCTGAGTTTACAGCAACCTATGCAGAATCATCCACAGAGACCCTATAGAACCATGCCAATATCTGTATAGAAGCTATTGTACCCACTAGAGGTAACCCAAAACAAGTTCTAAAAACAAACCACACTGGTGGAATATAAACTTAACAGGATACACAACAAAAGGAAAAAAGTCACAGCTAAAATCAGGAAGAGCAGCTCCTATAACAATAAGAGCTCTCTAATTAAACTAAACAGGAAACTAAGAGAACTAATTAAGTCCAGCAAGGCCAGTCAGGAGGTCAAGATAGACTCACAGGCTAACGACAACTACAAGACCTTCTACAGCTATGTCCAAAATGTCAAAAGCAGCACACATCAGTGTGCTGAACTGGTGGTCAATGATGCCTCCTTCATTGAACAGAGCAACACAGCAAATTTGCTGGCTGAAAAATTCAGTTCAGATGTTACCCCCAAACTCTCCCCCTCCACTCCCTGTGAAATACCTACTAGGCTAGTATAATCTCCCAGCTATTAATAGGGAACAGGTCCTGGCAGCAGTCATTAAGGCCAAACTCACAACCTAAATGGGCATCAACAATATCCCAGGACACCATCTAAATAGTTTCAGGCGTGACCTATCAGGACCTCCTGAGGTACTTTTCAACTATCACCTCAAAACAGCTTTATACCATGAGAATGAGGGACTGCAACAGTTATCCCAGTTCATAAAAGTGGACCATCAACCAACTCTGGAAACTGCAGACCTATTTTTCTAACTAGTCTGATATGCAAAGCCATGGAACAAATTATCACAAAAATGATCAACATAGACTTAGGCAACTTTTAGACACTGGACCTAAACCAGTCTGGCTTTTTCTAGTGAAGATCACCAGTGCAATGGATGGGGAGAAATGGTGTATATTGGCAACGTGGACCTGGCTAAGGCATTCAATATAATACCTCACTTATAGTTAACAAACTGAACAAATTGGGCATAAACGTCTACATAACTCACTGGATTTCAAGCTGGCTGACAGACAGGGCTCAGAATGTGACAACAGTTGAGAACACCTCCACTAAGAGACCAGTCACCAGTGGGGTATCTCATGGCTCCATGCTGGGACTGATCCTATTTGGCATCCACTTCTTGGAGGTAAAGGCTAATGCCAAAGGCCTTTGGCTGATAAAGTTCACAGGTGACTGCAGACTGAAAGCTATCACAGATTTCCCCATAACACAAAAATTTTACAAGAGGGTTTAACACATACATGGTTAAAGAATTGTTTATTTTACTATTCTCCATAGCCTATACTAATGTTTGGAGTCATTTAAGTAAAATGTTTGATCTTAAAAATAATAATCTAAGTTTGTGGCATAATTTTCTAAACGGTAATAATGCTCATTCAGCTGATTTTCTTTTAGTCAGATATAGTTCAGAAAAATAATTGGTTGAGTATTCATAGTTGCAAGGACTTTATTAATGATAAAATAAAAGTTTGCTTAGATTAACATACAAAATCTATACCAAAAATATTAGAAATGTTCTTTAGTATTAACAGAGGTGTGGTCAAAAATAAGTCTTATTTATCTAAAGTATACAGAATTATAACTGAGTTTATTCTTTCTGATTTGATATATTGGAATTATTCAACAAAAGTTAATAACAGATTTTTTTCAGAAAAGAATAAAAAATATCTTAAAAATGTGCAGGAAAATGTACATCATCACTTTATTGGAAACTTAACACGTAGAAATTCATACACTGTTTTGTTTAACCCTACAAAAGGTTACATTAATTTATAAAACAGGAAAATTAAATTGTTGGAGATGTGGAGAAGTCCTTGATGCTGATTGGCTTCATATGATAATAGCTGGGAAAACCTTGATGCTGATTGGCTTCATATGATAATAACTGGGAAGCCCTTGATGCTGATTGGTTTCATATGATAATAGTTTGCAAAATAGTTTCTCCTTTTTGGTTGGAGTTCAGAGACTTTGTTCAAGCATTCTGGTGATACAACTGTATTGTCACAAATTCCTTGATTTTATTTAATGCCCCAGTCCCAGATCATATTCCAACTACACAAGTGCTTCATCTTTGGTCTTTACTGGCAATAGCCAAGAAAGTTATTACAAAAAACTGGAAATGTAATACTACCATCTCTTTTGCAGAATTTGTTTCTTTAGCTAAGACTGTATATAAGAAAGAATTGCAAACTGTTTAAATATGATCTTCAGCTGTCACTCATCAACACTTATCATGGCAATAATTTTGTGTTTTACTGGAAAGTATTAATGGTTTATTTTAGAATAAAAATATTGTTATAGACCTTGCAAATAGTTATCCATTTGTTGTGTTTTCTTTAAGTGTTTGATTCTTTGTTTTTAAAATCTAATAAAATGTTTTTTTTTTAAAAAGAAAGTCTAACACAGACAAATGACTAGTGCCAAATTCACAGATTAAAACTCAATGCCAAGAAATGCATTGTAATGCCTTTTGATAAAACTGTCACCCAGGCTAACTACTTGATCGATAAAACACCCCTAAGAGTTGACTCAGTAGTCAGGGATCTGCGAAGATAAGTAGACAGTAATTTGACCTTTGACTGACATGTGGTCAAAGTGGTAAGAAAATAATTCTATGTTGCCCAACTTAGAAGTAAGTACATGACATCCAGGGTCCAAGGAAGGCATAGTTCACTTTATTAGACCCTTATCAGACCCCTCATTGAGCATGATGCCCCCTTCAGCATGTACCTGGCAGACATATGTAACAGTTGTATCACCCACAAAGATTCCTTACCAGGAGAATCCAGGGTATAAACAAATATTTTATATGGATTGCGTTATAACCATATCTCTGTTCTCAGTCTCCTACAGGTTAGTGAGAGGCAATCTATGCTTTGCAAACAAGGCATCTTCGGATCCAGCTCTGATGGACGTTTAGTACATCCACAAAATGAACAGCATCAGAACCACTAACTGTAAGGATTTAAATTTTGCTTGTGACTTAAATAAGACATATTGGTGAGACAGCTGTGTCTCAGATGATCCCCACGCTCTGGAACTGACTCTCCTTTCATGTGAAGCAGAGTCCAACCCTGACTCTATTTAAGTGTAGCCTTGACCAATGGATGGGAAATCAGAAATTCACCTTGGGTCTGGTCCCCATGTCTTTGATAAACAGAGGCAGGCAGTAACACCCAAATGAACATACTCCTCCCACATAAGCTATAGAAACGTAATTACAAGAAGGAGTTTGTTTCAGAGAAGGGGTAGGTACTGCATGTCCCAGAGGTACAGACCTGGCAAATGACCACTGCTTTTGCTGTCATTTTCCTCTGACCATAACATTCTGCTGTGCACTCCAGCTGCAGTCCCTGCTGCTGCTGCGAGAGTGATATTTAAAGAGCTGTACCCCCTCGCTGTTTCCCCAGACTTATTAATTCTTAATGAATATCGGGCCTCATTATACATACAAGGTAAAAAGAGGCAGCTGGCTGCAACTATGACTGCCATCTTTCTGAATTCCAGGGTAACGCTCAAACTAATTCATCATAGTTATTATCCACCTTTACAAAAGGCTACAAAGAAAGGCTAGTCATTAATTTGTCTAGAATTTTACCAGTGCTGCTATGTATAGACTCAAATTCACACTGGCTGTGACAAAGAAATCCTTCACAAAAATAGCACTGGCTGCTTGGAAGAATATCCTAGAAAAATCAGGGATTAATAATTAACAAAAATGTTTAAAGAAAGATTTATCAATAATAGAAACTTTTCAGAACCAACTTAAAAATGCCTGATGGAATCAAACTGTGATTGTTTTTACATGTATTTTCTGCCTTAACATCTGTGCTTAGACAGCCAAACATTTAATGTTTATCATTGCACATGTGACTGCAAATATGTGCATTTAATGTTAGAGATAACACTAGCCACTGTATATATCTATATCTATATATATCTATATGTATATATAGGTTCATAGGTTCATAGATGTGTACTCGGCTAATGGCCCTGGAGCCCTTACAAGCCTAGCCCATAGGATTACCCTGGCATCGTGTCACCCGACTTTAGTTCCCAGTGCCTCTGACGAGTAAAGCCACTGGAGTGATCTCTAGGGTGAATTTTCTTTTTCCCATCCACTCATCAAGATTTCTGTTGAAGAGAACCAGTGAGGTGCTCTGCTTGACATGTATGGAAAGTCTATTCCATATCATGGGCAGTCTCTGGGTTATGAACCTGTCCCTCCAGCATGTTCTGTTGATTGTGGTAATGAGGTTGACGTCTCTGGAGCACGTGGTGTGGAGGGATTAGGATTTCTTTAGATGTAGCATTTCTAAAAGAGCTGGGTCATACATGGCTTTGTAAGTCAAGCAGAGATCACCTCTAAGTAAGTGATATGACACAGATAATAGTTTTTTTAGTCTGTCCATATAGGACAAATGTTTAAGGCTTAGGATCCTCTTTGTGAGGTACCAGTTGTTGCAGGTCTCTAGTGAGGTACATGCCAAATGGGGCATTGTACTCAATGACTGGCCTAATGAGGGAAGAGTAGAGGGAGACAATGACTTTTTTCTTCCTGGATGCAAAACGCTTAGTAATGAAATGTGCCACATAGAAGGACTTTCTGACTACAGTGGCAATGTGGTGGTCAAAATAGAGGCTGCTGTCAACCTGTGCTCCCAGATCTCTTATAATACCTTCTGTGTTCAGTGGACTACCATTGATGTGGTAATTCATGGGAACTGGGTTTTTCCCAACGGGGATGACGACACATTTTTTGGCATTGAGCTTAAGGCCATGGTTCTAACACCATTCGGTGGTCTCAGTGAGGCCTTTCTGTAGGATGTCAGCATCACTCTGGGAGTTAATAATAGCTCCCAGCTTGCAATCGTCTGTGAACTTTGTCAGCCAGAGTCCCTTCGTGTTGGCCTGGACTTCAGAGAAGTAGATACCAAACAGGAGAGGACCCAGGATTGAACCCTGTGCGACTCCACTCATGACTGGTCAGTAGTTTGATTTGTAGTCAGCTACTTTCACACTGTGGGTTCTACCTGTGAGCCAGTGTGCAACCCACCTAGTGATATAGGGGATGATGCCTAGCTTAGTAAGTTTTTCTATGATTCCTGAGTGGGAAATGGTATCAAAGGCCTTGGCCAGATCAAAGTAGGCTGTATGAAACACCTTGCCTTCATCCACAGCTCTGGTGACTGACTCAAAGAAGTTGACCAAGTTGAGCAGGCATGATCTACCCTTCACAAAACCAAACTGTGCGGGATCCAGAGTTTGGAGATTCCCTATATCCTTGTTTATTAGGTTCATGATAATGCATTCCATAGCTTTGCATATCAGACTCATCAGACTAATAGGTCGATAGTTCCCAACGTCTGTAGTCACTCCTCCTTTGTGGAGAGGGCTGACTGTAGCAGTGCTCCAGTCAGTAGGGACAAAGCCTGAGGTGAGACTGTGATTGAACAGGGCACACAGGTGAGGTGCCAGTTCACTCTGTAGTTTATGTAGAATACAGGCAGGGATATTGTCAGGTCCCACAGAAGCTGTATTCCTGGCCTTGAACAGTGGTGTTTTAACCTGTGCAGCAGTAATACTGAGTGTCTGGCAATCTACTGGTATTCTGAATGGTCCCTTGGGAGGGAGAGAGGAGTAAAGTTGGCACTGAATCTGTTGGCCAGTATATTGGCAATATCTGTTAGCTCAGTATAGGAGGTACCATTGTGCAGTAGCTCAGAGCAAATCTGGGCGTTGCCATGGAGATTCTTTATAGGTTCATAGGTTGGTATTAGGCTATCAGCCCTAGGGCCTATACAAGCCTAGCCATAACAATTCCCTGGCTATTTCTTCCCACACTATTTACTTCCCTGGACCCATGTCTAGCAGGGTGACTGATGTGATCCCAGGGGTGAATTTCCTTTCTCCCATCCAATTGTCAAGGTTGCTTTTGAAGAGGGCCAAAGAGGCATTCTGCTTGACATGTATGGGCAATCTATTCCAGAGTCTGGGGAGTCTCTGGGTCAGGAACCTATCCTTCCTTTACATAACTATAGAAGGCCTTGCAGTTGTCTTTACTATCTGCTGCAATTCTGTTTTCCCAGCTAGCTTTAGAGGACTTGATGAGGGATCTCACCCTTTCTGTTGAGGCTGATGAGGGAGTTTCTCCAGTCTTGGGACTCACCTTATTCTCCATTAGTTTCCTCCTTCTGTTGTAGAGTTTGTTTATGGCAGGGGACAACCAGATCGTCTTCCTCTTTTTGGAGGAGAGCATCTTGGTTCTATTGGGTATGGCGGGATCCATGCATTTGTATATGTGTTCGTACGGTGCATTGGTGTATGATTCGGTGGTCATGCCACTGATCTCCATTTGAATGGGTGCCGTGAAGTCAGCCGCCTCTGTTTTAGGAGCCCAAAGTTAGCTTTGGAGAAGTTTTTCATGGTGGTTAACTTTGCAGGGGGGGATGGATGTGGATTTCCAAGGTGATTAGTTTGTGGTCAGATCTAACCAGGGAGGAATTCACTACTGGTGTAGAGCAACGGTCATCCATGTTAGTAATGACCAGTTCAAGGATGTTGCTACCTCTAGTAGGGATAAGAACGAACTGGTCCAGGGCATTGGAATTAATGAATTCCAGGAAACGTTGGGCAAGTGTATTGGTACATGAGTAGTTTTCCCATTTAATGGAGGTGTAGTTGAAGTTGCCCAGTATGACAGTGTTAGGTTGGACCCTAATATTCTGCAGTGTACATAGGAACATGGAGTGTGTGTCTTGGGACATGGTTAGGGACCTATAGCAGGCTACGACCTGAATTGCTGTCGTACTCAATGTTAGCTGAACCAGAAGTATCTCAGATGCGTTATGTTGGGCTACCAGTCTGGAGGTGTGCAGATCCTTTATGGATATGGAAACACCACCACCTTTGGAGCTTCAGTCCAAGTTCTGGGGCCGAAAGGTGTATAATGAGTTATAGCCCAGTAGTGCAGGGGTGCTTTCTGCTGCCTTGAACCAGGTCTCTGTTACGGCACAAATGCCGATGTTCTCCATTTTAAGGAGTACTTTGAGCAAGTGCATTTTGAGATTTAGACTTCTAGCATTGAGCAGCATGACCCTCAGATTGCATTTGTTTGTAGCTGTTACAGTGGTAATTTGATCTTTGGAACACTGCCTAAAAAGTCATTATAGGGGTGGCAAGAGCTTTGGCCAGTATCCTGAATCCCAGTGTTGACAGATGCAGGCCACCTCCGGCAAAGTATCAAGGTCTGTCAATCATGTCATCCCAGGCAGAAAGATATTGGATCCATTTAGAATGATACCAGAAACATAGCCAATTGTTGAAATCAATCATTTTCTGCTAGTACTATGGTATCATTCTGGGTGATGGTAAGATGCTGCTTAGGGCTAGGGTCATACCCGCCTGGGCTACATAATCCAAGAGCTCCTCCATGTCGCTTTTCATGTAGTACAGGGAGGTACATCTCAGGTTATTCACACCCACATGTACAGTGACAGAGTCATAGTTATACCTGTTGTTGAGGGACCTGAGTGTGTGCATTATGTGGAGGATCCTGGCTCCTGACAGGCAGCTGACTGTTACTTTCTCCTTATTCAACCTAGTGAGTGGGACATCAGTGTGCCTCACTATCGAGTCACCTATGACTAGTGTGTTGGGCATGCTGTTTTGCCTTATGGGCTTTGGTTGAGTGGCACACTGTTTAGGAGAGTTATGTGTCTCATGATTAGTGTTGTGTTGTGGTTGTGAAGTGCATTTCTACCTTGGAGGTTTCTACTGTTTGGGTAGATTTTTATTGAGAGCCTCCATGAAGGTGGGTGTGTGGTTTGTGTTTTTATGTGAAGGCAGTGCTGGTGTATGTTCTGGAGGGCTATGTGTTCCATGTGGTGTGGTGCAAGTGTTGACCTTCTCCTCTTGACCAACTATTCCGGTCTTGGCTGGAGAGTGATTGGCTTCCAATTTGACTATATAAGTGCATCTCTTGCAAGTCTGAGTGTTAGGAAGTAAGAGGAGAGGGTTGCCAGTGTACATGAGGCAGTTGATACATTGCGTCAGAATGCCCAAGTTCACCAGGTTAATAGGAGAAACCAAAGGGAACTGACCTTTAGACATGCCTGGAGGGGTGGGCATTAATAATAAGCACTGGAGTTGTTTCCTTGTAGAATGTTTAGTGCTGGTAGCACATTTGTGTGCTACAATAATTGCTATAAGAAGCCTGGTAAAGTGCTAGACTAATAAGCTAGTAAAAGGTGCAGGAGAGGAGAGAACTAGTAGATCTAAGGAAAAAATTGAAGAGCAGACTTTGGCACTTCTCAGAAGCTTACACACAGTCCTGGATATAGCAAATCTGTATCTGGACTAGACTAGTTACAGGAAAGGTGTGAAACAAGCACATATGTGGGCTCTTAAACCAGAAATTTGAAAGCAATGGAAAAACTGTTCTAACGGCCAATAAACTACAATTTCTGGGCCAGAAGCCACTCCTCTTGTGGTAGGTAGGCTACCTAGTGCTTACCACTCCCACTGATAAGCTAGAAGGTGTCCTTCCTATATATATATATATATATATATATATATATATATATATATATATATATATATATATATATATATATGTATATATATGTACTTCAATTTATCTAAAACCCATAACATCAAATTTCATTACGTCTAACACTACAAATCACAAAAAAATATCATTCCCTCCACATATAATGACACCAAACTACCAGACACAATTTTACTATGTTTCTGCAGGGGGGCAAACCCTCCTGCACCCACCACACCCCCGTAAATTAAATATATGAACTCTAAGATCACACTACAGTGGGAAAAAGTTAATTTCCTAACCCCACGGTATCAAGCCCCCCCTGTAGAAACGTAGTAAAAAGTGTGTTTGGTAGTTTGGTGTCGTTACATGTGGAGGGGGTGTTATTTTCATGTGATTTCTACTGTTAGGTGTTATGAAATTAGATGTTATGGGTTTTAGATGTTTTGAAGGGGACCCATATATATATATATATATATATATATATATATATATATATATATATATATATATATATATATTATATAATTTTTTTATTCTAACTTCTGCAAGTCTGTTCTGTTAAAATTATATTTAATTGTAAGCCATACAATCTGTGTTTCCTTACTGGAACTTAGGATCATCGGATCATAGCAAGTTACTAGACTACTGGCCCTGAGGCCCTTATGAGACTAGCCAATAAATTAGCCCATGTTCCCACAAGTCAGCACCCAATACCCCTCTCCAGCAGGGACACAGGTGGAATCCCAGGGGTGTATTTTCTGTTTCCCATCCAGTTATCCAGGTTACACTTAAAAAGGGATAATGAGGTACTCTGCTTGATGTGGAGAGGGAGTCTATTCCCCAGATGGGGGAGTGTTTGGGACATAAATCTGTTCCGACAACAAGTCCTATAGATGTCACAGACCAGGTTGAGATTTTGCATGCAGGTCACACGAGTGTTGTTTTGCTTGTTGATATGTAGCAATTTCATCAAGGTGGGGTCAGATATTGCTCTGTATGTCAGACATAGATCACCTCTGAGGAGTCTTATGAGATGGAGTAGAGGGACAGGAATTTTAGCCTATCCATGTAGGATAGATGTTTGTGGCCCTGGATCCTCCTGGTCAGGATCCTCTGTGGTCTCTCCAGCTGCTCCATGTGTTTCATGAGGTACATGCCAAAAGGGGCTTTATACTCAATGATGCCCTGATAAGGGAGAACTACAGGGAAGTTATGACTTCCTTGTTCCTGGAAGAAATACCCTTACTAATGAGGTGAGCCATGTAGAAAGCTCTCTGTACAAAGAAGGCGACATGCAGATCAAAAGTTAGATTGCTATCAACTCGGGTGCCCAAGTCCCTCACAACTGCTTGTGTGCTTAGGATGTTGTTATTAATGTGATAATTTGTGGAGACATCACTCTTACCAAAGGGGATGATAATGCAGTTTTTGGCTTTTAGTTTGAGGCTGTGTTTCTGGCACCAGACATTTGCCTGGGTGAGACCCTCTTGTCATATGTTTACATCACTTGGCGAGTTGATAACAGTGCCTGGCTTACAGTCATCTGCAAACTTGGTCAGACATAAACCTCTGGTCTTGGCTTGCACCTCAGAGAAGTATATCCCAAACAGCTGGGTCCCCAAGACTGATCCCTTGGGATATGCCGCTTGTTACAGGTCTACTATTTGAGGTGGCTTCCCCTATTTTGACTGAGTGAGTTCTATTAGTGAGCCAGTTAGCTACCCATCTAGTCAAATGTATTTACACCAAGCTGGGATAGTTTATCTATTATGCCCGAGTGGGGAATAGTGTTGAAGGCTTTGGCCAGGTTAAGGTAGGTGGCGTGCACCATCTTCCCTCATCCATGGCTTTGGTGACTGACTCAAAGAAATCTACCAAATTTAACAGGCATGACTGTCCCCTTGACAAAAACAAACTGTGTTGGATCAAGTGTTTGGAGGTTGCTGATGTCCTTGTTAATGTGGTCCATGATAATGCGTTCTATGGCCTTGCAGATCAGGCTAGTTAGGCTGATGGGTTTGTAATTGCCTGGATCAGTGGAAGCTCTAGCTTTGTGCAGAGGGATCATGGTGGCCATCCTCCACTTGGCTGGGATGAAACCGGTACTCAGGCTTAGGTTGAATAGGGTGCCTAATGGTGCTGCGAGTTCCTGCCTGAGTTGATGCAGGAGTCAGCCTGGGATGTTATCAGGTCCCATGGAAGCTGTGTTTTTAGCCTTTGAGAGGGAAGTAATGATGTGTTCCCTTGAGATAAGGGGTAGGGGGCAGGAGCTGGGGATATCCCGGATTACTGAAGAAGATGACAAAGGGGTTAAGTTTTCACTGAATCTGTCTGGCGGTTGGCTATATCCATGTCATTTGTGTACGTGGGCCTTGACCATCAGTTATGAGCAGGTTTGGGTGTTTCCCCTTAGATTTCAGACATATATGAAGAAGGCATATGATTGTCTTTATTAGATGTGGCCAATTTGGACACATAGTTAGCTTTGGAAGACTTCACTAATACCCTTATTTGCTTGTTTAGGCCAAGGAGAGATTGCTTCCAATTTGGCACCTGCTCCTCCTTGGTCCTGGACAGCAATGTTTTCCTTTTATTGTACAGTTTATTTATAGCCAATGTCCATCAAACAGGTTTAATCTTCCTTGAGGAGGTGGATTTTGTCCTGCCAGGTATTGCTGAATCCATGCATTTATATAAATAGTCATATAGTACTTTGGTGTAGGCTTAGATATTAGTGCCAGCTCCTACTGTTGGGGAGAGGGCTGTGAAGCTGTTTAGACCTTCCTTCAAGAGGTTGTAATCAGCTTTGGAGAAGTTTTTGTTTAACCCTAGTTGGGGTGGGGTCAGGGAAGATGGTGACTTCAAGGTGACCGCTTTATGGTCTGATATTACCAGGGATGATGACACGGCAGGAATGCTGCAGTGGTTTCCTATTTGGTTAGTACCAAGTCCAAGATGTTGTCACCTCCTGTGAGGGTGTCAGCCAGCTGGTCCAAGGCAGTGGCATTTATGAAATTAATGAATCTTTGAGCTCTTTCCTGTCTGTTTTCATTGCCAGATGGCCTGGCTCATACCTGAAAAGGGTTCTCAAACCAGTGTACTTAACGCTTAACATATGGTAAATTAATAAATAATTAAATGTACTTTCTAAGAGTGACTATGGCAGCTGGATGTATGCTTTTTCATTACAAATTATGTCCACCTAAGCATGCCAGGAAAAGGGTTGAGAGGCCTGGCACAGAATGTTTTCACACTGAGATGACTAAACACTACAGGAACTTGAAAATGTACCTCTGCTGGGACTGAACTCTTCTGCTTTGTGGCAGCAAATGCGGAGCAACAGGAGAGGCAATACCCTCCCTCTGGCCATAGGTTCATAGGTCATAGTTCATAGGCTAAGGGCATATACTAAACAATCACTCAGAAAACTATAACAAGCCTTAACAATAAACCAGTGGCAAATGTTCCCTCTAGCCTCAGGGAGATCAGCGTATGATAGAGTGGAGGAGAATCTGAGGCTGCCCATCCAATTAAATAACCAAAATTAGCAAACACGGACAAAGCAGCTACAGCACGGACTGTTTAATGTAAGTGCTTTCGGTTAAGGATATTCCTCCACCTTCTTCAGACATATACAATACAAAACACACAGCAGCACTTTTTATACATAAAAAGCAACTAATTAAAAGCAATTGAAATAATTAATTAAATTAAATGCTTCATTACTACAACGCAATACTTTAAAGGACTAATACCTTTAACCACATACATAATTATTTTAAAAATATATAATAGTACCATTAACTAAACCATGTTCTCTATGTAAATTTCTTGTAAATAGAAAGCTGTAATGGTGAAATATTTATGTTATTAAAAAATTGGTATTAAAGTTGACGAAAACAGGACAATAAAGTCAAATACAACTACTATCAACCCTCCAGCATACATATAAATATGTTATTATGTGAACGTTCTGTGCAACTGAGCAGTACTACATCCTGTAAAAGGAACCCCAAAGACTTTATAAATACATCTACACATATTCTCTATAAAAATAAAAATAAAAATAAAAATAAACCAATAATGAAAAATAATAATAATAACAGCAACAATAATAACTGTTTTTTGTTAATAACATTATAATTGTTTAAAATAAACCAAATGTTTGTTTCATGAGTCTATCTAACTCTTAATTAAAACATAAACCATGGAGATGTTGTCACAATAAAGAAAAGGTATAATAACAACCTCATCTCTTCAGTGCTTTTAATTTGAGGATACATTTAATAGATGCATACTCATTCAACCCTGGGGTAAATGGGCAAGTGTTCTAATTTGCCATAAAACCTCCTGTTCTTCAAGCCACAGTTGCCATGGCCCCCCCCTGAGGTGTGTTTTTACCTGCTGCACAACAGAAAATAGAAAAGAGTGCTCAGGGTATTCACAAATATGCTTGGCAAGTGCATTGGTCATATCCCTTCTCCCTATAGCATAAAGGTGTTCATAAACTCTTTTCTTTAATGACCTCTCTGTTTTACCAATGTAAAACAAGGGACATCTCCTCCACAAAGCAACATACACTACACCTTTAGTTTCACAATTATACTTGTCATTGATAGAATAATTTTTACCATTGATGTTCACCTTATTACCTGGTAAAATATGTTTACACTGTGGGCACATCCCACATTTGGACATGCCCATACTGATCATTCTAGTTTTAACAGGTGTCTTTTCGACAAGATTCTTTAAATTGACCCCTCTCCTGTATGTGAAAGTTGGATGGGGTCCTATCACTTTGGCCAAAGACTGGTCCTCCAAAATGATGTTCCAATTTTTGGAAATGATGCCCCTTATTAGGTTGAAATCAATGCAGTAAGTAAAGAGGAAATTAATGGATGGTAGTTCTCCTGTTTTGATCTTTTGTGCTGCATGCATTGTTCCCCCTCCCAGTAAGGGCCTAAAATGGCCTACTTCTCTTTTAACTTGAACTTCGTCCATTACCTCTTTTATTAGGGAATTCGGATAGCCTCTCATAGAAAACTTTAAACTTCGGTTTTTACATTCACTAATAAAATCCTGTTTATCAGACACCATTCTTGCTGCTCTAACAAATTTCCCTTTCACCACACTTCTCTTTTGGTGAAAAGGATGACTACTAGAGAGGTGGAGATAGGAATTTGAATGAGTTGGCTTTCTGTGAATCACTGACTTGAATTTACTGTTAGGAATGTCCTTACTCAGTTTGACATCTAAGAAACAAGTCTCCTCTACCCCAATAGAATAGGTAAATTGTAGGAAATTGGTCATTTTTGAAATGCTGTTAATAAATTCAGGAATCGAATCTAATGAACCTTTCCATAAAAAACAATTGTCATCTTGGTACAACCATCCAATTATTTAGGATTGTCTTGAAGGTAGCAAGGATGTTACTCTGATTGACATGCTGTGAAAGTTTGTTCCAGAGGTGGGAGATGCATTTGGATATGACTGTATCATGCCTACATGTCACATTTAGCTGTTGATGAAGGCTTAGGTCCTTTCATTGGATATTTGAGGAACCACTTGTTTAGTAACATTTATTTATTTTATTTATTTATTGACATTTGTTAACCAGGTTTGTCCAACTGGGCTTGTGGCCCATTTTCAGTGGAGACCCGAGGAGAAAAGCTCCAGTAATACATTTTAAAACAAGTACAATTTTAAACAATATTGATATAATAGCAGTTGTAGCAAAACGATTCACATATGTTGGGTTACATGCATAAAGTTAAAGTTGCATTAAAAAGAAGCTAAGTAACAATTTTACAATGATATAGTTCAATAGGTCAACAATAAACATTTTTTGTTTGTATAAAATTGTGCAAATGCATAGTAGACACATTGGAGAGAGAGCTGTAATGAGGTACTAAGTATGGTCCTTTTGAGGGTACATAAAGGGAAGGAAGACTAGGTAGGGTCATGGCAAGGGCAGGTTCTGGAATTGAGAAAATAAGCTTTTAGTTAATTTTTAAAGTGTGAGGTGTGGGATATTGAACGTAAGTCAAGGGTAAGTTTGTTCCAAGCATGGGCAAGGGAGTGTTTGTAGAGTAGTTTGCCTACTGACCTTTTTGGGTGGTAGATATCAAGTAATTGTTGGTTAGAAGTATGGAGGGTCCGGGATGGGATGTAGATGGAGACTAAGAAAGATAGAGATGGACAGAAGGAGGGTTTATAAAGAATAGAGTGTAGCATATGAAATTGATAAGATAGCAGAAACTGGGGAAGTTCAAGCCATTGAAGAGAGTTTAAAGAAATGCTGTGGTGTGAGTTGTATGAGGAGTTAGTAATGAATCTGGCTATTTTATGGTAAGTCTGCTGGAGTTTGTTTAGAGTGGAGGCCTGGATATTGGTAAGAACTGGGGCGGCATATAAGAGGGAGGGGAGAAGGAGTGCCTGGCCCAGGGTAAGTCTAGATTCAGGGGTTAGGAATTTTTGTTCCAATATAGCAGACCTAGTTTCTGGTTTATTTTTTTTATACATTGGAGTATGTGTAGGTTGAACTTGAGTTCATCATCGATAATGACCCCTAGGAGTTTTATGTGGGTGTCAGGTTGGATGTTTGTATTGTTAGAAGATGTAATAAAAAATGAGGTTTTGTGACGAGAAAGAGAACGGGGAAGGAAAAGTAGGAGTTTGGTCTTTTTGGGATTTTAGGATCAATAGGTTGTGAGAGAGCCATTGTTCAGTAGATAATAGGGCCTGTTGGGTCAGGGAGTGTAGTTCAGGAATGTTATTTGAGATGGATATAAGTGTGGAGTTGTCGGCATACTGAATAAGGGAGGATTATTTGCATGAAGTGTAAAGATCATTGGTGAAGATGTTAAACAAAAGGGGTCAAAAGATGGAGCCAATATCAAGGAGTGTTAAATCTTTCATAGCAAAAACTTGAGTTGTATGATCTGAGAGACAGGTGCAGAGCTGTAACAAGAATGTGGGATCCCCTTTCAGAATATAAATATGATTGTTTGGCCTCCTGTCCAGTCCTGAGATGTAGTGCCTTGTAAGTGGAAATGCAGAGTTAAACCTACGGCAATGAGATCTCTTTGTCTGGTTATGAGCATTTATGCTTCATGAGCAAGAACAGTTGTGGAGGGTTTCTCTTTCTAAACAGATGTAAGGTTACCTTGTCGACTCTAGCACTGAGCTCTTGTGTTTTGTGTGGAGTAAAATTGGAAAAAAGGGGCTTCTGTCTCATTTTAAGCTCCATTTTTGAAGATGAATATGGATCTTGTGCAACAGTATTGAGTCTGTCAGTCTGGCCATGAGGTTTTCTACTATACAAGGACAGAGTATATGCTCCATGTGGCTGAACCTAAAGTTATATTTGCAGAACATAAACAGAAGCTGTAGAGTTCCTCGCTATAGTTTCAAGCTTATGTGTTAGTAGTCAGGAAAATAAAAGAGAAGTGGAGTTCTAGACTGTCTCTGTCTGGCCCTGAGCATATATACTTTGCTCAGACTAGTGTAGTGCATACATGAGTGTGGAGTCCCACTTCTAGTTATGAACTTAATATGTTTGAGGGCTCATACAGAAAACAAACGTTTTTTGTGATATCCACATTTCTGAAGCTGATTTCACGTTTTTTTTTTTTTTTTTTTACGAGTGTAGTACAGGAACAGTGGTGTAGATGTCTTCTCTTTTGCCCTGAATTATTAAAGATGAACAGGAAATGGCGTAGGACCATTCAAAATATTGTACTTTGTGGAGTAACAGTGGGCAGAAATAGCTTATGTCTGTGTGTTTGACTCTCTATCATTGAGCAGACATGAACTCTTATGCTTTGTATGGTTAATAGAGAACTGGTACTATGATGTGGGGTCTCTCTGGCTCTCCAATGCAGCAGCAAAATGATTGTAGAGATATTTTTATTTAGGTCTTAACTCTTACTGGTTATGTGGAGTAATGTACACCTGGAACTAGGATGAAGAGATCTGCTGTGCGGTTCTGAACATATATAGTTTGCAGGTAAGGTTAGATTTAAACATTTATAATCATGCATCTGAAGTGTTTCTCCCCAGGCCTCTGCTGAAAATTGGCTTTGTTCTAAGTCAGACTTTCCTGGTTAACAAATGTTCAAATAAAAAAAAATAAATAAAACATAAGCTAAACGATCTACAACTTAGGCCTTTACAGTCTGAGTGGTCCTCTCAAAATGTCAGATTTTTTTCATTTTTTGCAGTTTTATTACAGTTTCTTACAGGACATTTCCATAAAATAAGCCCTCCTATATCGCTTACAAGAACCTCATTAACTGATTAAAGTATGCTTTGTTTGCATTCTCAAGTTCTGTTCAAAGAAATAAATATAATACTACCTATGTGCACATAACAATTAGTATCAATATATTTTTTATTAGTGATACTAAACCTGAGAGAGTCTGCAGAATTAGTAATACACACAGCACACAATGGATGCCAACATCAGACTTTTTTTTCAACAGAACACATGTCTATAGAGGATTTTTCGGCATTGATCTTGTAAGAAATCATAACTTTTTAATACTGCTTGACAAGGTAGAAGCAGATATTTATTACAAGTATTGCATTAGATATGTAAATGCTTACTTGGTTGTTAATGCTAATGGAGGCATGAAGATGATTTGGCAAACAAAAACTACAACAAGAAGGCAAAGAAATGTATACCTTGGTTTAAGACATAACCTACTGATGACCTAATTCTTCCTGCATATATACTTCACTAAAATATGCACAGTGAGCAAATCCTTTTTACAGTTTAAATCAAGAATATACAGAGCTGTTAATTTATTTCACAAAGTAGTTTCACAATCCAGAATATCCTTCTGCATCTCTATCTTACTAAGAAGTTCTTCTCACATCCATTTTCAGATATTTCCTTTCATTCAGGAAAACCTGTTATCCTTCCAGCATGCACGCTTCCATCAATTTGCAGCCTTTTGATTAAAACACCACTGTGTTTCTAGTTGCCTGCCTCTTATGTTAATTTGACCATATATCTCATTTCCTCTCCTTTTACTGGCTTGTGTAAGTACAGAATTATCATTTTGTGAAATCACTCCACTTCAACTATTTAAATTTATTGACCATCCTACAGTATTCCATAGTACCAGAATACAAAAGTAATCACCCCCTTTCAATCTATCTTGCTGTTTAAAAATAGTGAGTCTCCATTAAAACTTAACCTTTAGACAGGTAAAACTTGTAACCTACTTTCACATCTAACTCCTCTAGTGCACACTGCAGTGTTTAGGATAAACCATTTTTTTCATCTTACCTTTAAGCATCTACTGCAAAACCACCGGTTATTGGAGAGCCCCCATTCTGCCTCTCAGTAGTCATCTTGGGATTAGTGCTTCTGTTTTCTCCTGGTGAGAGAAGGAGTGCAGTTACATTATTTCCTGGAGACTGTTGATCACCAGAAAGCTTAATAACTGCTTTATAGTTGACAGCTTGGAATCTGTGCTTATGTTCTGATCCTGGTGAGAGTAGGAGCAGAGTGCATTGATTCCTGACTCTCTCTGGTTGAAGAGTGAGTGTCTGTGCTTAACCTACCTGATTGGTCTGGTTGCTATTCGAGGCATCTACCAGAAAAAGACTATAAGTCTGCAGACCCTTGCATCATCTGGGACAAGACTGTGGATCAACAAACAGGCTGTGGCCTGGTCCTCTTCATGAGATTGGTGCTAACATTTTGCTTCTGGTGAGAGAAGAAGCAAAGGATTATTGTATCCCAACAGAGTGAAGCTGTGCTGAGACCAGCATTAGTAGTAGCCAGGCAGTAGCCATTCATGCGACTCCCCTCTTTTCATCATTCTTGACAAGCTAATTCTTTATTTTTCAGTAAGTACTGCCTGATTTCTTTCTAACTTCAGATTATCTGCCTAAATGCTTCATCCTTAAATTTTCAGGGTTTACATATTAGTTTCCCCTCAAGTGTTTGGCAGTGCTCTGTACAGACTCAGACACCTTGAGTGACATTTTTCCTGTAAAAAGAATATATAAGGAAACAGCTCAAGTACTTAGTAATAATGAATATCCCTCCTGACATGTCTAAAGGTCAGTTCCCTGTGCTTTCTCCTAATAACCTGATGAACTTGGGCATTCTGAGGAAGTGTAGCAACTGCCTCATGTACACAGACAACCCTCTCCTCTTACCTCTCAACACTCAGAATTGTGAGAGATGCACTTATATATCCAAATTGGAAGCCATACACTCTCAAGCCAAGACCAGAATAGCTGGTCAACAGGAGAATGTCAACACCTGCACCACACCACATGCAACACATAGCCCTCTAGAACACCCATCATCACAGCTCTCACATAAAAACACCAAGCACACACCCACCTTCACAGAGGCTCTCAATATAAATCTACCCAAACAGCAGAGACCTCCAAGGCAGAAACGCACTTGACCACCATAGCACAGCACAAACCACAAAACACACCTACACAGTGTGCCCCTCAACCTAAGCCCCTAAGGCAAAACAGCTTGCCCAATACACTAATCATAGGTGACTTGAAAGTGAGGCACACTGATGTCCCACTCATTAGGTTGAATAAGGAGAACAGTTAGCTGTCTATCAGGTGACACATAATACATACACACACTCAGGTCACTCCACAACAAGTACAAGTGTGACTCTCTCACTGTCCATGTGGGTGTGAATGACCTGAGACACACATCCCTTTACTACATGAAAAGAGACATGTAGGAGGTCTCAAATTATGTGGTCCAGGCAGGTATGACCCAAGCCCTGAGCAGCATCCTACCATCACCCAGAATGATACGCAGTACAAGCAGAAAGGATTGACTTCAACAATTGGCTAAGTTTCTGGTGTCATTCTAAGGGGCTCCAGTATCTGTCTGCTTGGGATGACAGGATTGACAGACCTCGATGCTTTGCCAGAGATGGTCTGCATCTGTCACCCTTGGGTTTCTGAATACTGGCTAATGCTCTTGCCACCCCTATAGTGCCTTTTTTAGAAGATGCTCCAAAGACCAAATACCACCGTAACAGCTATAAATAAATGCAATCTGAGGGTCATGCTGCTCAATGCTAGAACTCTGAATCTCAAGATGCACTTGCTCAAAGCACTACTCAAAATGGAGAACATTGACATTTGTGCTATAATGGAGACCTAGTTTAAAGCAACAGAAAGCACCCCTGCGCTACCAGGCTATAACTCATTCCACACCTTTCGCCCCCAGAATGTAGACTGAAGCTCCAAAGGCTTATGTCTCCATATTCGTAAAGGAGATGCACACTTCCAGACTAGTAGCCCAGCATAACACATCTGAGATACTTCAGCTACAACTAACATTGGGTAAGATGGTGATTCAGGTCGTAGCCTGCTATAGGTCTCCAACCATATCCCAAGACTCTCACTCCACATTCCTAAGCACCCTGGAAACTATCATACTCTCACACTCTCATACTAGGTGACTTCAACTACCCCCCATCAACTGGGAAAACTACTCATGCACCAATACACTGGCCCAATGCTTCCTGGAATTCATCACCTCCAATGCCCTGTACCAGCTCATTCTTATCCCCACTAGAGGAAGCAACCTCCTTGACCTGGTCATTACTTACATGAGCAACTGTTGCTCTACACCAATAGTCAATTCCTCCCTGGTTAGCTCTGACCACAGACTAATCACCATAGAAATCCACATCTCACCCACACCCCCCTACAAAGGTAACCACCATGAAAAGCTGATTTTGGGCTCCTGAAAACAGAGGTGGCTAACTTCATGGCACCCATGTCAATGGAAAATAACTGCATGACTGCCGAATCATACACCAATGCACTGTACCAACACGTACATAAATGCATGGAACTAGCAATACCCAACAGAACCAAGAAGCTCTCCTCCAAAAAAGGAAGTCAATCCGGTGGTCCCCTGCCATTAATAAACTCTACAACAAAAGAAATAAACTGTTGCAGAAAAAGGTGAAGTCCCAAGACTGGAAAAAACTCCCTTATTAGCCTCAACAAAAAGTTGAGACCCCTCATCAAAACCTCTAAAGCCAGTTATGAAGGCAGAATTGTGGCAGACACTAAAAACATCCACAAAGCCTTCTATAGTTGTATCAAAAATCTCCATCGCATTACCCAGGTTTGCTCTGAGTTACTGCACAATGGTGCCTCCTATACCGAGCCAATAGATATCATATTGCCAACATACTGGCCTACAGATTCAGTGCCAACTTCACCCCTCTCTCCCCCCATAAAACACCAATCACAATACCAGAGGAATGCCAGGTACCCAGAATTACTGCAGCACAGGTTAAAGCTGCATTGTCCAAGGCCAAGAATACAGCTTCCATGGGACCCGACAATATCCTTGGAGGTGTTCCGCATGAACTACAAAGTGAACTGGCACCACATCTGTGTGCCCTGTTCAGTCATAGCCTCACCTCAGGCTTTGTCCCTACCACACAGTGTGAAAGTAGCAGACTTCAAGTCAGACTGCTGACCAGTCATGAGTGGAGTCCCACAGGGATCAGTCCTGGGTCCTCTCTTGTTCGCCATCTACTTCTCAGAAGTCCAGGCCAACACAAAGGGACTCTAGCTGACCAAGTTCGCAAATGACTGCAAGCTGGGAGCCATTATTAACTCCCCAATGATGCAGACATCCTACAGAAAGGCCTCACTGAGACCAATGACTGGTGTTGAAACCATGCCCTTAGGTTTAATGCCAAGAAATGCGTTGCTATCCCCTCTGGTAAAAACTCAGTTCCCACTAATTACCACATTGATGGGAACCCACTGAACACTGAAGGCGTTATAAGAGATCTGGGGATGCAGGTTGACAGCAACCTCTCCTTCGACCACCACATCGCCACTGTGGTCAGAAAGTCCTTCTCTGTGACTCATCTCATTGCCAAGGGTTTTGCTTCCAGGAAGAAAGAGGTCATCGTCTCTCTCTCACTCTCTACTCTTCCCTCATTAGACCAATCATCGAGTATAATGCCCCATTTGGCATATACCTCACTAGACACCTGCAACAGCTGGAGAGGTCACAGAAGTACCTCACAAAGAGGATCCTAGACATTAAACACATGTCCTACATGGACAGACTCAAGAATTCATCTATTCTCTGTCTCGTATCTCCTACTTAGAGAGGCGATCTCTGCTTGACTTACAAAGCCATGTCTATGCTACATCTAAAGAAATCCCAATTCCTCCACACCACACACTCCAGAGACCTCAACCTCATTGCCACAATCAACAGAACATGCTGGAGGGACAGGTTCCTCACCCAGAGACTGCCCATGCTCTGGAATAGACATCTCATACATGTCAAGCAGAGCACCTCACTGTCCCTCTTCAAGAGAAACCTTGATGAGTGGATGGGTAATAGAAAGTTCACCCCAGGGATCAGTCCAGTGGCTCTGCTTGGTAGTGGCACTGGAAACTAATGTCAAGTGGCACGATGCCAGGGAACTTCTATGGGCTAGGCTTGTATAGGCTCCAAGGACATTAGCCTAGTACACACCTATGAACCTATGAGGAGGACGAGGTAGAAGGAGCAGAGAGGGGGGTAGGTAGAAAGGGTTATAGAGTGAGATTAGAATAAGTTCGAGGGAATAGAGAGAGAAGGGATGAGAAGAAGTACACAAGTAAAAAAAGCAGAGGACAGGTATAGCATATAGGCAGTGGGAAGATCAGCCAGGGGATAGACAAGAGCAAAGCCAAGACTTGGTTAGATGATCCTTGCAAAGCATCTTGAATTGAGAGATTGGGGTTAGTTAGGATGTGCTTGGGGGTGGGTTGAATTCCAAAGTCTGGAGATGTGATTTGAGTATAGGGAGTGACCAAATTTGTTGTTAGCTTTAATGACTTGTAGCTGATGTCTATCAGAGGATTGCAAGTGCCTTTTATTAGTTTGGGGTTGTAAGAGGTTTTGGAGGACTGGACATTTGTCGGGTCGGGAGATTATGACATGAGCTGTTGTGAGTTGGGTATATTTTAAGAGGATGGGTGGTAGCTCTAGCCAGTTTAGTTGGTGTAGAGCTGTGCAGTGGTGGGATTTGTATGGGGAGTTAGTGGAAAATCTGCAATTTTATTATAACAGGTCTCTAGTTTTGCTACGTCAGTTTTTCTTAAGTTGGTGAGGAAAGGAGAAGCATACAATAGGGTGGACAGTAAGTGTGTCCTGGCAATGGACTGTCTTGTAGAATCAGTGAGAAAAGGTTGGATTCTATATAGGGATCCAAGTTTTATATGAACTTTTTTATGGTTATGGACAAATGTTTATTGAATTTCAAATTGTTGCCAGTTGTGACCCCAAGTAGTTTAGTATGTGAGACTGGGGCTATAGCTGTGTTGTTGGCAGAATGTATTTGGAAGGAAGACAAAGGATCTAAGGTTTTATTATTTGAAAAGAGCATTAGCTTAGTTTTGTTGGGGTTAGGATTAATTGAGAGTTAGACAGCCAGGATTCAACAGCTGAAAATTACTCCTGAGTGTTATGTTGGATTTGTGGTAGTGTGTGTCCTGCACAGATGAGTGCGGAGTCATTTGTGTATTGTATGGTTGTGGCAAGCAGGGTAGCAGAATTAAACTTGTTTTTAAATATAGTAAATAAGAGTGGGCCCAGGCCTGAGCCCTGGGGAACTCCTACTGTGACAGGAACTAGGGACGAGTAATCATTTTTCCGTTTGAAGGCTGATTTCAGTCAGATCGGTAGTTGCGGAACTAGGAGAGGGCAGAGTGGCTTAGATTTAGGGTGAAGAGTTCATTGAGTAGTCTTTGGTGTGAAACTGTATCAAATGGTTTGGACATCTCTAGAAAGATGGAGAAAACTAGCTGTCCGTTGTTTCTGAGCTGGTTGATTGTATTTGTGAAACTTAAAAGGGCTGTAGTTCTGGTGTGGCTGGGTCAGAAGCCATATTGAGAGTTGGTAAGAAGTTTGTTGGCAAGTAGGTAGCTCATAACCTGGGAATGAATGCATTTCTCCAGCATTTTTGATAGGGAAGATAATATAGCAATGGGTCTGAAGTTTGTGAGCTCTGTAGAGGTATCGCCATATGTAATGGTATGATATATGGCATTTTCCATATTTTAGAAACATATTGTCTGTTATGGAGCGATTGATTAGTATGGACACTGGGTAAGAGATACAGTCAGCAGCTATTTTGAGATATTCTGATGGTAGCTTATCAGCATTAAAGCAATTGGGTCTGAGTTTGTTTAGCAATTTTTTTTATAAAGTTTGCATTAGTTGGAAGAAAAAGCATTGCTTGTTTGTTTTGCACTGGTGAGAATAGTTAGAGGGGTATTGGTGTTGTGTTTCGTTAAAACTAGAATGGAGTTAGCAAAGTAGTTATTAATTTGTGTGGCTACACTATCCTTAGTATTTGTAGTGGAGTGGGCTAGGGTTGATGACTGAGCAGGTTGTATTAATTGTCTTACAGTAGCCCAGATTTTTTTTAGGGTTATGTTGGTATTTTGATTGATTAAAAAGATAGTATGATTTTTTTGTCGTGCTTAACCTGTTTTTTTTTTTTTTTTCCTGTATTTCTTAGTTGTCAGTAGTTAAGTAGGGTGGTTTGGTTTTTATTAGAGTGGTACTGACACCAAGTTTTGTCTCTTTTTTGTTATTAAATGCCTGGTCTCTGATGTGAGCCAGGGAGCATGGTTTAACTGGCCTTTAATAGTTCTGGGAGGAGCTTGGCTGTTTAGTGTGTCTAAGAATGTTTTGTTGAAGTAGGCTATGGCATGATCTAGGGGGTGACATGTTAAAGGGGTGCAGTCACAATACTGGAGGGTGGCTGGAAAAGTTTGAGGTGAGAAATGTTTTCTGTTACGAGTTAATCTATATGCAGTATTTTTGACGGTGTGTAGATTTTGTATCAGCAGGAAAGTTGGTAGATGATTGCTTATGGTATCTGGGAGGCAACCTGACAGATGGGAAGGTGAGGTTTTATTTAGGATCATCGGATCATAGGAAGTTACTAGGCTATTGGTCCTGAAGCCCTTATAAGCCTAGCCAAGAGTTTAGCTCATATTTAGACAAGTCAGCACCCAAAGCCCTGTCCAGCAGGGACACAGGTGGAATCTTAGGGGTGTATTTTCTGTTTCCCATCTAGTTATCCAGGTTGCGCTTGAAAAGGGATAATGAGGTACTCTGCTTGATGAGAAGAGGGAGTCTATTCCACAGATGGGGGAGTTTCTGGGACACAAATCTGTCCTGCCAGTAAGTTGTATTGATGTCACAGACCAAGCTGAGGTCGTGCGTGCAAGTTACTCGAGTGGAGCTTGACTTGCGGATATGCAGCAGTTCCATCAAGGCAGGGTCTGAGATTGCTTTGTATGCCAGACAGAGGTCACCTCTCAGGAGCCTGTATGAAACTAAGTAGAGGGACAGTGCTTTTAGCCTGTCTATTTAGGGTAGATGTTTGGAGCCCTGGATTCTCCTGGTGAGGAACCTCTGTGGTCTCTCCAGCTGCTGCATGTGCTTTGCGAGGTACATGCCAAAAGGGGTGTTGTACTCAATAATGGGTGTTATAAGGGAAGAATACAGGGATGTTATGACCTCCTTGTCCCTGGAGGAGATACCCTTATTTATGAAGTGGGCCATGTTGAAAGTTTTCTGTACAATGGACATATTTGTTAGAATCCAGTCAAGTATTAACTGTCTTTTGGTCTTTTTGTCATTTCTTGTTGTAGTTTTTATTAGTTATTTGTACCTGTGGAGATTGATGAAATTAGTTGGCTTGTCTGAGGTACTGGTTTGCCAATCTGTAGTAAAGACACCCATTATTATGGTTTCCTGGGGATATATTAAGGATGACCATTGAAGGAGATCTTCAACTATGGTGGGCTTATTTCTAGTGGGGATGTAGGCTGCTATAAGGGTTTTGTGTTTTTGGGGTTAATTTCTAGTCTTCCACATAGAGGTTCAGTGTTAATGAATTTTGGAGGGTTAAGATCTAGGTGTTCGAGTTTATTATTTTTTTAGTTAGTTATTTTATATTTATTTAACATTTGTTGACAGGGAAAGTCCAAGTAGGTCAGAGCCTATTTGTGGATGCCCTGGGAGAAACACTTTAGATGCAGGTCTTTGGAATGTGGGAAAAAAAGTGGAGTACCCAAGTAAGTAAGTAATTGCCCCAAATCGAAATCTACTCATGGCAAGTCTATGAGAAAACCCATAGGGTTTTCATGGCCTGTTTCAGAAGCAGAATATCAGGCCTTTCTTCTGCACAGATACAGCTGGTGTCCACTTGCCCCTCAGCCAGGTATCAAATCCAGGTCTACCAGTTAGTAATCCTTTGACAACCACTGTGCTACCCAGCTGGGGTATCAAAGTATGGTGTAGTTCAGGATTTTATAGGAAATGTCCTCAAAGAGAGATCCACATATTTCTAGTGTCACGTATGAAGTAAAAATGTGCAGAGCCTAACTTCGGGGTAGAACAAAGGCAGACTGACAGTCTGAGACATTGTAGAAATGAAAGGTAGAGAGTTGCCACCATTTCAGAGATAATACAATATTTTTAAATGAAACAGAGTTTCATATCACACAAGATGATATTTTTCTGTTTGCTATTTTCTGACTAAAGTTATGCTCTGAATAATACAGCACAAAAGGCTGTTAAATTACTAAGATATAAAGAACTGCATAGTATTTTATGTTCACAGTAATAGCCAAGTAAACTATTGATTTATTTATTTTATTTATTTATCGCTATTTGTTAACCAGGTTGGTTCAACTGAGACAAGAGCCCATTTTTAGTGGAGACCCGAGGAGAAAAGCTTCATATACAATTACAAACATTCAAGAAAACATTAAAATTACAATAGGTATGTTGACAAGAAGTTATGCATATAATGGAATCAGCTAAAATATACAGTAATATACTAGTTTCAGAAAACAAATACAATAACAGCAGGAATCAACCATATGCAGACGTATTTACAAGAACCAAAAATATAGATATACTGTAATAGGAATGCTATGACAGAAGAAAGAAGAGAGAGTAAAAGGAATAGTAATTAAAGTTATCAAGAATGTAATTAGGAAGAAAGTAAGCAGGTTTTAGGTTGGAGTGTGACAAGGGCAGCACCAGGTCTTTTGTAAGTACTGTTTGAGTTCTGGTTTGAACTGGAACTTAGGGGGGATACTTCTTATCTTAAGTGGAAGGGAGTTCCAGGTGTGAGCTACAGTCTATTTATAAAGGGACATTCCAATATTTTTTGATGGTTTGTAAATGTCCAGAAGATGTTTGTCAGATGTACAAAGTTGGCATTGGGGGTTATATTGAGGCACAATATTAGAGATGGAGGGGCAAGAAGTGGGGTTATAAAGAATTGAGTGTGTAATATGCAATTGTGAAAGAAGAATTTGTTTAGGAAAGTCAGGCCATTATAGTGACTTAAAGGCAATGCAGTGGTGGGGTTTATAGGGGAGAGTAGAGGCAAATCTAGTTATTTTATTGTAAGTTTGCTCTAATTTAGAAAGAAGTGATGACTGAAGGTTAGTAAAGACTGGAGCTGCATACAGAAGACAGGGTAAAAGGTATGACAGGGCTAGGGAGGGTTTGTAGGAGGGTGAAAGCAATTTATGATTATGGTACAGGAGGCCACATTTCTGGTGGGCTTTTTATATGTATTATGGATATGTATGTCAAATTTAAGTTTATCATCAATGGTGACACTGAGTAATTTAGTATGGGGTTCTGGTCTTATAGTGGCATTGTTAAGGGAGGTAATGGAGAAAAAGGATTTGTATTTTGCCAGTGTTTTAGGAAGAAAAAGTAGAAGTTTATTTTTTTTGGATTTAGAATTAGTTGATTATCAGTGATCCAGGTTTTGATGGAAGCTAAGGTGTCTTAGGTAAGAGCAAGGAGTTCTGGGATGCTGCGAGTGGCGGTAATAAGGCTGGAGTCATCGGCATATTATATAGTATAGAGTTTAGAAAGGTTGGTAGCAGAGTATAAGCTGTTAGCAAAAATTCTGAACAAGAGGGGACCCAGAATAGATCCTTGGGGGACACCAGTGTTAACAGGAAGAATTGGGGAGGTGACAGTTTGCCAGCATATGGATTGTTTTCTGTTAGATAAGTAGCTAGAGAACTGGTTTATAGAGGGGTTAGAGGTATTAAGGTTACTAATATCAGATATTTAAATTTTTGAGTCCTGGCAAATTAGTAATTACTAGTCTGAGATAAAGGACTGGGCATATTTTTCCACATGGCAACATTAAAACTGTGAACGTCTATCTCAAAAAAACATAATCATGCATTATTTAATATTTTCATTAAAAAGTTCATAAGAAAGATATGGGTTTCACAAAGAATTTCAATATTAATATATTTACAGGTGGCAGTATAGAAACCTTCATTCTTACCATGGGTGGTGATCAATGTGTATTGGTGAATCATTGTACATTTCAAAAGAATTAATGTATTAGTACTTTTATTAGTAATTTGTACAACGTGACTACAACTAGATTATTTTACAGACCATTTTAAAGAAATTATGTGGACATATTTGTGATTTTTTTATGAAAAGTTATTAGACTTAAATTAAAAGGGACATCAAGTGATTATTGTTGTAAGACAGATTTGCATCCAAGTATTTTGTAATAATTTTACAAATCCTTTTGAGACAGAATGTCACGAAAACGTTTCTTGTTTCTAGTTTAATGACATGGGGAGGAAGTTGGTGGACAGTTCTTGTTCACATAACTAACAAAGAAAGTTAAGTAGGAAATATATTCAGTGAGTGACATGTGACCACAAATAAGTAACAAAAAGAGTCTAGTGCCAAGGGAATGACAGCTATATCACCTAAATGGTTTTGGCATAGATTAAGCCAAATTACATGTATATTCAAACATGAGGAGAATTGTAGAGCTACTTTTTACTATCATTAAGAGATCCTGAGACTAGACAAAGTATGTCTATTTGTAAAATTGAATGCAATATATTCAGGCAAAGTTAGGTCTGCCATTGCATGGTTGACATTTTATGTCTCTGCATCCCAAGAGATGATCACCTTGGGAATATGAGACACTTTTAGTGGTCACATAGTTTTGTTTTGCAGTGCTTCTGACTTAAAGACTGGTTCAGTTATTATGGTATATTCTGTTGAAAACAGGGGTAGCAGTGGTTGTAATAACCTTAATGAATTCATAAAACAACAATATTTTATTGGAATTCATCCAAAAGGTAACACATTTATCTTAAATGCTCAGTATGATCTCTCTAGTTTGGGGCATCCCCAGATAGCTTTAACAGTATGGATATATGGATATATGGCTATACGGATATATGGATATACGGATATATGGCTATACGGATATATGGTCCAAAAGAGGTTTTACAAAATAGCATTATAACTGACACTGCATAGGCATTACCTTGAAAAGTGAAGTGACGTTTATTGTGACACACTTATCAGGTCGAGTTATATGGCTACCTGAGGAAACAAGTAGTAAAATTGCATAATGGCACCCCAGGTATAATAAATAAGGCTTCCTTACTTACAAAATGATGCACGTCACTTAATGGCTAATGGTCATGGGACAATGACATGAGGAAAATGAGGGAACAATGACAGGGTATTACAGATTTCGCTTTAAGAAATAACGGTGATGGGTAGTAATTTTCATATGTTATTTTATGTGTCGGAGAAATAATTCTTGTTGCTTGGTAACGGTGAAGTATGTCAACGAGAACAGCTAAAGCATTATTCGCTAGGAAAGAAAAAGTTTTGAATGGGTCTGTGCAGTACATACAGGTGTGAGAGAAACTAGTAAAATATGACATTTTAAAACAACAACAGCTGAATATGCGTTTGTCAAAAAGAAGCTATCCCAACAGTAGTTTGATTTAACATCAGAAATATTTTCATACTTATGCTTGTAAATACTATGCTGTTGTTTACAAAGTTTCCTACACCTATGAACGTTGTCATCATATGCAGTCACATAACCAGGTCGTACACAGAATTATAATTTGCACACTACCTGATGGAATTCGTCAGATTTTCCGCAGGGTGCATATCCCATAGTATTACTATGTTAGTATAAGTCAGCAATAAGATCTGACGTTTGCTAAGTATATGACTGAATGACAAGATTTTGATGGCAAGAATATTTGACAAAATTTAAGAAATGCACTTTGATAAATGTAAGAAACATGATTTTATATTTGACAACTGACAAGTGAAGTATTTGAAATATCATTTCAATATTTGATATTCTGTCTTAAAAACAATAATTGATAAGCCTGTTTAAGTTCAATCTAGCATTTGAATTTTGCTTGTGTTTTACTTAGTATAGCAAAGGAAGTCAAAGACAAAGTTGAGCAGCGGCTACCCACTGTTTAAATGTAAGTTGTTTTGATCCTTACGCATTTAGCTTGGGAGTCATAAACTCAAGTGCGCTAGGCTGTGCATTTAA
The DNA here is from genome assembly GCF_019279795.1 of Protopterus annectens. Taxonomy (NCBI): domain Eukaryota; kingdom Metazoa; phylum Chordata; order Ceratodontiformes; family Protopteridae; genus Protopterus; species Protopterus annectens. The sequence continues at coordinate 1,784,067,827 of NC_056732.1, forward strand.
TATGCTGCTGTTTCCCTGCATTTTTCTGTAGTTTTCTGACAAAAAACAAACCCCCCCCAAAAAAATCCTTGTTTTCCCGCCTTTCCTCGACTAGAATAGTCCATTATACAGGCTTTGCTGTATTCTGGACTTTGGGATAGTTCCTGTGTTGCCCATTGCCTTACTTGGATAGAAGGAAGTTTCTTTGCTCACCAGTGGGAGTGGGGAGCCTTGAGCAGCCTATCTGTCCCTGAAGGAGTGACCTCAGCAGAAGATCTAGTAGTAAGTGGTCATTTTGGACCATTTCTAGCTCTTTTGAAGTTCCCTGTATAAAAATATGCTTTTGCGCGGCTTTGCGCGATTGTGCGCATAGCACAGCGCCAGTTAAACAAGTTTAAACTATTTCTGGCTACGCCAAGTCTGCTCTTCAGTGTTTCCCTTAAAACCGCTCTACCTTCAATATAATCAGTCTATTCTCTATCTAAAAAGCCCAGCACTTGCTACTAAAGCATTTTTACACAGGTAAAGCACTCTTAAACAAAAGAAAGCACTACATCCACCTACAATCCCCTTGAGTACCCATTTTTAGGTCCTTTCTGACTCAGTTACACAGCAATCCCTTACACTATTCTAGCATGTCGAGGGGTCAATTACTGGTGTCCTCTCCAGTTCAGCTGGTGAATCTGGGAATCTTGAGGCAATGTTACAACTGACATGTACACAGACAACCCTCTCCTCCTCCCAACAAATACAAATATATGTGAGAGATGCAACTATATAGCCAAACTGGAGGCTGAGCTCTCTTGACTCAGTACTGGCAAGTCCAGTCAGGAGGAGAAGGTAACCACACACACCACAAACCCAGTCTCACATAGACCTAACACAACTGCAAACCAAACACATAAACACACAAAGACATACTCAGAGGCTCTAATTAAAAATCTACCAAAACAACAGAGGCCTCCAAAGCAGACATCCAAGAAACCACTACCTCAAAACATAGCACATGCAACACATATTTCACAAAGTCAGTATGTCAAACAGTCACAGCCCTTAAGGCCAAGAAACATGCCTGATACACCTGTAATAGGTCACTCACACTGACGTCCCGCTCACCAGACTGAACAAGGAAAAGGTTACAGTAAGCTGCCTGTCGGGCGCTAGAATCCACCACATAGCACAAGCACTCAGGTCACTCCAAAGCAAGTACAAATATGACTCAGTCATTGTCCATGCCAGAGTGAATGACCTGAGACGTACCTCCCTGGACTACATGAAAAGAGACATAGAGGAGCTCTCTGATTATGTAGCCCAGGCCAGTATAACCCTGACCCTAAGCAGCATCTTACCCTCACCAAGAATGATGCCACAGTACAAAGACAAAATGATCAGCTTTAATAATTGGCTCAATTACTGGTGTCATTCTAGGGGGATCCAATGTCTGTCTGCTTGGGATGACATGCTTGACAAGCCACGCTGCTTCGCAAGGGACGGCTTGCACCTGTCACCCCTGGGCATCCGGATATTGGCAGAGGCTCTTGCCACCCCCATAGTGCCTTTTTTAAGCAAGGCTCAAAAGACAAACCCACCTCCCTAGAAAACACAAGTGGAAAAAAACTAAGGGTAATGCTGCTCAACGCCAGAAGTCTAAACCTCAAGATGCATGCTCTCGAAGCCCTCCTCAGTATGGAGAGCATCAATGTCTGTGCAGTGACTGAAACCTGGTTCAAGGCTCCTGAGAGTACCCCAGCACTACCAGGTTATACCTCATATCATGCTTTTCGGCCCCACAACTTGGACCAAACCACAAAGGGAGGGGGAGTATCCATATTCATCAAAGACACCCACACCTCCAGGTTAGTGGCAACGCACGAAGCATCGGAGACTATCCATGTGCAACTAACCGTAGGCAAAACTGCCCCTACCGTTTGTAGCATGCTACAGACCACCCTCTCAAACTTAGGAGCCCCACTCAGCCTTCCTAAAGACAGTGGAGAGTATGAATGTCTCTCCAAATACCATCATATTGGGAGACTTCAACTACCCAAACATAAACTGGGAGCATTACTCAAGCCCCAACACCCTAGCCCAAAGGTTCCTAGAATTCATAAACTCAAACGTGATGGAACAACTAGTCACTACTCTCACAAGAGGAGATAATATACTAGACCTGATCATCACAAACATGGGGACACAATGCTCCACACCTGAAGTATACCCCTCACTGGTGAGATCAGACCATAAACTAACCTCACTGGAAATCCACATCCCGCCCCCACCCCCAGCACAAAAGACCACAGTGAGGAACTTCTCAAAAGCTGACTTCACACTTCTTAAGACTGAAGTGGTATCCTTCAAGGCCCCTGGGCCAGTGGAAACCACAGCCCACACCACTGAATCCTTTATAAACGCTTTCTATGGACACCTTCAAGAATGCATGGATCATGCAATCCCAAATAAAACCAAGACCCTTTCCCCCAAAGGCAGGCGTCCTGTCTGGTGGATCCCAGCCATAAACAAACTTTACAACAGGAGGAGGAAGCTACTACAGGACAGAGCAAAATCCCAAAAAGGGAAGGCATCTCTGATCAGTACTAGCAAAAAACTACGATCACTCATAAAATAATCCAAGGCCAACTTTGAGAGAAAAATCGCAAAAGACACTAAAGATAATCACAAGGCCTTCTTTAGTTATGTTAGAAACCTGGGTGGAAACTCCCAGATATGCTCAGAGTTAGTCCAAAATGACAAAAAATACACTGAACCCACAGATATTGCCAACATACTGGCAGACAGGTTCAGTGCAAATTTCTCCCAAAAGGATAAATATCTATCCCAGCTGAATGTAGCCTCCCTGACATCTCAGATGTCCAGGTGAGAGCCGCCCTCTCCAAAGCTAAAAACATAGCATCAATGGGACCAGACGGTGTCCCGGGTTGCGTGCTACATGAACTCCAAGAGGAACTAAACTCGCACATAAGGCTGCTGTTTAATCTTAGCCTTACTACAGGATACGTACCCAAAGAATGGCGTACAGCAACAGTGGTTCCACTCCACAAAGGAGGTGCTTCTATGGACCCTGGAAATTACCGCCCCATAAGCCTGACAAGCCTGGTCTTCAAAGCTATGGAGAGGATCATTATGGAACTCATAAACAAAGACATTGGGGACCTACAGACACTTGATACTACCCAATTCGGCTTTGTTAAGGGCAGATCCTGCCTCTTGAACCTGGTCGACTTTTTTGAAACAGTCACTAAGGCCATCGATGAGGGTAAGGCAGTTCACACAGCCTACCTTGACCTTGCAAAAGCCTTCGACACAATACCCCAATCGGGCATCATAGACAAGCTCACCAGCTTAAATGTAAACCCATATGTCATAAGATGGGTTGCAAACTGGCTAAAGGACAGAACCCACAAGGTCAGAATTGCTGGAGCCATGTCAGACTCTAAGCCAGTCACAAGTGGTGTCCCACAGGGCTCGGTTCTGGGACCCCTCTTGTTCGGCATTTATTTTTCAGAGGTACAAACAAACATAGGAGGATTGTGGCTGACAAAGTTCGCAGATGACTGCAAACTGGGCGCCATAATTGATACTCCAGCTGACACAAGCATCCTTCAGAAAGGCCTCACAGAAATGGATAACTGGTGCCAGAGCCATGGCCTTAAACTGAACGCCAAAAAATGTATAGTCATACCCTTTGGGAAAAACAGAGTACCCACTAATTACCACTTAGGTGGTAATCCATTAAGTACGGAAGAAGTAATCAGGGACCTAGGGACCCAAGTTGACAGTAACCTCTCATTTGACACTCACATTGCCAAAGTGGTTAGGAAGACCTTCTATATTGCCCACCTTATCATGAAAGGATTCACATCTAGATCAAGAGAGGTCATTGTGCCCCTATACTCTTCCCTTATCAGGCCCATGATTGAGTACAATGCCCCATTTGGTATGTACCTTACCCGGCACCTGCAGCAGTTAGAAAGACCCCAAAAGTACCTCACCAAGAGGATCAAGGGTCTCAAACATATGTCATATGCTGCCAGACTGAAGAAACTCCAGCTCTATTCAGTCGCATACCACCTACTCAGAGGAGAGCTATGCCTGACGTACAAGGCCATGTCCAATCTGGAATTAATGGACATGCTCCACCTCAAAAAATCCAAATCCACCAGAGCCACGAGAGCGAGAGATTTGAACCTCAACACAGAAATAAATAGGACATGCTGGAGGGACAGATTCATAACCCAGAGGCTCCCTACACTCTGGAACAGAACCCAGTCCATGTTAGGCAGAGCCCCTCACTGACTCTCTTCAAGAGAAATCTTGACAAGTGGATGGAAGATCGTAGGTTTACCCCGGGGGTCATCTCTGTGTGACTACTAGACAGAGGCACAGTAAACTAAACCCTAAATGGGCACAGTATTATCACTCCAAGGGGTGGCGGAAGCCACACACACTCTGGCTAGGCTTATAAATGCCCTAGGGCAGATAGCCTAGTATAAACCTATGAAACCTATGAAACGTGAGCACATTATATACCTCTCTATTCTTAATATATGTTTTTGTAACTGCATTTACAAGTTAGACGACACTCAGGTTCTTTAGGCAACGCCAGACATTCTTCAGTTTGTACAGTACAAGTGATAATGCATCAAGGAAAGTGAGAAGAAATAGTTTGTAGATACGTAATCAGATACTGTTTTCCTTTCTACTTTAGTACACACAGTTTGTAGGGAACTGAATGGAAAGTTCTCATAAGCTAGCACAGCATAATAGGTCTATAATAGATTGTCAAAATCTTCTTCCATCAATGGCTTATTCATTGACCCCTAGCTATCAAAACTAACTTCAGTGAACATAGAAATTTTTTACAGGGTAAGTAACCAAATGGCCACTACCCCACCGAAGCATACATCTCACTAAGTCAAACACACCCAAATGGAGGGCTACGCCCCGACACAAGGGTGTAGGCAGGCAGGTGTACTTTTCTTACTCTACTCAGGACAGTTTTTTCTGAGCATCATAATAACTTGGCTTTTTTCAGGTCATATGTCTACAGCTGTGTAAATGAATGCCTTTAGCAACAGATGCAATATCCCTTGTGACACCCCTGCACTGGCCCAGTAATCAAGAAGCCTCAATCCTCACCACTAGCACCAGTGAAGGATGTACACATTGGGAGGATGACAAGTACAAACACAGTGAAGCACAATTTCCCTTAAGAGCACATAAAGATCACAGTCAGTCTGGGGCTTGTTTCTCCCTCTTTCTCCAGATCCCCATTAAGACTCCCCACTGACACAGCTAGAGAGTTGAGTCCTTAGCCACAGTTCCAATCTGAGTCCTCCTAGCACTCTCTCTGGCCAACCAGTGCTTTGTGTCCCTGTCCAACTAGCTGACACACACACACACACACACACACACACACACACACACACACACACACACACACACACACACACACACACACACACACACACTTTGAGATTTGATTTATATACAAACACACACCTGGGAAAGGCTGGCACAGGTTTACTAGCTATGCCCTCTTCTGTCCAGACCATAAGGTAGTTAACACTGCCACCAGAACCCCTTATCAGCTACTTTAAGGACCTTCCCAAAGGGTCACCAATCTTACTGTGTAATGTTACTATTATCTAAATGGTAAGTGTGACCAACACTTTCAAGGCTATTTTAGGAGTGGCCTGTACAGTGTCACAAAATACACAGGCAACTACTCTACAAGCTTGAATATCTCTAAACAAACCAACCATAATTAAAAGGTTTAAATATATTTAATAATAAATAAAAAAAGAACAAGACAATACTCAATAACTCAACAAAGTGACTACAGAGTTCAAAATCACAGGAAATATCTTAGGACAACATTGCAGGTCTGTCTCAAATAAATACAGAAAACATCCAAACTAACCTTTACTATATTCCTATCTATCTCTAAGAGAAATACTATGATCTAAGTCTTAGTTACAGAGCAAGGCAAATGCAGATGAGAAGTGCTGAATGGATGTTTTCAGGTCCAAAGATAAGATACAAAATGCACAGACTCAGTCTCTGAGATAGTTCTTAAATTAATAATACACATTATTGCTGGGGTAGGTGGGATGGCATCATTCTTTGCACATGCCTTCAGTTTCCAGGCTAACAGAAACTTAGAATTTAGCACCTCTGTGTCAGAGGTACATATCTCTCAGAAGTTTGCTTAGAACTGGAAGTCATAATACAGTTAAACACTGTTACATTTGAACCTAATAGTTATTTCTGTTTCAAGACAATAGGAACATCTCCAACTCTAGACATTGTGTCTGCTCTGAGTTGAAACAGAGATAACAGAATCGTAAAACAGTTTCCACTTATGTTCTTGAGGTTTTGCAAGTTAACTCTGTATGTTCCAACTTCTACCATTAAAACACACATCTGCACAGGTATATAGTTCATGGACAATTCTGCTCTTTTCCAGCAGGGTACACTGTGGTTACATTCTTGAAACTCAGTACATAACATACAGTTCAACACACACTTCTGCACCAGTAGTTTCATAGGTTCATAGGTTCATACTAGGCTATCTGCCCTAGGGCATTTATAAGCCTAGCCAGAATGTGTTTGGCTTTCGCCACCCATTTTAAATTTATTTTGCTATGCCCTTTTTCGAGGTTAGTATACTGTGCCTCTATCTAACTGTGACACAGAAGTGATACCCGGGGTAAACCTATGATCTCCCATCCACTCATCAAGATTCCTCTTGAAGAGAGTCAATGAGGGACTCTGCCTAACCTGGACTGGGATTTTATTCCAGAGTGAAGGGAGCCTCTGGGTTATGAATCTGTCCCTCCAGCATGTCCTATTTATTTCAGTGCTGAGGTTCAAGTCTCTCGGCAGTAGCTCGATGGGATTTGGATTTTCTGAGGTGCAGCATGTCCATTAATTCCGGGTTGGACATGGCTTTATCGTCAGGCACAGATCGCCTCTGAACAGGCGGTATGCCACTGAGTAGAGCTCGAGTTTCTTTAACCGGGCAGCATATGGCACCTGTTTGAGCCCTTTGATCCTCTTGGTGAGGTACTTTTGGGGTCTTTCCAGTTGCTGCAGGTGTCTGGTAAGGTACATCCCAAAAGGGGCATTGTACTCAATTATGGGCCTGATGAGGGATGAGTAAAGAGGCACGATGACCTCCCTGATCTAGATGTGAATCCCTTCATGATTAGGTGGGCTATATAAAATGTTTTTCTAACCACTTTGGCCACGTGGTTGTCAAATGAGAGATTGCTATCAACGTGGGTCCCCAGGTCCCTAATTACTTCTTCTATACTTAATGGATTACCACCTATGTGGTAATTTGTGGGCACTTTGTTTTTGCCAAAGGGGTGACTAAACACTTTTTGGCATTTAGCTTGAGGCCATGGCTCTGGCACCAGTTGTCTGTTTCTATGAGGCCCTTTTGGAGGATGCTTGTGTCGGCTGGAGAGTCGATTATGGCGCCCAGTTTGCAGTCATCTGCAAACTTGGTCAGCCACAGTCCTTCCCTGTTGGCCTGTACCTCCAAGAAATATATACCAAACAAGAGAGGTCCCAGGACTGAGCCTTGTGGGACACCACTTGTAACTGGTTTGGAGTCTGACATGGCTCCAGCAATTCTAACCATGTGGGTTCTGTCCTTGAGCCAGTTTGCAATCCATCTAGTGACATAGGGGTTTATATTTAAGCTGGTGAGCTTATCTATAATGCCCGAGTGGGGTATTGTATCGAAGGCTTTTGCGAGGTCCAGGTAGGCTGTGTGGACCACCTTCCCCTCGTCAATGGCCTTGGTGACTGTTTCAAAGAAATCAACCAGGTTTAAGAGGCAGGATCTGCCCTTAACAAAGCCGAACTGGGTAGGATCCAGTGTTTGTAGGTCCCCAATATCTTTATTTATGAGGTCCATGATGATCCTTTCCATAGCTTTGCAGACCAAGCTAGTCAGGTTTATGGGGCGATAGTTTCCAGGATCCGTTGAGGCACCACCTTTATGGAGAGGGACCACTGTTGCTGTACGCCATTCTTTGGGCACATATCCTGTAGTAAGGCTGAGATTGAACAGTAGTTTTATGTTTGGGTTTAGCTCTTCTTTGAGTTCATGTAGGACAGCCGAACACCATCTGGTCCCATTGGTGCTGTGTTTTTTGCTTTGGAGAGGGCGGCTCTTACCTGAGCATCTGAGATATCAGGGGGGCAGCACTCTGCTGGGATAGATATTTGCCCTTTTGGTGGGGAGGGGGGGGGGTTTGTGCTGAACCTGTCAGCTAGGATGTTGGCAATGTCTGTGGGTTCGGTGTATTTTTTGTCATTTTGGACTAATTCTGAGCATATCTGGGAATTCCCACCCAGGTTCCTAACATAACTAAAGAAAGCCTTGTGATTATCCTTAGTGTCCTGTGCAATTTTTCTCTCGAAGCTGGCCTTAGATAATTTTATGTGTGCCCGTAGTTTTTTGCTAATACTGATCAGTGATGCCTTCCCTTTTTGGGATTTTGCCTTATCATTTAGTAGCTTCCTCCTTCTATTGTATAGTTTGTTTATGGCTGGGGTCCACCAGACAGGACGTCTGCGTTTGAAGGATTGGGTCTTGGTTTTATTTGGGATCGCATGATCCATGCATTCCTGAAGGTGTTCATAGAATGCGTTTATAAAGGATTCTGCGGTCTGGGCCGTATTTTCCACAGGCCGGGGCTTTGAAGGATTCCACCTCAGTTTTGAGGAGTGTAAAATTTGCTTTAGAGAAGTTTTTCACTGTGGTTTTCTGGGCAGGGGGTGGGGTTGGGATGTGAATATCCAGTGAGATTAGTTTATGGTCTGATCTTACCAGTGAGGGATACACTTCTGGTCTGGAGCATAGAGTCCCCATGTTGGTGATGATCAGGTCCAGTATGTTTTCCCCTCTTGTGGGAGTGGTAACAAGTTGTTCCATAGCATTTGAGTTTATAAATTCTAGGAACCTTTGGGCTAGGGTGTTGGAACTAGAGTAATGCTCCCAGTCTATGTTTGGGTAGTTGAAGTCGCCCAATATAATGGTGTTTGAAGAGACCTTCATATTTTCCAGTGTTCTCAGGAAGGACGAGTGGGGTTCCTGGGTTTGGGAGGGTGGTCTGTAGCAGGCTATAAACTGGAAGGCAGTTTTACCCACTGTTAGTTGCACATGGATAGTCTCTGATGCTTCGTACTTTGCCACCAGCCTGGAGGTGTGGGTATCTTTGATGAATATCGATACTCCCCCTCCTTTTGTGGTTCGGTCCAAGTTTTGGGGCCGAAAAGCATGGTATGAGGTATAACCTGGTAGTGCTGGGGTGCTCTCGGGAGCCCTGAACCAGGTTTCTGTTACTGCACAGATATCGATGTTCTCCATGCTAAGGAGAGTTTCGAGTGCGTGCATCTTGAGGTTTAGACGTCTGGTGCTGAGTAGCATTACTCTTAGTTTCTTATCCCTTGTGATACCTATGGAGGTGGGTTTGTCTTTTGAGCCTTGCCTAAAAAAGGCACTATGGGGTAGCAAGAGCCTTTGCCAATATCCGAAAGCCCAGGGGTGACAGGTGCAAGCCGTCCCTAGCAAAGCATCGTGGCTTGTCGAGCATATCATCCCAAGCTGACAGGCATTGGATCCCCTTTGAATGACACCAGTACTTAAGCCAATTGTTGAAATTGATCATCTTGTCTTCATATTGTGGCATCATTCTTGGTGCGGGTAAGATGCTACTCAAGGTCAGGGTCATACCGGCCTGGGCTACATGCTCAGAGAGCTCCTTTATGTCTCTTTTCATGTAGTCCAGGGAGGTCTCAGGTCATTCACACCAGCATGGACAATGACTGAGTCATATTTGTACTTGCCTTGGAGTGACCTGAGTGCTTGTGTTATGTGGCGGATCCTAGCACCTGACAGGCTGCTCACCATGACCCTCTCCTTGTTCAGCCTGGTGAGCGAGACGTCAGTGTGCCTGACAATAGAGTCACCTATTACAAGTGTATCAGGTGTGTTGTTTAGTCTTAAGGGCTGTGACTGTTTGGCACACTGGCTTTGTGAGATATGTGTTGCACGTGTTTTGTTTTGGGGTAGCGGCTGCTTGGGTGTCTGCTTTGGAGGTCTCTGCTGCTTCGACAGATCTTTATTTAGAGCCTCCGAGTATGTTTTTGTGTGATTATGTGTTTGGTTTGCTGTCGTGGTAGGTCTATGTGAGACTGGAATTGTAGTGAGTGTGGTTTCCTTCTCCTCCTGACTGGTTATGCCAGCACTGAGTTGAGAGAGCTTAGCCTCCAGTTTGGCTATATGGTTGCATCTCTCACATGTGTTGGAATTTGTTGGGAGGAGGAGAGGGTTGTCTGTGTACCTGAGGCAGTTGTAACATTGCCTCAAGATTCCCAGATTCACCAGCTGGACCGGAGAGGAGATTGACAACTGACCTTTGGACATGCTAGAATAATATTGGGAATTCCTTAATAATTGAAAACCAGGGCCAGTGGGGAGTGAGGGTGTAGTGCTTTTAATTTTTAGTGCTGACATATAATTGCTTTAGTGAGCAAGTGCCAGGTAACTTAAGTGCAATGTGTTACAGGTAACTTAAATGCAAAAACGACAAACAGTAACTTTCTTTCAAGTGAAACAAGGAAATAAGTACAGTAAGCAATGCAGATATCACTAGTGATCCACAGAAGCGCTGAGAAGCCGTGTATTAGGTGGAATTAGCGTTCCAGGGAAATAACAAGCAAACAAACAACAAGCATATAAACAAAGCTATATTCAGCAGGCCTGGATTTAGTCTATGCTACAGCAAACAAGGTGTACCAATTTCAGTAAGATACAGTTCAAATATTCAGGCACTATAAACCTTTAGCCAGAAATTTCCAGCTCAGAAGGGCAGAGTCCAGCCTCTTCTCCCACAAGAGTGCAGACCACAAACCTTCTTAATGTAAAATAACTGGCCTGAAGCCCAAGTGCTTAAACCAGAACTAATACACTTTAAGAATAACAGACACTGGGCTCTCAATCAGCAGTTCCCAACTTAGAAGGATGAAAGCTACCTGTCCTGCCACCACAGTGCATGCCACAAACCTTCCTAATGTAAAACAACTGGTCTGAAGCCCAAGTGCTTAATCCAAAAGACTTAGAATGACAGCTAAACTTTAATCAAGTTACTACCAAGCAGTAATAAATACAATTGAATACTTTAGAGAATGCCTGGATTAGTGCTCAAGTTACACAAACAAAGCTAGATCCAGCAGGCCCGAATCCAGTCTATGCCACAGCAAACAAGGCACCAACTTCAGTAAGAAGCAGTTCAGATATGCATGCACTATAAGCCTTCAATCAGAAATTCCCAGCTCAGAAGGGCAGAGTCCAGCCTCTCCTCCCACAAGAGTGCAGACCACGAACCCTCTTAATGTAAAATAACTGGCCTGAAAGCCCAAGTGCTTAAACCAGAATTAATACACTTTTAGAATAACAGACACTGAGCCCTCAATCAGCAGTTCCCAACCTAGAAGGATGTAAGCTACCTGTTCTGCCACTACAGTGCAGACCACAAACCCTCTCAGTGCAAAACAACTGGTCTGAAGCCCAAGTGTTTAAACCAGAAGGCTTAGAATGAGTTACACCAAGCAGTAATAAATACAATTGAGTACTTTTAAGATGATGCAAAAGTAAAAAAAAGTAGGTAGAAACAACAAGTGCTGAGATCAAAGAAACAGATTTGAGTGCTGAAACTAGAAAACTGGCTAGTTATAGGGAAAAAAAAAACTAAGCTAGAAGGCTTCCCTCCAACACAGAAGAGCTTGGGGGCTCAGAAGCCTACTAATAGTCTATACCACTTAACAGGAAAGGCAGGAAACAAGCTTACATTTTTTTTTTTCTGTTTCCCAGATGCTCTCTTTGCACACAGTAGGAGTGCCTGAAATCAGAATATGATCTCACTGCACTCAGTTGAGTGAGCAAATGAGATGGGCCCAGAAGGAGTATCCAAACACAAATTTGCAAGAGGGGCGGGCAGCTGCAAGGCCACTAAGATTAACAACAAAACAAAAACAGGGAGGGTGGGTGGGACTCACTGAAGAGCAGAGTGAAAACTTCCAGTTCAGCTAATATTCCTTCCACACAGTTAAAATCAATTTAAATACTGTATTTTTTTGAAAAAAGAGCAGATAAAGGTACTTAAATTCTCTTATATGTCCAGTTGAATATAGCAAGTTCTTAGCCGGCCAAAGCTGAGGTTTTTAAGCAGAAAATATTTCACACTGTACCACTTAAATAGGCAAGGACAGGAAATCAAAGAATGTGACTACCCCCACACCTGTAATTACTAACAAATAACAAAATTCAGCAAACACTGACTAACTTCCAGTTCAGCTAATATTCCTTCCACACTGAAGAGCAGAGTGAAAACTTCCAGTTCAGCTAATATTCCTTCCACACAGTTAAAATCAATTTAAATACTGTATTTTTTTAAAAAAAAAAGCAGATAAAGGTACTTAAATTCTCTTATACGTCCAGTTGAATATAGCAAGTTCTTAGCCGGCCAAAGCTGAGGTTTTTAAGCATATCCATATAACATATAGTTCTCTTACATTTGTAAGACAAGCCTATGGATCATACTAATATTCACAAATGACATATGATTATTTACAAAATTCCAGATAGCTGGGCTGGCTGTGTTACATTTTTATATAAATCATATTAATATTTTCAAGTGACTTATAATTATTTACACATTTCCAGCTAGCTGGGTTGGCAGCATTTAAATTTGTCACACTTCTCCCCCACCATGAAAACTCAAGCTAGTTTTTCAGGTGACCCATGAGAAATGTTGCTTGAGATGGCTGAGCCTATCTGGGAATACCTTACCACATTCCCTATCTTGAGATTACAGCTGCCTTGGCATTGCTGACCCCAGTACCATGCCGCACTGTCCCATCATATGCCTGCAACCCTAGGCTCCACCATAATAATCTGGGATTTTCCTGGCTGGCTCCCTGTAGCCATATATTCCCCTCAAATCTTCCTGCCTCCTATTGCCAGTACTTAGCACAAGGGGCCTCCCTATCATGGTAAGGTTTCATCATGTTAAATTGGTACAATTTGCACCCCTGCCTCCTGCCTAGCAGTTGCACTATGTAGTTACATTACTGACCTTCCTTACCATCTGGTAGAGTCCCTCCCAAGCTGCCTGCAGCTTGTTGCGTCTGACAGGAATGAGAATTGTTACCTGCTGCCCTACAGCATACTCTCTAGCTGGAGCATTCCTCTCATACCAGACATTTTCTGCTGTTGGGCTTCTGCCAGGTTCTCCTGGGCCAAACTCATGAGTTCCCTGAGCCTTGTCCTGAGGTTTAGAACATATGCCACAACAGACTCCTTGTGGGATTCACACTCACTATTCCACTCATCTTGAATCAAATCTAGAAGCCCCCTCACCCTATGCCCATACAACAACTCAAAAAGTGAAGAACCTGTGGATTTCTGGGGCACCTCTCTGTAAGCAAACAACAGATGGGGAAAATATTTGTTCCACTTCCTCTTAAACTGATCTGCAAATGCCTGTAGCATCATCTTGAGTGTAGGGTCTAATCTCTCAGCAAGACGATTAGTTTGAGGATGCTAGGGGGTGGTCTTTAGGTGCTTTACCCCACAGCACTTCCACAGACAAGCCAGCAGGTCTGACATGAAACTGGCACCTCTGTCAGTCAGTATTTCTTTTGGGAAATCTACCCTGCTGAAAATCTCTAACAAAACAGTTGCCACCGCCTCTTCTTCTATGGTTCAGGGTATCTGGTAGCATAATCTACTACCACTAGGATATACTTTTCCCTGTGGAACTTGAGGTACTCAGACATCCCACAATATCCATAGCTACCCTCCGGAATGACTCCTTAATCACAGGCAAAGGCATCAAAGGAGCTTTAACCTTGTCTCCTGCCTTGCCTACCTTTTGGCACTGCTCACTGGCCCTGCAGTACCCTGTTACATCTATGGAAATCCCAGGCCAATAAAAGTTCTGCATAATATGTCTCTTTTTTACATTTTATGACCATATGAACTGCAAAGGGAATATCATGGGCTATGGCTAGAAGTGCCAGATGATAGGCTCTGGGCACTAACAACTGCTGTATTCTCTTACCCTCTAGCCCTCCCTCTGGGTCCACTCTATATACAGTAACCCTTTGTCCCAGTATACGGATTCCCCCTTCCCTTGAGAATCAGGTGCCTCACTAGCTACCTCCCACAGGCCGTGTAATGTAGGGTCTAAGGGCTGAGCCTGTCTCAACTCTCTTTGTAGCCCTTCCCAGCTCCCCTTCCACAGGAAGTCTGGCATCCTCTAACAGCAGTGCCTCACTGTCACTCTGGGTACTACTACTCATGTCTGCCTTTGCAGTCACTCTTTCCAAGGGACCATCAGTACCCACAAGCAGATGTGGCTCATCTTCAGTCTCACTGCGACAGGGGCTCCCTAAATGAAGTAACCACCTCACCAGTCCGGCATGCAAGATTGTGATCTCCCCCAGGCTACCAGATCCACATGCTTGTTTTCAAGCCTGACTGTGTGTAACTGCACGAACACATGGTACTGCATTATCAAAATCATTCCCTATCAAGACATCTGCAGGGATATCCTCAAACACACCACTTGCTGGCTTTTTTTTCCACCCCCCCCCCAGTCATGGTGAATGCTAGCTGAAGGTATTTGGAATGGGGTCCCTCCTAAAGCTCTGACATGAGTAGACTGCCAAGCAAGTAGTGCTTCTCTGTAACCATTGCAGGCTTCAAAATGGTTAAATCAGAGGCTGTGTTTGTCTTAGCCATGGCCTCTTTCCCATTCACTAAGATAGGATATAACCTTTTGTGGTAGTTTGGTACCCTTGTTGTCTTTAGACAACCTACTGTTGGCATTTTATCACTCCCACTTATTGCCTCTCCAACCTTTTGTTCCCCACCTTGCCTCTGTGGACATCTATATGCTACAAGGCCCCACTGGTTGCATTTAAAATATTTAAGCATTGGTCCTGGATGTGTACCTGGGCCAGTGACTTCCCCTGCTACTGGCTGACTCTTTTGGGGCAGTCTGAGCTACCCATCATGGATTCCCTTAGACCAATTAGCAGCACTGAGTGTCCCTTTCATGTGCAGTGATGCCCTGCTTGCTAGGTACTGTATAGGTCTCCCTTCCTCCCTAACTGATCTACAGTATTGCATTGTCTATCAGCTAACCAGATTATCTTGTCTTCAGGCAAAATGCTAAGGGCTTGTTCCCTCAACAAAAGGTCTGCCAGGCCTTCAGAAGTGGTGATCTGACATCTACTCACCCACCTATGAAGCTAAATGGTCAGTTCAGCAACATATTCACACATACTTTCATCTGCCTTGTGTCTATGCTCACAAAACTTTTTTTTCTATAAGCTTCAGGTGTTAAACATTCTAGCAAACAGTTCTTTACAACATTATAATTTAAACAATCAGCATCAGACAGTTTGGAATGAACAGTTACAGCTTTACCATAGAGTAAGGGGTTCAGGAACCATAGCCAGAGTCCTTGGTCAACATTAAACTGTTTACATACCCTCTCAAACATATGAATGAAACTATCCAAATTATCCCCCTCTGTAAATTGTGGAAGAAATTTACTAACCTTTATTGTTGGGTTTCTCCCTTCCTCCATTGCCTCCATGACTCTGGCGAAGAGTCAGCATCTCCTTTTCATGTTGCCTCTGCCTCTCTTTCTCCTCAGCTTCCAGGCATTGCAGTTTCTCATTTTCCTCAGCCTCAAGATGTCAGTCTCCCTGCTGCTTCTATTTCCAAACTCTTGGCCTCTAGCTCAACTATCTTTAACTCCAGATGGATTTTAAGTTCTCTGTGGAAAGGTGGAGTTTTCCATTTTCTGAAAGTTGTACATCTCCAAGGCCAGTCTGATTGTTCTCCTGGTTGCTATTCTGAGATGCAACTGTGACTAAAGCTGTGATCATGTCTACTTTAGTCAAGTTGGCATGCACCAGTCCTTTAACCTGGCACATCTCAGCCAATTGGTTCCTTGTCAGCTTGCCATACTCCTCTGCTGACATGCTTGCCTGCTCTCCCTGACAAAGTTAATAAAAAAATAAAACAATTGTGAACTCTGAATCTTCACTGCATAGCTGATTGAGAGCTCAAACACCTTTAGTGACCACTGTACACAGGCTACAGGAATTCAATATCCACACCACTACAAGCCAATTAATATGTGATGTGACTATCTCAGCACAGTCAACCAAGTAATATGTGATGTGGATATCGCACCACTACCATCAATTAATATGTAACGCCCCTGCACTGGTGCACCATGGAGGGGCATACACATTAGGAGGATGACAAGTACACACACAGTAAAGCACAATTTCCCTTAAGAGTACACTGAGATCACAGTCAGTCTGGGGCTGGTTTCTCCCTCTTTCTCCAGATCTCCAATAAGACTCCCCACTGGCACAACTATAGAGTTGAGTCCATAGCCAGGGTTCCAAGCCAAGCCCTCTTTCTGTCCAACCGGTGCTTCATGTCCCTGCCCAAGTAGCTGACACACGCACACTTTGAGATTTGACACAATTTGTGAAAGGCTGACACAGATTTAATAGCTATTCCTCCTTCTGCCCTGGCCATAAGATAGTCAGCACTGCCACCAGAACCCCTTACCAGCTACTTTAAGAACCTTTCCCAAAGAGTGACCAATCTTACTGAGTAATGTTACTATTATCCAAATGATAAGTGTGACCAATACTTTTAAGTCTATTTAGGAGTGGCCTGTACAGTGTCACCAAATAACACATGCAAGTACTCTAAAAGCTTAAATATCTCTAAACAAACCAGCCACAATTAAAAGATTTAAATATATTTAATAATAAATAATAAAAGAACAAGACAATACTCAATAACTTAACACAGTGACTACAGAGTTCAGAATCACAGGAAATATTTTAAAACAACATTGCATGACAGTCTCAAATAAATACAGAAAACATCTAAACTAATCTTTACTATATTCATATCTATCTCTAAGAGATATACTATGATCTAAGTCTTAGTTACAGAGCAAGGCAAATGCAGTTGGGAACTGTTGAATCGATGTTTTCAGGTCCAAAGACAAGATACAAAATACAGAGACTCGCTCTCTGAGATAGTTCTTAAATTAATAATACACATTACTGCAGGGTTAGCTGGAATGACATCACTCTTTGTCGCCTGCCTTCAGTTCCCAGGATAACAGAAACTTAGAATTTAGGACCTCTGTGTCAGAGGTACATATCTCTAAAAAGTTTGCCTAGAATTGGAAGTAATAAAACAGTTAAACACTTTTACATTTGAAACCTAGTAATTATTTCTGTTTCAAGAGAATAGGAAACCTCCAGCTCTAGACATTGTGTCTGCTCTGAGCTGAAACAGAGATAACAGAATCATAAATTTCCATTAATTTTCTTGAGGTTTTGCAAGTTAACTCTGTATGTTCTAGCTTCTACCATTAATACACACATCTGCACAGGTATACCGTTTATACACATTTCTGCTCTTTTCCAGCAGGGTACACTGTGATTTCATTCTTGAGTACATAATATACAGTTCAACACACACTTCTGCACCATTAGTTTAATATCCATATAACATATACTTCTCTTAAATTTGTAAGACAAGCCTATGGATCATATTAATAATCACAAATGACACATAGTTATTTACAAAATTCCAGGTAGCTGGGCTGGCAGCATTTCAGTTTGTTACATCGCTAATCTAAAAACAATACTTTAACAATTTCATGGAGAAAGCTTACAATGCTACTTAAATTTATGAAACACTTGGGTGCAGCATTTTTGTGAGAAATGTCCATTAAGTGATAGGTGTCTGGGGTGTAGCACTAAGAGCTTTTGAGTACAAAATGGAATTTGCTAGCTACATCCCTGCTCCTACACCCCCCAATGTGGGGGGATGCACCCCCACCCCATAACGATATATACCAACTCTAAGATTGCACTACAGTGGGGAAAAGGACAAAGTTGTGGTGTTGGCCAATTTTACCCTGTAAAAAAATTCAATATTCTCTGAAGGTAGTTTGGATGGATAGGGATCAATGAAAGAAGATTTCAACAATCTATTATGCACCTCAGCATGATTACATATGTCTAGTTATGAAAAGATGGCACCAGAGAAAATAAACTGGATGCCACTTTTTGATACAGATTTGTAGTCCTTGCCATTGATGTAGTTAGGGCATAGTAGGTTGTCTTTAGTTATCTGTTTATAAAAATGCTTGTCTTTCTTAATCTTAGAGAGAAGCAATGTGCAGTCTGTATACCTGTTATTGAAAGAACACTGCTGCTCAAAATGCGTGACAAAGTTACTGCTCCTAGTCTAGAATCTTCTTACTCAATAATGTGCATTATTTAACAACTCAGAAGATCATGACATTTCTCATTTAAATCCTGTGTCTTTGTTTATTACTATTAAGGCACAGTGTGTACATTAGGGATCATAGTCAATGTTAAATCTGTAATGAAATGCTAACTTGCATTATAAACTGAATTGTTAATAATAAATGTATTATTTTGAGATTTATAAACATTACTCTTTTCATCCTGGTAACGTGTGACATGAACTGTTTTATTTCCACAGGTTTGTCTCACCTGACCTTGGACCAAAAGAAAGCACATCCTCACCTCATTCTGACTGACAACCTGACCAGTGTGATGTACGGTGATGTTAAACTACAGCTCTCTGACAACCCTGAAAGATATGATTCACGTCTCTGTGTGCTGGGATCACAGGGCTTTACATCAGGAAGACATTATTGGGAAGTGAAAGTGTGGAACAAAACTGACTGGGATGTGGGTGTCACCAATGATTCCAGCAGGAAGAAGGGGAAAGTTGATATGAACCCAGAGCATGGCTACTGGATTGTAGTCCTGAGGTCTGGAAATGAGTACCGGGCTCAGGATTTAACACCCAAGGATCTCAAGCTCACTGTGCAGCCCAGGAAGGTTGGAGTGTACCTGGACTATGAGGGGGGTCAGGTATCATTTTATAATGCTGATAACATGTCACACCTCTACACCTTCACTGACACCTTCACTGAGACGCTGTACCCCTTCTTCAGCCCTTGTTGTAATGTAGGTGATAAAAATAAAGAGCCACTAAAGGTGTTTCACATGAAGCTGTAAATTCAGACTTCACATCTAGGCCTATCAATATGGGACTTTATGTAGCCAACTCCATATGCAATGTATTTTCAGACCCTGTACATTAGATGAAATGATATTAATAAAGAATGCAGGAGTCACAAGGTGATTTTTAAATATAACAGTAGTGGAATTCCAGTCCAGTAACTGGATATTTGATAGGTTATGCCAGCTGGTTGAGCAGTGACTAAGCAATACAACTCAATATGGATAAACATGACAACAGACAAGCTATTTAATGTTTAATTGGTTTATTCTGTAGTAATATTAAACTGTTTTCATATTAGTGATGTGAATAAAACAGAAACAGAATGAACAGCAACAATCTTGTTTTTTTTCATATAAAATGTAACTGAAATGTGTCCACAGATCAGTTCCTTAGGTCTGGTGTTCTTTACAATCACCACTACCTATATATCCTATTAGCCAATAGCACAACAGCAATGATAACAGAGACATTATGTATAGTAAAGGAAATAGAAGAAGCAAGGGTTATAGTTATAACATGACTTCAGTAGCTTTACAGTCACACCAGGGCTGTGATTATAAGGCTGGGGGTTTCAGATTCTGTATAATTGGGGTGGGATTTAAAATACCTACAAGCATATTTAATAGCTACATTTTATTTTACCATTGCCAAACTTTTGTCTTTGTCTTCTACAGACACCAAGTTTTATCAAATTAGGTGCAGACTACATTCTCCGGAGAATTATGTATCAATGAATAAAAATGGGTAACAGTAATACACACTGGTACACTGTACAACAAACAAGTTACATACATTAATAACAATAGCCATTTGTTAACCAAGCTAAGCCCGCTGGACACAGTCCCTTTTCAGGAGTGACCTGGGAGGAACATCTAGTTGAGTGACTTCACAAGGCCACAGAGTAACCAAATGAAGACTGAGGGAACCATAGCCTGTCCCAAAGGAACTACAGGTCACACCCTTAAACTGTCTAAGCCAATTGCTGGCAACACTGAACTGAATCTGTTAAGAACAAACTTGGTAGAGTTTGTTACCCTTAGACATTAAATGTGTCTCTAGAAATCACTTTCTCAAGTAGTTTGCTAGTATGCTTCTCTTACATAATACAAAATTACTTAATGCTATTAATAATTTGGAAGACTGAATGTAGCTTATTGGTCTAGTACTAATCTCATTGACCAGACCTCTGAAAAAAAAAATTAGCAGCTTACCAAGCAACAGTCACTGCTGTGAGACTGCATCACTGCTGTTCTGAAACAGTAATCACACTGGGCCCAGTGGATCATCTGGAACAGTATTCACACTGGATCCAGTGGCTGTTCTAGAACAGTAGAACAATATTTCAGTAGGTCCAGCTTTCTGTACAACCACTATAAAAATAACACATAATTACAGAACTGGCAGTGACACATCACCTGTATGTACAACATATCAACAAGTTGCATCTGTGGGTAATTAAACAATGGCATGAAGTGGGTTTATGTAACTATGCACCTAATAAATGACTGTCCTTAATTTGATGCATACATGGATTGGTCAACATTTTGTATAACACCTAATGTGAAAATGCATTACATCTTTATGTAAAACTTTAAACATTCAAAACGTCTCTAGATATGAAAATTAAAAAGCCATTTTAAGCTTAGCCAATTGTGAGACTCAAACCCTGCACCTTGTGTTTGTAAGGCAAACACCTTAACCATTAGGCCACCCTCCCAACCCTTAAAGGGATGTTCCTTTCATACACACAAACTAACCCCCCTTCACACACACTTGCCACTTGCTAGATTCAAACCCCTACCTAACTATGTTATGACACTAGAGACAGATGCATTAGCAGAGCATGCTATTTGGATACATAAGACAAAAAGCTTGCTTTACTTGGAACTTGAATATGGCAGATTTAATTAATTTATTTATCCTTTGTTTAACAGATTAGTCCCACTGCACTAGTAGCCTCTTTATAGAAAAGACCTGAGGTGGCATTTATACTACTTAGCCTGGTGGAGTAAGAAAAGAACCCACAGCCTTCTGGTCTTCTAGCATCAATGGTGAACGTATCACCCGTTCAGCCACTGACACTACAAAGGATGCTTCCCTGCAGCCAAACTTGTCGTAAGAACAACACAGGTTTCTAAGACATGCATAGTAGGCCAGTATGGAGTCTCTGTCTTGGATTACCCAGTCATTAGTCACAGTTGTGCAAGTTTAATTGCACAAGCTGAGACACAATCATATTTAGTTGCTCATTTTACAACAGAACAAGATCATAATAATATCTTGATAGCAACATATTCAGAGGAAAGGCACATAAATCAGGCAATAGGAGTCTTGACACCTTTGAAGAGACAGTGATAACCGAATGGCCAGTGGAAGATGTAGGCATTAGCCTTCAGCAAAGTAATTTCAGGCTGAAAATGTAATGTCATGACATTTATATCCATCAGTTTAAGGAATAGTCAACAGTACCAGGGGTTTCGAGAGAAGGGGTGGGGAGAGAGACAGATACAGAGACACATATGAAAGGATGGTGTTATGGGTCATTAATGTACACCTTTATGGTGTGTCCTCAGTATCCATCAATCACGCTGCGTATTAGTAAATTATGACTCTGGGGGGTGTGTCCTCATTATTCATCTATCACACTGTGTATCAGTAAGTGATGAATCTGAGGGGTGTGTCCTCAGTATTCATCTATCACACTGTGTATCAGTAAGTGATGAATCTGAGGGGTGTGTCCTCAGTGTTCATCTATCACACTGTGTATCAGAAAGTGATGACTCTGGGGGGGGTGTCCTCAGTGTTTATCTACCATACTGTGTATCAGTAAGTGATGACTCTGGGGGGGTGTCCTCAGTATTCATGTACCACACTGTTTATCAGTAGGTGATGACGCTGGGGGGGTGTCCTCAGTATTCATTTTTCATGCTTTTTATCAGTAATTGATGACTGTGCAGGGGCATGTCCTCAGAATTCGTCCATCATGCTGTGTATCAGTAGGTGATGAATATGGGGCATGTGTCCTCAGTATTCATCTATCACACTGTGTATTAGTAGGTGGTGACTCTGGGTGTGGGTCCTCCATATTCGTCTATCATGCTGTGTATCAGTAAGTGATGACTCTGGGTGGTGTGTCTTTAGTATTCATCTATCACGCTGTTTATCATTAAGTACTGACTCTGGTGGGTGTGTCCTCAGTATTCATCTATCATGCTGTGTCATCAGTAAGTGATGACTATGGGGGTGTGTTCTCAGTATTCATATATCACACTGTGTATCAGTAATACATGACTCTGGGGTGTGTGTCCTCAGTATTCATCTCTCTTGCTTTGTATCATTAAGTGATGAATCTGGGGGGTATGTCTTCAGTATTCATCTATCACACTATGTGTCAGTAAGTGGTGACACTGGATGTGTGTCCTCTGTATTCGTTTAACATGCTGTGTATCAGTAAGTGATGACTCTGGGGGTGTGTCCTCAGTATTCATCTATCACACTGTGTATCAGTAAGTGATGACTCTGGGGGGGCATGTCCTCAGTATTCATCTATCATGCTGTGTATCAGTAAGTGATGACTCTGGGGGGGCATGTCCTCAGTATTCATCTATCACACTGTGTATCAGTAAGTGATGACTCTGGGGGGGCGTGTCCTCAGTATTCATCTATCAAACTGTGCATCTGTAAGTGATGACTCTGGGGGGGCGTGTCCTCAGTATTCATCTCTCATGCTGTGTATCAGTAAGTGATGGCTCTGGGGAGGCGTGTCCTCAGTATTCATGTATCACACCGTGTATCAGTAAGTGATGACTCTGGGGGGGAGTCCTCAGTATTCATCTATCACACTGTTTATCAGTAAGGGATGACACTGGGGGTGTGTGTCCTCAGTATTCATCTCTCATGCTGTGTATCAGTAATTGAGGACTTTGTGGGCACTGTGTCCTCAGTATTCATATATCATGCTGTGTATCAGTAAGTGATGACTCTGGGGGGTGTCCTCAGTATTCATGTATCAGTAAGTGATTGTTCTGTATGGTGTGTCCTCAGTATTCATCTATTATGCTCTTTATCAGTAAGTGATGACTCTGGAGGGGTGTGTCCTCAGTATTCATCTATCACACTGTGTATCAGTAAGTGATGACTCGGGGTGTGTCCTCAGTATTCATCTATTATGCTCTTTATCAGTAAGTGATGACTCTGGGGGTGTGTCCTCAGTATTCATCTATCACACTGTGTATCAGTAAGTGATGACTCTGGGGTGTGTCCTCAGTATTCATCTATCATGCTCTGTATCAGTAAGTGATGACTGTGGGGGGCATGTCCTCAGTATTCATCTATTACACTGTGTATCAGTAGGTAATAAATATGGGGCATGTGTCCTCAGTATTCATTTATCATGCTGTGTATCAATAAGTGAGGACTTTGGGGGAGTGTCTCCTCATTTTTCATCTATCACACTGTGTATCAGTAAGTGATGACTCAGAGAGGTGTGTTCTCAGTATTCATCTATCATTCTGTGTATCAGTCAGTGAAGACACGGGGTTGTGTCTTCAGTATTCATGTATCAGTAAGTGATGGTTCTGTGGGGTGTGTCCTCAGTATTCATCTCTCACACTGTGTATCAGTAAGTGATGACTGTGGGGGGGGGGTATGTCCTCAGTATTCATCTATCACACTGTGTATCAGTAGGTAATGAATATGGGGCATGTGTCCTCAGTATTCATGTATCACACTGTGTATCAGTAAGTGATCACTCTGGGGGGGGGGGGCATGTCCTCAATATTCATCTATGACGCTGTGTATTTATAATTCTTGACTTTGGGGGGTGTCTTCTCAGTATTCATCTCTCATGCTTTGTATCACTAAGTGATAACTGTAGGGGGGGCATGTCCTCTGTATTCATCCATCATTCTGTGTATCAGTAGGTAATGAATATGGGGCATGTGTCCTCAGTATTAATTTATCATGCTGTATATCAGTAAGTGATGACTCTGGGGGTGTGTTCTCAGTATTCATCCATCATGTTGTGTATTAGTAGATTATAAATATTTGGCATGCATCCTCTGTATTCATTTATCATGCTGTGTATCAATAAGTGAGGACTTTGGGGGAGTGTCTCCTCAGTATTCATCTATCACACTGTGTATCAGTAAGTGATGACTCAGGGAGGTGTGTTCTCAGTATTCATCTATCATTCTGTGTATCAGTCAGTGAAGACACTGGGGGGTGTGTCTTCAGTATTCATGTATCAGTAAGTGATTACTCTGGAGGGCATGTTCTCAGTATTCATCTCTCACGCTTTGTATCAGTAAGTGATGACTGTGGGAGGGTACTTCTTCAGTATTCATCTATCATGTTGTGTATCAGTAGATTATAACTTTGGGGCATGTCCTCAGTATTCATCTCTCATGTTTTGTATCAGTAAGTGATGACTCTGGGGGGTGTGTCCTCAGTATTCATCTATCACACTGTGTATCAGTAAGTGATGACTCTGGGGGTGCGTCCTCAGTATTCATCTATCACACTGTGTATCAGTAAGTGATGACTCAGGGGGGTGTGTCCTCAGTATTCATCTATCACACTGTGTGTCAGTAGGTGATGACTCTGGGGGGCATGTCCTCAGTATTCATCTATCATGCTGTGTATCAGTAAGTGATGACTCTGGGGGGGTGTCCTCAGTATTCATCTATCACACTGTGTATCAGTAAGTGATGACTCTGGGGTGTGTCCTCAGTATTCATCTATCACACTGTGTATCAGTAAGTGATGACTCTGGGGGTACGTCCTCAGTATTCATCTATCACACTGTGTATCAGTAAGTGATGACTTTGGAGGTATGTCCTCAGTATTCATCTATCACACTGTGTATCAGTAAGTGATGACTCGGGGTGTGTCCTCAGTATTCATCTATCATGCTCTGTATCAGTAAGTGATGACTGTGGGGGGCATGTCCTCAGTATTCATCTATTACACTGTGTATCAGTAGGTAATAAATATGGGGCATGTGTCCTCAGTATTCATTTATCATGCTGTGTATCAATAAGTGAGGACTTTGGGGGAGTGTCTCCTCATTTTTCATCTATCACACTGTGTATCAGTAAGTGATGACTCAGAGAGGTGTGTTCTCAGTATTCATCTATCATTCTGTGTATCAGTCAGTGAAGACACGGGGTTGTGTCCTCAGTATTCATGTATCAGTAAGTGATTGTTCTGTATGGTGTGTCCTCAGTATTCATCTCTCATGCTGTGTATCAGTAAGTGATGGCTCTGGGGAGGGGTATGTCCTCAGTATTCATCTAGCACACTGTGTATCAGTAGGTAATGAATATGGGGCATGTGTCCTCAGTATTCATTTATCATGCTCTGTATCAGTAAGTGATGACTCTGGAGGGGTGTGTCCTCAGTATTCATCTATTACTCTGTGTATTAGTAATTCTTGACTCTGGGGGGTGTGTCTTCAGTATTCATCTCTCATGCTTTGTATCACTAAGTGATGACTGTGGGGGGCATGTCCTCAGTATTCCTCTATCACACTGTGTATCAGTAGGTAACGAATATGGGGCATGTGTGCTCAGTATTCACTTATCATGCTGTATATCAGTAAGTGATGACTCTGGGGGTGTGTTCTCAGTATTCATCCATCATGTTGTGTATTAGTAGATTATAAATATTTGGCATGCATCCTCTGTATTCATTTATCATGCTGTGTATCAATAAGTGAGGACTTTGGGGGAGTGTCTCCTCAGTATTCATCTATCACACTGTGTATCAGTAAGTGATGACTCAGGGAGGTGTGTTCTCAGTATTCATCTATCATTCTGTGTATCAGTCAGTGAAGACACTGGGGGGTGTGTCTTCAGTATTCATGTATCAGTAAGTGATTACTCTGGAGGGCATGTTCTCAGTATTCATCTCTCACGCTTTGTATCAGTAAGTGATGACTGTGGGAGGGTACTTCTTCAGTATTCATCTATCATGTTGGGTATCAGTAGATTATAAATATTTGGCGCGTGTCCTCAATATTCATTTATCATGTTGTGTATCATTAAGTGAGGACTCTGGGGGGTTGTGTCCTCAATATTCATCTATCACACTGTGTATCAGAAAGTGATGACCCAGGGGGGTGTATCCTCAGTATTCATCTATCACACTGTGTATCAGTAAGTGATGACTCAGGGGGGTGTGTCCTCAGTATACATCTACCAAACTGTGTGTCAGTAGGTGATGACTCTGGGGGGCATGTCCTCAGTATTCGTCTATCAGGCTGTGTATCAGTAAGTGATGACTCTGGGGGGGTGTCCTCAGTATTCATCTATCACACTGTGTATCAGTAAGTGATGACTCTGGGGGTGTGTCCTCAGTATTCATCTATCATGCTGTGTATCAGTAAGTGATGACTCTGGGGGGATGTCCTCAGTATTCATCTTTCACGCTGTGTACTAGTAAGTGATGACTCTAGAGGGTTTGTCCTCAGTGTTCATCTATCACACTGTGTGTCAGTAGGTGCTGACTTTGGGAGGCGTGTCCTCAGTATTCATCTATCACACTGTGTGTCAGTAGGTGATGACTTGGGGGGGTGTCCTCAGTATTCATTTATCATGCACTGTATCAGTAACTGACCACTATTGGGGGGGGGTGTCCTCAGTATTCACCTCTCAAGTTTTGTATCAGTAAGTGATGACTTTGGGGGTGTCCTCAGTATTCATCTATCACACTGTGTATCAGTAAGTGATGACTCTGGGGGGGCATGTCCTCAGTATTCATCTATCACACTGTGTATCAGTAAGTGTGACTCTGGGGGTGTGTCCTCAGTATTCATCTATCACACTATCTGTAAGTGATAACTCCGGTAGGTATATCCTCAGTGTTCATCGCTCATGCTTTGTATCAGTAAGTGATGACTGTGGGGGGGCATTTCCTCAGTATTCATCTATCACACTGTGTATCAGTAGGTAATGAATATGGGGCATGTGTCTTCAGTATTCATTTATCATGCTGTATATCAGTAAGTGAGGACTCTGCGGGTGTGTTCTCAGTATTCATCTCTCTTTCTTTGTATTACTAAGTGATGACTGTGGGGGCGGGTCCTCCATATTCATCTTTCATGCTGGGTATCAGTAAGTGATGACTCTGGGGGGGCATGTCCTCAGTATTCATCAACCACACTGTGTATCAGTAGGTGATGACTCAGGGGGGCGTGTCCATAGTATTCATCTCTCTTTCTTTGTATCACTAAGTGATGACTGCGGTGGGGGTGTCATCAGTATTCGTCTATCATGCTGTGTATCAGTAAGTGATGACTCTAAGGGAGGTGTGTCCTCAGTATTCATCAACCACACTGTGTATCAGTAGGTGATGACTCAGGGGGGCGTGTCCATAGTATTCATCTCTCTTTCTTTGTATCACTAAGTGATGACTGTGGGGGGTGGCGTGTCATCAGTATTCGTCTATCATGCTGTGTATCAGTAAGTGATGACTCTAAGGGGGGTGTGTCCTCAGTATTCATCAACCACACTGTGTATCAGTAGGTGATGACTCAGGGGGGCGTGTCCTCAGTATTCATCTCTCATTCTGTGTATCTGTAAGTGATGACTCTGGGGCCCATTTCCTCAGTATTCATGTATCAGTAAGTGATGGTTCTGTGGGGTGTGTCCTCAGTATTCATCTATCACACTGTGTATCAGTAAGTGATGACTCTGGGTGTGTCCTAAATATTCATCTATCATGCTCTGTATCAGTAAGTGATGACTGTGGGGGGTCATGTCCTTAGTATTCGTCTATCACACTGTGTATCAGTAAGTGATGACTCTGGGTGTGTCCTCAGTATTCATCTCTCTTTCTTTGTAGCACAAAGTGATGACTGAGGGGGGGGGCGTGTCCTCAGTATTCACCTCTCAAGTTTTGTATCAGTAAGTGATGACTTTGGGAGGCGTGTCCTCAGTATTCATCTATCACACTGTGTGTCAGTAGGTGCTGACTTTGGGAGGCGTGTCCTCAGTAGTCATCTCTCATGCTGTGTATCAGTAAGTGATGACTCTGGGGGGCATATCCTCACTATTCATGTATCAGTAAGTGATGGCTCTGTAGGGTGTGTCCTCAGTATTCATCTATCACACTGTGTGTCAGTAGGTGCTGACTTTGGGAGGCGTGTCCTCAGTATTCATCTATCACACTGTGTGTCAGTAGGTGCTGACTTTGGGAGGCGTGTCCTCAGTGTTCATCTATCACACTGTGTGTCAGTAGGTGATGACTTTTGGAGGCATGTCCTCCGTATTCAGCTATCACACTGTGTATCAGAAATTGATGACTGTCAGGGGGCATGTCCTCAGTATTCATCAACCACACTGTGTATCAGTAGGTGATGAATCTGGGGGGTGTGTCCTCAGTATTCATCTATCATGCTGTGTATCAGTAAGTGATGACTCTGGGGGGCGTGTCCTCAGTATTCATCTATCACACTGTGTATCAGTAAGTGATGACTCTGGGGGGTGTGTCCTCAGTATTCATCTATCACACTGTGTATCAGTAAGTGATGACTTTTGGAGGCATTTCCTCAGTATTCATCTATCATACTGTGTATAAGTAAGTGATGACTCTGGGGGTGTGTCCTCAGTATTCATCTATCACACTGTGTATCAGTAAGTGATGACTCTGGGGGGCATGTCCTCAGTATTCATCTATCACACTGTGTATCAGTAAGTGTGACTCTGGGGGCGTGTCCTCAGTATTCGTCTATCACACTATCAGAAAGTGATGACTGCTGGGTGTGTCCTCAGTATTCATTTATCATGCTGTTTATTAGTTAAGTAAGGACTCTGGGGGTGGCATGTCCACAGTATTCATCTATCACACTGTGTATCAGTAAGTGATGACTCTGGCGGTGTGTGTTCTCAGTATTCGTCTATCACGCTATCAGTAAGTGATGACTCTGCTAGATGTGTCTTCAGTATTCAGCTCTCATGCTTTGTATCAGAAATTGATGACTGTCAGGGGGCATGTCCTCAGTATTCGTCTATCATGCTGTGTATCAGTAAGTGATGACTCTGGTGGTGTGTGTCTTCAGTATTCATCTATCATGCTCTGTATCAGTAAGTGATTACTCTGGGGGGTGTCCTCAGTATTCATGTATCAGTAAGTGATGGTTCTGTGGGGTGTGTCCTCGGTATTCATCTATCACGCTGTGTATCAGTAAGTGATGACCCGGGGTGTGTCATCAGTATTCATCTATCATGCTCTGTATCAGTAAGTGATGACTCTGGAGGGGTGTGCCCTCAGTATTCATCTATTATGCTGTGTATTAGTAATTCTTGACTCTGGGGGGGGTGTCCTCAGTATTCATCTCTCATGCTTTGTATCACTAAGTGATGACTGTGGGGGGCATGTCCTCAGTTTTCGTCTATCACACTGTGTATCAGTAGGTAATGAATATGGGGCATATGTCCTCAGTATTCATTTATCATGCTGTATATCAGTAAGTGATTATACTGGGGGGGGGGTGTCCTCAGTATTCGTCTTTCATGCTGTGTATCAGTAAGTGATGACTTGGGTCTATATAATAAAGTCCTCAGTGTTCATCTATCACACTGTGTATCAATAGGTGAGGACCCTGGAGGGGCATGTCCTCAGTATTCATCTATCACACTGTGTATCAGTAAGTGATCACTCTGGGGGACGTGTCTTCAGTATTCATCTATCATGCTGTGTATCAGTAAGTGATGCCTCTGGGGGGGGTGTCCTCAGTGTTCATCTATCACACTGTGTATCAATAAGTGATGCCTCTGGGGGGTGTCCTCAGTGTTCATCTGTCTCACTGTGTATCAATAAGTGATGCCTCTTGGGGGGGTGTCCTCAGTGTTCATCTATCACACTGTGTATCAGTAAGTGATACCTCTGGGAATGAGGAAGCTGCAGGACAGACAAAACCTGATGAAGAGATGAGTAGAATAAGGGAGGGTTAAATCTTCCTTGTGATCACGGACAAGAAATTCTTAACAAGTACAACAATCACAGTAAGAAATGCTGTGACAAACATCTGGAATTGAACCCTTGATGCTATGGCCAAAAATGAATCTTCTGACAACTAATTTATCTCAATACTCCACAGAGAATGTCATTACATCCATTAGACAAACAATTGTAAGAGTAACTGTTGGCTGTGATTTCCTTTACTCTGTATTCCAATAGCACAGCTTGTTTATGCACCTTTAATCAGGGATAACCAGACTAATGTCGGTGATGGCGACAAAACCCAGCAATCATTTTTGGACATAGAAACATACATTAATAATTCACAACTTATTCTTAATGCCTCAAAAACTAAACTTATGCTTTTCTCCAGTGGTAAAAAACCCATGGACTCTATTCCATTTGCCATTTACTCATCTAACAAAACCCTTATTGAACCTGTTAACTATTCAAAACTACTAGGAGTCACCATAGACAAAGACCGTAAATTTGATAAGCATCTATTCCTTTCTACAAAGAAAGTGCATTTCAAACTAGGCTCTTTGTATAGAGTTAAACCCTTCCTAACCAATTCCACCAGACACTCCATCTGCACAACACATCTTGTTTTTCCTCTTTTATATGCCTCATCCATCTTTAGAGTTAAACCCTTCCTAACCAATTCCATCAGACACGCCATCTGCACAACACATCTTGTTTCTCCTCTTTTATATGCCTCATCCATCTTTAGAGTTAAACCCTTCCTAACCAATTCCACCAGACACACCATCTGCACAACACATCTTGTTTCTCCTCTTTTATATGCCTCATCCATCTTTAGAGTTAAACCCTTCCTAACCAATTCCACCAGACACGCCATCTGCACAACACATCTTGTTTCTCCTCTTTTATATGCCTCATCCATCTTTAAAGTTAAACCCTTCCTAACTAATTCCACCAGACACGCCATCTCTACAACACATCTTGTTTCTCCTCTTTTATATGCCTCATCCATCTTTAGAGTTAAACCCTTCCTAACCAATTCCACCAGACACGCCATCTGCAGAACACGTCTTGTTTCTCCTCTTTTGTATGCCTCATCCATCTTTCCTATTTTACGAAAATCTGATTTACTCAAACTACAATCCTGCTGTTACAAAGTTGTCAGATTTGCCTCCAACCATCTTGTAACTAAACTGGTTACAACTTCCTAACTGTCTAACTTTTAACTAGCTAGTTCTAACTCATTCTACTATTTACTGCCCCAACAACTGCCCATCAGTTTTCAAGCTAGTTCAACCTTATTCCAGTAGCAGAACCCTCAGGTCTTCTAATAAATTACTATTGACAGTCACCAAGTCCAGCAACAGCCTTGAGATTCCCTATATTCAGTCAAACTTGCCAACATATGGAATGATATACTCAACACAAACGATTTTCACCAGTTCAAGCATCTGCTTAAAGAGCACCTTAATAACACTTGGCTCTGCTCCTGTATTAAACCTGATTAACAAATTACCTTGCTCTCCCCCTCATCTAAGGGTACCGTCTACTTGGCTCTATCCCCTAACTCCCCCATTCCTTTTAGCCTCCCTCTTCTACCCCTTTGCTGACTTCTCATATGCTGCTACCTGCCAAACTATTGCATTTTCTTGTCTTATTCTTTCAACTGCCTTCTTATTGCAAGGCCTTACCTTCATAGTGTAAAAGTGTATTTATTCACTGTGCTAATCTACTCTCAATTGCAATGATTGTAATTTTTTCTATTTTGCTTTTTTCTATTTTTTACAATGTTGTGCATTAACTTATGTCTTGAAGTCTTCATGCATTTTTTTCTTTTACATATGATGTAGTCAGTTATTGATTTGCTATGTTTACACTGTATTTTTGTGGAGCTTTTTTCCTGAGGCCTCTGCTGAAAATGGACCTTTGCAGACCTAGTTGGACTCTCCTGATAAACAAATGGAAATAAATAAATAGAACAACTGACCAGATTTTGCCACAGGATATGAATAGCCATTCACCATCATCCAGCATTGCTGTGTAATGCCAAACTGCATGCAAAGCCTGAAGACAGAAACTGTAGGCTTTCTTATGGACCATTGCTGGATATCTGTGTGATTCTATTTTTTTGACCAGATTAAATGTGTAAAAATTGGGTTTGCAGAGAAATGGTGAAATGGGGGTCATGCAGGGGGGAGGACAGAGGGAAAGAAAAGAGGAATTTGCACGGAGGTAGTGGGACATAACCATAGCTATCCATTTCTTCACAACATAAATGTAGACATGCAGTCAGAATTTACTGAATTTGGAATGTCTCCACACCAAGGGTAGGTGACAACAAAAGAATCATGTTGTACAGCTAATTGTAACAAATCACGTGTGTCAAGAAGACACATAGGTGAAGTGGAACGTTATGTATGGGTAATTTTTTGGGACGGGTGCACATTTGTTACCTTTTTACTTTAAAATGGAATGTTAGGGAAGGTGATTAGGAATGTGAGGGTCAGCTAGGCAGGTTCGGTGAGGAAGCAGATGCAGACGTACAGGACAAACAAGACAAAAAAGGATGGTGATGGACACAGAAGGTCAGGGACTCCCAGACTGGGAATAGGTATGGTGCATAAAAGGTGTACCCACATCAATCTTGAGAACAGTGAGAATCTAGTCCTCACCTTCAGAACTGTCATCACTGTGTCCTATCTCAGTTTCCTGTGCTGGTGATCAGTTTGGCTTTATCTTGGCAATGCAATAAAGTATCTTTTCTACACAGCCGAGTCAGCTACCAATGTCCCTTTCTATAATGCCCTCAACCAGCCCTGTCAGCTCTTTGTGAGTAACAAAAATCATCACCTTAACTAATACCACTCCTAGAGGGTACCAGTGTACCAGCTGCTGGGGCAGTGCTACCTGATACAGCTGGGACAGCTAGTGCAGGGGTTGTGGGGGCAGCACTGACAGGTTGAGACCCTGAAATGATGGGTGTCAGAGCTGCAACCTGTGGTGGGATGGAGGGACAATATGCAGTGGTCTGTCTACCTCTCTGTGTTGCATATCAGTTTTTGTAAGATGAAATGTATGACGACAGAACATTTTTAAGCCACATAAAATATCACCCCCCCCAAAAAAAAATGAGAGAGAAAGAAGTGGGAATGAGACAAAAAAGAGAGATGATTAGATCCATGGTGTATCACATGACTATATCATTTCAGAAAATAAACAGTTGTGATTATACAGTCTGTACACCTTTACCACATCCAGGTATGATGAGAAGGTTTTACTCTGTTGTACCAGTAATCAATTGCTTTGATATGATATCATAAATACAGCTATTTATTGCAGTATTGCCATAGTTCTTATGCTTAGACTAAGACCTGATGCATACATACCACATTCATCTCTGAGGCACGGTAACCTCTCTTGGTGCACCTCATTGTTCACTACGTCTTCAGCAGCTGTAAAACACAGAAGAAGAGACATGAAAGCATACTGAATAACAGTTTTGGCTGGGAACTGTAGTCTATATCATTTAATACACACAGGTCAGTATACATACACACTGTGGGATATCAGCAGTTTTCATCTCTTTCACCCACTGGATAAGGAAGTCCTTTTTGTACCATTTCAGGTCATTATAATGGTGATGACAATTCTCTGCAGTGTGTGGGATGCCATTTTCACTTGATACAGCTTTGGCTAACCTGTGCCAAGTCTCAGCCTTATACTGAGACCCAATATAGTCCCACTGCAGTACCTACAGTTGTAGTACTTCACCAGGAGGGCTACAAAAATCCTGGAATCTTCAACACCCCACCTCTGTGTTCTAAATTTAGTACCATCATTTCCTGCACCAGCCATGCCTGCAGAAGTGAAGCAGCAACTATAAGTATAAATTGGCACCAAATTATAGTCTCATGTTTAACAGCTACTATGCAGACATGTACAACTATGCCAACTGCATTTGTGTGATGGAAAGCACACATAGACATTGGCAAGCAAAGAGGAAGTTATTTTATCAAACAACAATGAAGGTGTGAAACATGGCAGTGAGATTTGCTATGTGTGATGATCTCCTACTCACACTTTTTCAGATGGTCAGCTCTGACAGCCTCAATGGCTTTGATTGTTATCCTCGGTGTTTTCGAGGTTAAATAGGATGACTGCACATAACTTTCTGGAACTATATACTGCAAAAAGTTAATTGACTAATGTGGGAATCAAACCAGAGGAAAAAAGAAATGCATGCATTTTAATCAAGGTGATTACTTCTCAGTGCTACAGGGGAACTTTTTTCTGGCCAACCTCATTACCGATAAACTGCATAGCAATAGACATCAGACAGGCTTCTACATATGTGACATTAGGAGGTTTTGTGAAATGCATTCCCCTGAAAGGGTCATTATTACTGTTTGTGAATGTATGTCAGATGGATGGACTTTCATGAGCTGATTAATATATGCTGGGTATGATACATACAAACTTCACTACACATACTGTCCTAACTGCACAGCTGGGCTATGTGAGGAGAGAAGAAAATTGTCACTGTATTCTGTCCATCATAGAGATGTAAGTACATTTTAAAACCATTCTCATAATTTTCCTGCTTAAACAATTGCACACACAGTCAACTGTGTTTCATAACCAAATCATTAATGAGATATGCTACTTACAAAAAAATTATTCTTGAAAACATTAATGAGACATCTCTTTAAAGTTACATAATTACGATAGCCATTTGTATGCTGTATTAACTTCCTAATCACAGTGCATTCTGACACCATTTACAAGGATAGACACTGACCGGATTTGATCCTGGGCCAATTGTGTTTGCTCTTTAAAGTCAATCTTGTGCTACAGAGACAGTTACAGTAACGTTCTCCACGTAGCACTGTCCTGAGTGCTGATGTCCCTGCATTACTGTTAAGCGTATTTGAACTTCAAATGGCTGCCCAAATAAAATACTTCAGTTTTTCCTTAACTCATTACAGCCAAGTGCACCTTAGAAATTGGCTAGTTATTGATAATACTGCCATCAAGCAGACATTTACACAACTGCTATTGTCATTATAGATATGGTAACAGAATGGATGTAGTGCTAATGCATTAATGTTTCTTTTTTATGGGAAACCTTTAGCTTGTGAGTACTCTGAAATGAGCACTGTGTGTTCAGTTGTTTTGTATTGAGGATGGGTCCACTGATTTGTTTTGAGGAGAATGCTTTGTGTATGTGCTACAAATGTTTTTTTTTCCATTTCATGTCATACAGGATTATGACACCCAGACCATTTGTTCCATGAGATCCACCATTCAGTGATACAGGCAATGAGGTCATCCCTGAAGCCCTGAGCTACCATGGATCCTTCCTGCAGCTACTTTTTTTTTTTTTTCCATTTCATGTCATACAGAATTATGACACCCAGACCATTTGTTCCATGAGATCCACCATTTGGTGATACAGGAAATGAGGTCATCAATGAAGCCCTGTGCCACCATGGATCCTTCCTGCTGCTACAAATGTTTTTTTTTTTCCATTTCATGTCATACAGGATAATGACACCCAGATCATGTGTTCCATGAGATCCACCATTCGGTGATACAGGGAATGAGGTCATCATTGAAGCCTTGTGCCACCATGGATTCTTCCTGCTTGACAGAGGCAGAGGTAATATATTGGCCATAAAAAGCGTATGGAAGCAGGTGTTTGCTGGCATATATGCAGTAGGTGGACATGCCAGAAATTATAATCATTAATCTTTGCTCTCTCACGTACAGAGCAGTAACACTGAATAGGTAGTTAGCTCACATAATACACCTCCAACACAAACCATTCACTCAAACACATAAACCATCATATGTGGAGGTACTCACCAGAAACCTACCTAAACAACAGAGACCTTCCATACACAAACATGCGGCACCTAATACAGCACCTACAGCACTCAATACACATAAAAACACAAGCATCAGTGTCTCACCAAATAAGCCTCTAAGGCAAAGCACATCTAAATCATTTTTTTGTCATAGATGTCTCCATTGTGAGAACACATATGTCCCACACAACAAGATGGACAAGGAGAAGGTTATGGTTAGCTGTCTATCGGGTGCCATGATCCATCAGATCATACATTCACTCAAGTCTGTCAACACCAAGTACCATTATAACTCTGTCATAGTTCATGTTGGAGTGAATGACTTGAGAAGTACCTCATTGAATTATATGAAGAGAGACATGATTGAGCTCTATGAATATGTGTCCCAGGCGGGTACGTATAAATTCACCTAAAACTCATTTCACCGAGAACTCCTTTCACTGACTAGTAGTACAATAAGGCAAGTCAAAGGTATATCTCATTTTCCCTACTGTAGTGCGATCCTGGTATTAGTATATATAGTTAGGGGGGTGGGGGCGTCGTCCCACACTTATTTTGGTTTTATGTTACCTGTTTTTGTTTTACATTATTTGGTAAAAGCCAACTAGGTTGGAGACAGTGGCATTGACAAAAAGGCAGGAGTCAGAGCTTGACATGGCAGAGTTGAAGATGTTAAGATTTGCACTGGGTGTGACGAGGATGGACAGGATTAGGAATAAGTATATTAGAGGGTCAGCCCAGGTTGGAAGGTTTGGAGACAAAGCCAGAGAGGCAAGATTACATTGGTTTGGACATGTGCTGTGGAGGGATGCAGAGTATATTGGGAAAAAGATGCTAAGGATGAAGCTGCCAGGTAACAGGAAAAGAGGAAGGCCTAAGATAAGGTTTATGGATGTGGTGAGAGAGGATATGCAGGTGGTTGGTGTGACAGAGCAAGATGCAGAGGACAGGAGGAAATGGAAACAGTTGATCTACTGTGGCGACCCCTAACGGGAGCAGCTGAAAGAAGAAGAAGATGGTAAAAGCCAACTAGATGGGGGGCTATGCCCCCCACAACCCCCCCCATTGCACCCCTCTACAGCCCCCTTAATATATATACTAACATCAGAATCACACTACAATGGGGAAAAGGACATATACCTTTGAATTGCCTTAGAGTACTACTTGTCAGTGAAATGTGTTTTAGGTGAAATAAGTTTTAGGTGAAATGAACTTTAGGTGATTTGGTCTCAGTGAAATGAGTTTAGGTGAAATGAGTTTTAGGTGAAGTGATACATATCCTTTCCAGGGAGGGATATTTCTAGCCTTGAGCAGCATTCTCCCCTCTCCTAGGTAGATACCACAATATAAACAAAAAATGATTGATTTCAACAATTGGCTTAGTTTCTGGTGTCATTCTAAGGGGATCCAGTTCCTGTCAGCTTGGAATGACATAGTTGATAGACCATGCTGCTTTGCCAGAGATGGTCTTCACCTGTCACCTCTAGGTTTTTGGTTATTGGTTATGGCACTTGCCTCCACCATAGTGCCTTTTTAGGTAAGATCTCAAGAACAGAATTTCTGGCATGAAAATATCACACTCACAAATAAATTAAAGGTCATGCTGCCAAACGCGAGGAATTTCAATCACTCTCTGGAAGCACTCCTCTCCCTGAAGGATGTTGACATCTGTGCAATTACAGAAACTTGGTTCAGGGCCACAGAGAGTACCCCAGCTTTGCAAAGCTACAATGTCTTCCAGACTTTCAGACCACAAAACGAACATGTGAGAACCAAAGGAGGAGGAGGAGCTATCTTCATCAAAGATAAATATGCCTCCAGAGTGGTTAGACAGGACAACTCCCCGGAGTTACTCCAACTTCAACTAACTGTGGGTAAGACCCCCCTTCACGTCCTTATTAGCTATAGGCCCCCTTCAATGAACCAAGATACCCCACACTGCTTGTTACCTACTTGAGTCAATCAAATTACAACCAAACACTCTCGTCATGGCGATAGTAACTATTCCTCCATTGACTGGGAAACTTATACGAGTACCAACATGCTTGCACAAAGGTTCCTGACCTTTGTTAACATTAATACTCAGGAACAAATAGGATACAACCCCACAAGGGGCTCAAATATTCACAACCTGGTCTTCATCAACATGGGTGACCAATGTACCACCACAAGTATAGGACTCTCACTGGTTAAATCTAATCACAAATCAGTCATATTTGAAGTAGCTGTAACACCTGAACCCTTCTTAGGTGATATCAGGTTAAAACATTTCACCAAAGCTAATTATACCCTCCTAAGGGAAGGCATAAATAATTTTCAAGCTCCTGTTCCCACAGATGGCATTGACAGCTATACTAAGGTATATACAAATGCCCTGTGCCAACACTTATACAAGTGTATTGACACAGCTGTACCTGATAGGATCAAAACAAGTTCCTCAAAAAAAAAAAAAAAAAAAAAACAAGCATCCCTGGTGGACATGTAGTATTAATAAGTTATACAACAAGAGGAACAAGTTGCTATCTAAGAATAAAAAAGAGAGGTCCCAGCACTGGAAAAACACCCTATTCTGCTTGAACAAGCAAATAAGACAACTTGTAACATCCTCTAAGGGCAACTTAAAAAGAAAATTAGCAACCATAGTTAAGGATAACCATAAGGCATTCTTCAGCTATATCCATAACCTAAAAGGTAGGATCCAGATGTGTGCTGAACTAGCTGTGGATGGCATCACGCACACCAATCCTGCAAAAATAGCTAACCTATTAGCTGACAGGTTTGGCAAAAATTTCACCCTCCTGACCCCTCCAAATATTCCACAATGCATTCCCTCTATATCTCCTCCACCTTGCATCTCCAAAGAGCAAGTCATTAATACTCTAAGGCCAAAAATATAGCCTCTATGGGAACAGATGACATCCCAGGTTGCATTTTAAATGGTTTATAACATGAGTTAGCAAGTTCATTAGGTACTGTCTTCAACCACAGCCTGAGTACTGTTTTTTTTTTATTGCTGAATGGAAAACAGCAACCATCATCCCCTTCATAACAGGGGGTACAGCAATAGACCCTGGGAACTACAGACCCATACGCTTAACCAGCCGTATCTGTAAGGCCATGGAACGAATCATCATGGACCTTATAAATAAGAATATAGGTGCTCTTCAAACCCTTGATCTGACACAGTTATGTTTTTTCAATGGCAGGACATTCCTGTTAAACCTGGTGGACTTCTTTAAAAATGTCACCAGAGCCATAGACAAAGGCAAATCTGTACATACAGCCTACCTTCATTTAGCCAAACCTTTGATACAATCCCGCATTTGGGCATCATTGATAAACTCTGCCAGTTGAATATCAACCCTTATGTCATCAAATGGTTTACTAACAGTAACTGTACTACTTGCAATCTAAACAGCCTATACTCTATCTGAAAAGCTCAGCACTTGCTCCTAAAGCATTTTTTATACAGGTAAAGCACTCTTAAACAAAAGAAAGTACTTCACCTACATTCATTCCCTTGAGTACCCATTTCCTATAGGTCCTTTCTGACTCAGTTACACAGTTTCATCTTTTCACTATTTCTAGCATGTGAAGGGTCAGTTGCTGGTGTCCTCTCCTGTTCTTTGGGTGATAGGACAGAATCTTGAGACAATGTTACACATGTTCAACCCTCTCCTCCTCCCCTCTCCTCTCCTCCTCAAAACAAATATGCAACTAGATGCAACTATATAGCCAAACTGGAGGCTGAGCTTCAATTCAGTACTGGCAAGACCAGTCAGGAGGAGAAGGTAGCCACGCGGAACAACACACAACCACTCACATAGAACTATCACAACTGCAAACCAAACACATAAACACACAACACACAAAAAGACATTACAAAAACAAAAAAAATCAAAAAAAACAGAGGCCTCCACCAAACACACCCTCAAAACATCCGCCACCTCAAGACAGCAACACATCATAGTTCACAGAGTCAACACAAGCTAAACAAGCAAAGTACATGCCAGACAAACAAACCATACAGCAAAACAACACAACAGACACACACTGACACACACACTGACAGACCAAGGACACAGTGAACAACCACAAGCTGCCTGTACAGCTGCAGTCACAAGCTGGACTATCAGTGGCCACTCCAAGCACTCACATGACTCAGTCATTAGCACTGCCGTGTGAACGCTCATAGATGTACCTCTTCCCTGAGACCAAAGAAACGACCTGAGAGATGATCTAATGATTAAGAGATGAAAAGCTGTTGACCCTGACCAGCCATGTAGCCAACCACTATGACCCAATGATGAGGCTACACTCACCAAGAATGATGCCACAGTACAAAGACAAAATGATCAGTTTTAACAATTGGCTTAATTACTGGTGTGGTGCCATAGGGATGAATGCAAGTGGCGCTCACGATGTCATGCCTGTTTGGGACTGCTTCTTTGACAAGCCATGGCTCCAATGTGTCCCCCAAGGCTCTCTGCACCCCTGGCTTGCCCAAGGCTCAAAGGCTCTTACACCAAAATAGTCAAAAAGGAAAACCTACCTCCTAGAAACACAAGTGGAAAAAAAGAAAAAAAAAAAAAAAGCATGCTGCCAAAAGCCTGGCTCAAGTGAGAGAATGATGGGATCTCTGTGCACACTGGGCACCTGGTTCAAGCTGTCCTGTGACATGACCAGGTTCAATGGCTCCTGAGAATATCTGCCTCCTCCCCAAAACCTGGATCCATATCAGCCTCAGGTCTCATATCCAATCCTCCGCGAACACCCCTGGACTCCCCCAAAAAGGAGGGGATACCCATCACCATCTCCAGATACTTAGCATACACAGCATAGGATCAAACTCATGCACCCACAGACCATCTCCAAGAACCATCCCCCAGCAAAACTCCCCTTTACAGTTTGTAGCAGACTACTGACACTCCTTCCCAAACACAGGAACAACACACAGCCCCAACACAGACTTACAAAAAGAGTACATATGTCTCTCCCAACTCCAAAGGCAACTAGAGTTCAAAAACACCCAAACATAGACTACAACTAACAAACAACTAGCCCAGGATCTTCAAAGCAGAGGATAGACTATCATAGATAAACTCAAAATGACAATATGGGTCATCCCTCCATCCTATCGGAGACAATATATCCATCATCAGACCAACAAAAATGCTCCACCTGCATCCAAACCCCATCCCTTCCCTTCCAACCCAATACCCCAGTGTCAGACAAACACTAACTCCACACTCTGAGAATCAAAAAGATAACTTTCCACCCTTCCCTGGCCAAGTTCACCTGCAACACTTCTGCAAAATTAGTTTTCAAATCCAAAAGAAACCTGGGTCTTCAAGAATGCATGGATCATGCAATCCCAAATAAACCAAAAACCCTCATCATGACGGGCAGGCTTTGTCATGGAAAGGGCAATAAACGTGTAATCCACAAATCCAAAAGGAAAAGGCAGGCGCATTCAAAAAATCCATCCAACAAAGAAAACAAACTTCAAGAGGAAGAAAAAAAAAATACATGCAAGAGGCAAAAAAGATCCAAGAAACCTGGGTGAAATCCCCAGATATGCAAAGATTAGTCCAAAAATGACACAAAATACCCAAAATCGAGCCACTTCCATTGAATGAACCGTGTAGCCACACAAGGATGTCACACCCCTGGGTGGAAAAACCTGATTGGAAACTCCCAGCCAGATGCTAATTCACTAACCCCCATCAAAGCCAGGAGAGCAGGCCCCCTCCAAAAGACATTCTCCCAAACAGGTTCAGTGCCCCAGCCTAGCCCCTCCTCAAAAGGAGTAAAACACAGCATCAATGGGACCAGACGGTGTCCCGGGCAGTATGCTACATGAACTACAGGCTGCTAACAAACCCACACCAGCAACACTGGTAGTCTTTCCCCCACTTGGCATATGCTACATCCTGAACAAGATTACTGCGCTATGGCAACGCGGCTGGTGTCTACACTTCCCACTACAGCAGGAAATTGCACTCAAACAAACAGTGGGCAACACTCAGACCACTTCACAGTTCTATAAACTGGACTTGAAAGGAACAAGGACCCCATTTTGCTTGACATAAACAACTTGCAAAAATCACCTATTGGATCATGGATTTCACTGAGGTTAACTTTTCTTGGGACAGCTAGACCCATTTCCTTTTTAATCACTGGTGTCACACATTCATCTCCTTTTAAATGACTTTGATTCAATACAAGACTCTAAACCCACCAGGTGCAAACAGCACTGGGGGACAGAAGAAAGCCACACTTACAGAAGCCTTAAAGCTCCTAGGGAGGATAAGCCAGGTCAAGAATGGTTGCAAACTGGCACAAAACCATAACCTCCAGGATGGCAGCTAAAAAGGCTCACCACAGGCAAACATAGGATGGAAGTGGCTGAGCAGGTTCAGGACTTACAAGCAAACTATCAGGCATTTATGAGGGCTCAGCAAACATCATAGGATGGTCGCTGCATAATTTCTCGAGATGACTGCAAACTGGCCTTAATTGATGCTGACAAAACAGATGACTAGAACTCAAAGGTGCCATATAGAGTAGGATAATGAAATGGACACATAGGTCCTAAGCTGGATGATGGCAGAAATGGATATAATGTTTGGGAAAACCATTTTATGAAAATGGTTGTCAAGACCATAGGACATTAAAAAATTAAGAAATCACCTTATACATCACTCCACATAGGACCCATTGGGGACAGTTCTTCTTCACAGAGAGGGACACCCAGGCAGTACTCTTCCATCATGCCAACATCAACAGAGACATTATGATCTTGGTCACCTACCCTTTTATCACCCCTGCTACATTTGGAGGGAAGGGTTTCATCACCACAATGCTGAGTTTAACTGCCCCTGTACTCTAATCTCTTAGAGTGCCAATGATTGATGGATGTGCTCCATATTATGCCTGACGACAAGACAATAGCACCAAAAAGAACTAATAAAAGTTCCTCACCAAGAGAATAAATCCAATCCATCACAGCATGCAGCATGCATCTTAGAACTCAACACAGAAATAAATCCACATGAGACCACGGGACAATGCCTGACCCTGGAGAATCACAATCATGAACCCAATCCAGAATTAATGGACATGCTCCACCTCAGAAAATCCAAATCCATCAGAGCCAATGGAGACAAAGATCATTAGATTGGCTCAACACTCTAATCTGTGAACTCTGGAAAGACACAGGCTCAACCCAGAGGTATCTACACTCTAGTCCAGAATCTAAAGAGTGTTAGGGAGAGCATCTCACTAAACTCTAAGCAGCAGAAATCTTGCCGACTAGACTCCTACACACTACTATAAACTAACAGGCTCACCTACAAATCACACTCAGTCAAAGTTGGTGACTTTACCTCAGCCAGCAGACCTGTAACCAGTGGGGTTCCACAGGGGTCAATGCTTGGCCCCCTTTTCTTTGGAATATACTTTTCAGAAGTTCAGAAACAAACAGAGGGGCTGTGGCTGAATAAGTCTGCTGATGACTGCAAATTAGGTGAAATCACTGAATCCCCAAACAATGCCAATATACTTCAAGAGGGACTTACACAAAACAATGATTGGTGCCAAAACTATGGACTCAAACTCAATATTAAACATGCATTATCATCCTCTTTGGTAAAAATGATATCCCTGCAGACTTCTTCTTCCTCTTGTTTCAGCTGTTCCCATTAGGGGGTCACCACAGGGATCATCTGTTTCAATTTCTTTCTGTCCTCTGCATCTTCTCTGTCACATCAACCACCTGCATGTCCTCTCTCACCACATCCATAAACCTTATCTTAGGCCTTCCTCTTTTCCTCTTACCTGTCAGCTCTATACCTCCCCAGCACATGTCCAAACCAATGCAATCTCACCTCTCTAGCTTTGCCTCCGAACTGTCCAACCTGAGCTGATCCACTAATATACTGATTCTTAATTCTGCCCTTCTTTGTCACATCCATTCCAAATGTTAACATCTTTAACTTTGCCACCTCCAACTCTGACTTCTGTCTTTTCATCACTGCCATCATCTCCAGCTCATATAACATAGCTGGTCTCACTACCCTCTTGTAGACCTTCCTTTTCACTCTTATTGGTACCTGTTTGTTTGAAATCACTCCTGACACTCTTCTTCACCCACTCCACCCTGCCTGCATTCTCTCTTTCATCTCTCTTCCACACTCACCATTACTCTGAACTGTTGATCCCAAGTATTTAAACTCATCCATCTTCGCCAGCTCTACTCCCTGCATCCTCACCATTCCTCTATCCTCCCTCCCATTCAAACACATATATTCTGTCTTAGTCCTGCTGACCTTCATTCCACTCATCTCTATAGCATATCTCCGCCTCTCCAGGGTCTCTGTAACCTATTCCCTACTCTTAGTACAGATCACAATGTCATCTTTAGACATCAAATAAAAAAGGGCTCAGAGTTGATCCTAGATGCAATCCCACCTCCACCTTGAACGCATCTGTCACTCCCACAGCAGACCTCACCACTGTCACACTGCCTTTGTACATATCCTGTACCACTCTTA
This sequence comes from Protopterus annectens, assembly GCF_019279795.1. NCBI lineage: Eukaryota > Metazoa > Chordata > Ceratodontiformes > Protopteridae > Protopterus > Protopterus annectens. Next base: position 1,784,112,394 of record NC_056732.1, read on the forward strand.
CATACTACTCTTCCATTCCCGACTTCCTCATACAATACCACATCTCTTGTCTAGGCACCCTGTCATATGCTTTCTCTAAGTCCACAAAGACACAGTGCAACTCCTTCTGACAATCTATATACTTCTCCATCAACACTGTCAGAGCAAACATTGCATCTGTAGTGCCCTTTCCTGGCATGAAGCCATACTGCTGCTCACTAATCATCACCTCCCTTCTTAACCTAGCTTCCACTATTCTTTCAGACTATCATATAAATAATAATATCCTAACAACTCAGTAGTGAGAGACCTAGGCACGCAAGTTGACTGTAGCCTACACTTTGATCACAATGTGTCTACTTTGGTAAGGAAGGCATTCTACGTTGCACACCTCATTGGCTAAGGCCAGTGATTCAGTACAATGCTCCCTTTGGTATGCACCTTACCAGGCACCTGCAGCAACTTGAGAGACTTCAGAAATTTCTAGCCAAAAAATTCAGAGGCTCCAGCACATCATACATTGACAAACTGGTCACTCAGTAGCATACAGACTACTCAGAGGAGACTTGTGCTTGGCCTACAGAGCAATCTCAACTCCAAACCTAATGCAAATGCTGTACATCTGTAAGTCAAATGGGACAAGGGTCACCTACTGCAAGGACCTTAACCTGGCCTATGACATAAATAGGACCTGCTGGAGACAGAGATATGTCTCTCAGAGGTTGCTCCTCTTCTGGAATAGGCTACCAATTCACATCAAACAAAGCCCCTCTATAACCCTGTTTAAGCATAGTCTGGATGACTGGATGGGAAAATGTAAATTCTTGCTGGGGATTTCACCTATGACCCTCCTAGGTATGGGCAGTCATTGCTAACTAAGATCTCGAGTTTAGGCAAGATGTTTTATATTGGGCTTCTCTAATATTATATTGCGTACACATGGCTAGGCTTATAATGACCTTTGGGTCAATGGCCCAGTAACCACCTATGAACCTAGTTGCACCACCATGCTACTGATATGATTACAGCCACACACAGGAGGGCAGCAGTGGTAGCACAAGAACAGATGGCTATGGGGTGGGTGGTCCTGCTACAGAACCACCATTCACTGAAAATGAGCATTTCCTGTCCACTGTCAGATATCCATACAGCTCAGCAGCAGGTTCTTGATGTTGCTTCTGACATGGGCAACAGACCCAAACTGGTTCCATGAAAAAGTCCCAGGCATACTTATATATAAGGCATGTAATGCCATTCTAGACATCTTTATGTGTTACTATGTCTTCATCTGAAAACATCAATACGTGTGCCTCACAAGTAAGAAGAGTCCAACTGAGATTATGTTGGGCGGGATGGTCAGTCTTATCGATTATGAAATATTTCTTAAGGGGAAGATAATCAGGGCACTATTCTCTTGTCCTTCTGTTATTTGCATTGTGATGCTTGTTAGCCTTCCTCTTTTTCCAGGGACACCAAGATTACCTTATGAATGACCACCTGCAGATGGTTAGCCCAAGATTACCATATGAATGACCACCTGCAGATGGTTAGCACCAGCTTTCTTTTGTTAGTAACAAGCATTACTAAGTCTAAGTCTGAGTAGAGAGTAAAAGGTGTTACATTCCTTTAACATCTGAAATTGTTGAACATGACTTTTTAGAGCACAGCTTGGATCATTTCCAGTCACTATTTCTCGCCTTTTTGGGTTTATTGATTATTATCACAGGTGTCCCTGACAGTGATAGTGGAGAACTCATACCACCTGATGTCAGAGTATCAGTAGGCTTTGATGACAATGGTGGTGATATAGAGGCACAGTAAGAGGGGGCGGGGCAGAGTCTGGCACTGAGGTTGTGGCTCACACATCCACTGGCTTTATTTTGGATGCAGTCAGCATGCCTATGCATATCCATTCTACTCTGGCCTCAGATGATGAGGGTGACACTGCTGATTGAGGGAGTGTGGTTCCTCCAGTTGCAGAGCTGGTTGAGTCTGCCCATAGCCATTATGATGGTTTGGTACCACATGGGAGGGATTTTAGAGGTGCTTGGAGGAAGCTTACTATCCACCTTCATCCTGATGCTGTTGTGCCATTATGTGCCACAAAACGGGTCTACTTCATTTGCCCGACACCCATTTGCCCGAGACCAAATGACAGAAATTTCATTTGACCGACACTTCATTTGACCGACAAGTATTATTGGCAAGAAAATGGGATATGCCCCCTTTCCCACTGTAGTGTAACCCTGGAGTTAGAATATATAGTTAGGGGGGGTGTGGGGGGCACAGCCCCCCACAATGGGGGATGTGGGGGTGAAGCCCCCCACGTAATTTCATATTATATTGTTTAGTTTTGCTTTACTATTGCTTAGGAACACAAAAGTAAGTGGGGGCTGTGCCCCACACCCCCCCTAACTATATATTCTAACTCCAGGGTCGCACTACAGTCGGGAAGGGGGCATATCCCATTTTCTTGCTAATAATACTTGTCGGTCAAATGAAGTGTCGCTCAAATGAAGTGTCGGTCAAATGTAATTTCGGTCAAATGGGGTCGGGCAAATGGGTGTCGGGGAATTGGAAATTCGGGCAAATGAAGTAGACCCCACAAAACATATGTATAAGGTCACCATAGAGGTACATGCACAGGCACTTTCCACAAGGGCCTGGGAAGAGATTTTATGAGTCCTAAACATGGCATGTTCTAACGTGCATGACTGCTTAAACCATGTGGGTGCCTCATTGGAAAAGATGAGCAACACACTGGATTAGGCAGTGTCTGTGATAGATCATCTGTTGAGGGAGGGCCATCATCTATGTGTCCATACAATTGCAACACCCCTAGTGTTAGCTGACATGGCTATGCATGATCCTACTCCTGTAGTGGCACTACTTTCACTGCTTCATCAATGACTGAGATGTCCACACTCAGATCTGGTTCCATGGGGGTTGTGATTCTGCCTGTAGTGGTGAAGAGAGCTCAGCCAGCAAACATCGTTGACATTCAGATAGCACCCTCACTTTGAATGAGGGATGTGGATGTGGCAGTGCAACTCCTGACAGAGGCAGTTCACATGATCAGGGGTGATGACACTGACGTGACAACTCTACCATGCACGGCTCAGACCTGTCCAACATGGCCGGATATAGTGCTAGCACAATGCTTTATTGTGCTCATGCAGACACACACACACACATTTCACAAAAACTGCCCATACTGACCCAAACACATGCGAGCTTAGAAAACCTTAATGTTGATTGGGATACATCTCCTGCTAGTGGCCCTGAGATATTTTCTACTTTACTTAATGTTCTGTTTCTGACACACACACACTCACTACTTTGTGTCACCCTTGTCCTACTGCCCCTCATCCCTGTGCAAATGATGATGACAATGTCCCCCACCCCCACCCTGTGCAAATGAAGATGACAATGTCCCCCACCCCCACCCTGTGCAAATGAAGATGACAATGCCATGCCTTTAGTTCATTTGGGTGTGACTTAGGGTTGCATATATGTCTGTTGCACAGAATGAATAGCTAACACAGCCATTATCAGTATGTTGATTATGTGCATATTTAGTACATAACAGGATAGTTGATGTTTCAGTAAATACTCATTTTGGAAGGCTTTTTTCATTCCATATTGTAATTCATGCATTCAAACCAGTGATATTGCATTCCTCCTTATTGCTGTACTAGTGAAACTGTTCATATAATACTCCTGTTGACTGTTTTGTGTACAGTGGGTAAGTGACTGGCTTGATGCCAGTTATTGTATGCAATGCATACCTGTATATTGCAGATATAAATCCTATAAGCCAAGAATGCCATTGGTGGACACCTCGCACAAGTTCTAATTGAATACATTTATGACTGACAGCATGCAGCCAGTTTATCTTCTTATGCATTTGTTAGTATAATACAGGATCTGCACTTACCTTGACATTACTGCAGTTATGAGTCATGGGCTTTGGGGCTGTCTCTGTCTGATGCTATCTTCACACAGACATTACAGTCATAATAAAGTATGTGGACATCAGATGGCATCACTTTTAAAATTTGTGTGTGCTTATGTTGTTATGTGTATTCCCTGACTGGTGAGTTTGTGTGCTATTACTTGCTTCTTAATTGCTGAGGGTGTGAGCTAACCTTTGAATCTTAGGTGGTGAGTGTGTGTGCTATCCTTTACCTGTTAGCCAGGGCAAGGGCATATTGTACACACCTACATCTGCCGGCTGCCTCTACAGCTAGATGTTCTCCCTCAGAAGTCTCATCTGTGTGTGCACTGGAGGTACTGGGCCTGCCTGTGGTCCAGAAATGTGTTGTCCTGTCCTTGCTGTCCCTGTTGCAGCTGTTTCCTCAAGATGATATTGTGCCACATGGCACAGGCTGTGAGAATTTCTGTACAGCTGGGCACCCCCTGATGTGTCCAGACAGTGAAACCATGACTTCAACATGACAAACACATGCTCTCTGACATTTCTAGTTAGAGCACGGACATTGCTGTACCCTTTTCTGAGTGTGTGCACATTTCTGATGGGTGTCATGAACCATGGTTCCAGGCAATAACCTGCATCACCCTGTAGATGACTTTGTGGAGCATCACCCCTAGCAAACCCTGTGTACACTTGAGAGGTGTGCCATATGTATGAGTCATGATAACTGCCTGGGTTGTCATGGTAACTGCCTGGGTTGTCATGGTAACTGCCTGGATTGACTGTATAGATATTGAGGATGATCCCTTGGGCATTCCAGACAACTTGGCAGTTGACTGAGTGGAACCCCTTCCTGTTGATGTATGTCTTTCCCTGTTCACCAGGTGGTGCTTTTATTTCTATTGAGTGCAGTCTATGGCCCCCAAGAATTCAAGGAAGTGTGCTACAGAATAAAATTATTGCATTGTTCTTGCTCTCTTCTCTGGTGTGTACAGAAAATAGATGTATTCGCTTGCATATTCTAGCATAGCATTGAGACATTGGTGAAATAGTCTGGAGGCTGAGGCCTGTGACGCCCCTAGTATTTCCCCCTGTGGGTCTCTGGTATGTCCCAGTAGCTAATATCCTTAATGCCATTCATACCTTAATTTCCACCGGTATAGGCTCTTCTTGATTATTCCTGAGTCTGACATGGGGGCAGCAGAGGTTGCCGATCTCCTGTAGTGTTTTTTCAACCCAGTATCACACTACTGTTTCAGTGTTATGCAGTCCACAATATTTTTCTTGGGGTCTGAACTCCCTTATTCTCCTTGGAGATTATAGCTTCAACAGCAGCAGCATAGATTTGAAGCTGTTGCACATACACATACAAGAGGACAACAGCAGCCTTTTTTTTTTAAGTGTGATGATGTTGTAGTCCATCAGATTTTTGTGTCCATGATAAAGGGCTACACCATCTCAACATGGTTCTTTTATAGCTTCTTGAATGGCACTGCCATATTGCATTGGTGCATTAGCATGTAATTCAGCTGATAGTGCTTCATTAGCTCTGCTGTTTATCTTTGTTTGGCAAATCTACATGATGTGGAGAGCCATTTAATGAATACAAAGCAGGGTGCCATCATGTGCTCATTATGGCATGATGCGCACATGATAGCGATGCGAAAATTAGCCATTCATGAATCCAGTCCAGGGTTTTAAAGCTAATTAAGAATGCTGCCCTGCAAGATAAGGAAGAAAGGATACAGATCTGTCATTTGGCTGAAATAATGCGATTGACAAAAAGATCATTGAGAGTTTAATAACTTCAATTCTGTTTAAGACAGAAATGTGAAAACCTAGAAAAAGGGAATGATGTTAAGTTTCTGGAGAGAAGGCATGACATACGAGCAAATAAAAATTACCTCAAGGGTCATTTATGATTTTATTTTATTAGGTAGATTATGCTGTCAGAGCTTGATCAAAAAGAACATGTTGTTAGTATTGTTCATTTCCAAAAGTAGATGGATAGAGATGTTTTATGAGTATATTTGAAGTTATATGCTTCTTACAGTTGGACCAAGTACTTTGCCAGAGGTAGAGAGCATGGTGGAAATGTAGGTGTGTGTGATGGGACGTTTGAAGAATGGTATCTGATGTGGGAGGATATTGGGCTTAAAATCAATACTTTTCTTTATTTATCACCTGTTAACTTAAATAGTCCATGGGATCTTTTTGCAGTATTAACCCAGAGCAAAGACAAATGTAAATAGATAAATAACTTAATGTAGCCAATTAGTCAGAATGGTTTTGGGAAAAAAACTGAGAATTTTCTTTTGATTGGAAAAAAATTTGAAGGAGGATTTATTTCTTAAGTAGGAGGCTGAGCCTGAGGGTCTGGATGTTGCTATTGTTTTTCAGTCCTCACTGATATGTTCAGTGCCATAAATTTTGAGGGATGTTCATCTGTGTCCATGCATGTAGGATTATTACATTTGTTCATTTATACCAGCAGCACCAATCAAGCTGTCCCCAATGAACCCATTCAGATTTGTGAAGAACATACAAACTCCACAGAGAGAGTGACTAGAACTGAGGTGTGAACCCAATACATTTTATTTATGGAACAAAACATTTAACTCTCAGCCAACATGTGTTTGTTATAGCAAATGAGAGCAAGGGAAAGAGAAACAAACAAAACTAGGACACAAAGAAACAAGTATGAGGTTTGTACAGGTGTTCATCAAAATCAGAAGATTCAGAAATGCACATGAAAATTGCTTAGAAAGGAGGTTGTTACAGTTAGTAGATGCTCGTATGACAGTAGGCAGGAACAAGATACATACGCTACCTTTAGGAAGGGACAGCATGGCTTGAAAAGACAATATTATAGTTTGGGAAGCAAACTATAGGATTGTGAGAAGAAGGAGAGGAGTCTAGCTACTCTGTGCTGATATTAGAAATTATATTCACTGGAATGGAAGGGATGGGAAGGTTGTGAATGGTGAGGAGGTAGAATTCAAAGGGTCAGAGAACAGATCCACAGACTGAGACATACACATAGCTACTAAACATGGTTTACCATCAGATGGTGGGCAGTAACATGCTTGATAGCCACCTCCTCGACCATGGTAGGATTGAATGTCAGAATGTCGATGTTCATTTGTACGTCAGTTTAAAAGGACGTACATGGGCAGGGAGTTTCAGCATGTATTTCAATGGGAGATTTCCACCTTAAGGTCAACAGAATTTGTTGACATTGCTGCATCGATCATACGACCTACTTCATATTCATGAGTCAATGTTATTTGTCACGGAAATCACCATTAGTGGACATGATTTTCGTCCTTTTGATAGTAAACCTACTAAACACTGAACACATGGGGTTGAAGAACACGTTTTTTTTTTTTTTTTTTTTTTTGAAGATTGTAATTCTATCCTCACTGATATGTTCAGTGCTGTAAGTTTTGGGGACATTTATCTGAGTCCATGTATGCAAGATTATTAAATTTGTTCATTCAAGCCAGAAGCACCAATCATACTGTCATACATTCTGCATATACACCTTTAGCTGTATATCCAGCATTCATTTTTATCACAACTAGAACACTTCAGAAGAAAAACTCATACAGTGTTTGTAATAATGCACCTTAATTGTGGTACTCAAAGTTTCAGAAAATGATTAAACTGCTTAAATGTAAAACAATATTTTTACTTGAACAAGAGCAAAGCTATGCCTTACTTGTTTAGTTTAAACCATTTCATTCACAGTTCATTTTTTTTCTATTAATGCTGCCTTTTCTGCCAACACAGAAAGTACTTCACACACCTCATTAGTGCAACAGCTGGCAGGCATGAATGAGTTAATCCATAAAACGGGAGAAAGGGGTAACATTTAGAACTTATATTCTGTCAGTTTACAGAAGTTCCCACATTAAAATGTTGTGGTGTTGATAGTAGAAAGATTAAAGACTTATAGATAAGGACGTTACTAGGGGGTTACATTATGGGATTCCTGGTATAAGGAAGTTACTAGGGGGTTACATTATGGGATTCCTGGTATAAGGACATTACTAGGGGGTTACATACTGGGATTCCTGGTATAAGGAGGTTACTAGGGGGTTACATTATGGGATTCATGGTATAAGGAAGTTACTAGGGGGTTACATTATGGGATTCCTGGTATAAGGAAGTTACTAGGGGGTTACATTATGGGATTCATGGTATAAGGAAGTTACTAGGGGGTTACATTATGGGATTCCTGGTATAAGGACGTTACTAGGGGGTTACATTATGGGATTCCTGGTATAAGGAAGTTACTAGGGGGTTACATTATGGGATTCCTGGTATAAGGAAATTACTAGGGGGTTACATTATGGGATTCCTGGTATAAGGAAGTTACTAGGGGGTTACATTATGGGATTCCTGGTATAAGGAAGTTACTAGGGGGTTACATTATGGGATTCCTGGTATAAGGAAGTTACTAGGGGGTTACATTATGGGATTCCTGGTATAAGGAAGTTACTAGGGGTTACATTATGGGATTCCTGGTATAAGGAAGTTACTAGGGGTTACATTATGGGATTCCTGGTATAAGGAAGTTACTAGGGGTTACATTATGGGATTCTTGGTATAAGGAAGTTACTAGGGGGTTACATTATGGGATTCCTGGAAGGGCAATTCAGTGATATTTTTATTACATCAGGAACTGGAGGACAGAGGGGTCAAAACTGACAGGTTGTTGTTGACCTAGATAAAGACTAGATGGACTGGGCAATAATTCTGATGATATTCAGAGGGGTATTTACAATAGTATTTGTGGGTTTTGTTCAGTGGGTTGGACTGATTTAGATGGTATTGTTATACAATGTCTCTATTATCCTGCTGGATAACTATTTATGACTGACTGGCAAAAACAGGTGGCTAAAAAATTAGATCTGCAAATAGTCATATGTAGACGACTCATAAAGATTCCACGAGTCAAACTCATTGAACTTTTATCTCTGTGGATCATTTCACACGAAGATCAGCTCTACTGTGAGAACATAGCTTTGTTTCATGTGCACTGGGTGTTTTTGCTTTTCTGTGATATTGAACCTTCATCTCAAATGATTTTACATGGAGATCGGCTCTACTCTGATAACTTAGTTTTGCAGCCTTCATTCATTTGTTTTGTGTGTTTGCGCTTTTCTGTGATATTGTATGCCCATTGAATTAGCATAAATAAGAACGTGGTTGATGGGATAGTAATGTTTTCACCGCTTTTTCCTTTTTCCCACAGTTCATTCAAATTAATATTTAGCAAGTTTGACTGATCCAGTATTTTTCTTGTGCATTCTCTTTCAAAACCTTATAGCAGATAAATTAAACTCTGTAGACATGTATGCAAGGCCTAATCCAACACTAGGCAACCGGAGCAGTTGTGTAGGGCCTGCTGCTGGCTGGGGTGCCCAACCACTGCATTAATAATAAAAAAGAAAAAAATATTTTAACATCAAGTACCAAAAATAATAACAATACTGGCACCAATATTTCCCCTACTTTCAGCATTGGGCTGCTACTTCCTGTTCTGCGCATGCCAGCTTCAGTTCAATTCTCATTTGCTGATGTTTTGAGCCAATGAGAGCTGGAGCAGACATACAGATACCGCTGTCAACATGAATGAACATGTCAAATGGATTGTGGAGATTTTTGTTCTATATCTGTAGCAGCAGCATCCATTTTCTGAATGGTAAAGGTTTTCTCAGCAGGTGTGGTAAATGGAATGGCACGGGTTTAGTTTGTGTGTTTCTGAATGACAGTACGTGGAGGTTTTCCCAGCAGCTGAATCTCAAAAGCAACACATGGAATGTTTCTGAATGCAAGCAAGAGCATTCATTTTCTGAAAGGGAGTTTTTCACATCAGGTGATGTGAAAGTTATCTGAAGTCTGTGTGTGTGTGTGTGTGTGTGTGTGCGTGCGTGCGTGCGTGCGTGCGTGCGTGTGTGTGTGTGTGTGTGTGTGTGTGTGTGTGTGTGTGTGTGTGTGTGAGTTGTTCCATTTAGGGGGCACTTTCAAGTTAAGTGACTTACTCAGAATTACTGAGACTAAAACCCTGTACCTTTACTGCCACAGACAATAGCCTTAGTCCTCTGCACCAACTTCAGGGGGGGGGGGGGAGTTCACAAAATAAACAATGATGCAAAGCTATTGTTCTACTGACTTCTTAAGGAATTTAGAAAATTCTGCTCTTATCTGTCTCCAGTACTGAAGAATATTTTTGATTTTGCCTCATAATTATGCCTTGTCCTTGAGCAAGTCCCTTATCCCTTAAGAAATAGCTAGGGAATTGTTATGGCCAGGCTTGTACCAACCTATGAACCAGACAGTGCCTTGGGTCACATGGATATTTGAGCTTGGTTCCTCAATGGTCATTTGCACTGCAAGGTTAATAACTGCCATGGTGGTCATTAGACTACTACACACCCATGAATCTATAAAGAGTTGAGAAAAGAAAACTATTTCCTTTCCTGATCTTCACACTAACACTAGCCTCAAATTCATCTGAGTAGTGTCACTATTATTGAAATTTTGTTTTTAAGGTAAGGTGTAGAGTTACCGTAGTAATATGTGCTAACCCAAACTGTACAACTTACCTTAAAAAAATCCTTCCCATAACACTGATACTACACAAGACAGGCCTGGACACATAAACATTCACAAATAGACTATAACAGCACTACATCTATCCCCTTACCTAACCCTAACCCAACCTTAAAATGTACACACTCCCACATAGACATACAAATCCTGTCACCTCACCTATCCCTGACCCTAATCTTAACACTCAAACACATGTACAAACACTCTCATCCCTCCAAACCTCACTAATCATTATCAACAAAACAAACAGTACTTTCATCATTATATACCACCCTTAGCAATTGTCGACCAAATATATATGAAAAAATGCAGGGACATTTTATATAGATATATATATATATATATATATATATATATATATATATATATATGGATCTACTTCAGCAGAATGAAATACTGTATAATTGAAATTTATTTTTTTGAGATGAGATGACTGTAATTTAAAAAAAGTGAAATTGCACTTTGCTGAAACTACAAAGAATGAAACCCAACTATGCATGTCACAAGTACTGCATGGAGATTGTGGATAAAAACAAAAAGTAAGTAATACACCTGAATACAAAACTAAACAAATAAATAACATTTTTCAAAGTTTTTGCAGGGGGGCAAGCCTCCCTGCATCCCCCGTGCCTGCAAATTTTATATACCAATTCTGAGATTGAACTACGGTGGGGAAAAGTGTAAATTTCCTGAACCTCACTGTTCCGTGATCTCCATTAACATGAGTTGAAAAGTTACATTTTTAATTTAAATTTAAATGTTTAAATGTAGTACTTACATTTTCTTTCTATCCGTGATCTCCATGTCGTACTTCTGGCTACATGCGTAGTTGGGTTTCATTCTTTGTAGTTTCATCAAAGAACATTTTTGATTTTTTTTAATTATGGTCATCTCGTCTCATAACAATAAATTTCGATTATGTGGTATTTTGATTTACTGAAGTTGATCATTTATATATGTATATATATATATATATATATATATATATATATATATATATATATATATATATATATGGGTTCAATTTAGAAGCTCAAAATGCTGAAATATCGAATTTCAGTATTTCACGCCCATAAAGTGGAAACCTGAAAAGAACGAAAACTCAGAAGCATGAAATTCAAAATCTCGCATACCAGAGATTTTGAATTAGCGCTTCTGGTGTTTCGCTGTGGTTATGTATTCAGGTAAGTGTTTATTTGTTAAGGGTTTTGGGTAGGGGCTGTGGTGTATGTTAGTGTGTTTTGTTACTGTCATGTGTGTTTGTGTGTTTGAGGAGAATGTAGCTTGTGTGGTGGTGTTTTGTGTGTTTTTGTATGTAGTGTGACTTTGGGGTTAGAATATTTAAGTAGGGGGTTGGGGGGCACAGCCACCCACATTGGGGGTGCAGGGGGAGCTTGCCATCCTTTAATACTAGGCTGTAAATATTACAATTTATTTTGTACAAATGTCCACTAGCCATCCCTTAATACTAGGCTGTAAATATTACAGTTTATTTTGTAGAAATGTTCACTAGCCATCCCTTAATACTAGGCTGTAAATATTACAGTTTATTTTGTACAAATGTCCACTAGCCATCCCTTAATACTAGGCTGTAAATATTACAATTTATTTTGTACAAATGTCCACTAGCCATCCCTTAATACTAGGCTGTAAATATTACAGTTTATTTTGTACAAATGCCCACTAGCCATCCCTTAATACTAGGCTGTAAATATTACAATTTATTTTGTACAAATGCCCACTAGCCATCCCTTAATACTAGGCTGTAAATATTACAGTTTATTTTGTACAAATGTCCACTAGCCATCCCTTAATACTAGGCTGTAAATATTACAGTTTATTTTGTACAAATGTCCACTAGCCATCCCTTAATACTAGGCTGTAAATATTACAGTTTATTTTGTACAAATGTCCACTAGCCATCCCTTAATACTAGGCTGTAAATATTACAATTTATTTTGTACAAATGCCCACTAGCCATCCCTTAATACTAGGCTGTAAATATTACAGTTTATTTTGTACAAATGTCCACTAGCCATCCCTTAATACTAGGCTGTAAATATTACAATTTATTTTGTACAAATGTCCACTAGCCATCCCTTAATACTAGGCTGTAAATATTACAATTTATTTTGTACAAATGTCCACTAGCCATCCCTTAATACTAGGCTGTAAATATTACAGTTTATTTTGTACAAATGCCCACTAGCCATCCCTTAATACTAGGCTGTAAATATTACAATTTATTTTGTACAAATGCCCACTAGCCATCCCTTAATACTAGGCTGTAAATATTACAGTTTATTTTGTACAAATGTCCACTAGCCATCCCTTAATACTAGGCTGTAAATATTACAATTTATTTTGTACAAATGTCCACTAGCCATCCCTTAATACTAGGCTGTAAATATTACAGTTTATTTTGTACAAATGTCCACTAGCCATCCCTTAATACTAGGCTGTAAATATTACAATTTATTTTGTACAAATGTCCACTAGCCATCCCTTAATACTAGGCTGTAAATATTACAATTTATTTTGTACAAATGCCCACTAGCCATCCCTTAATACTAGGCTGTAAATATTACAGTTTATTTTGTACAAATGTCCACTAGCCATCCCTTAATACTAGGCTGTAAATATTACAATTTATTTTGTACAAATGTCCACTAGCCATCCCTTAATACTAGGCTGTAAATATTACAATTTATTTTGTACAAATGTCCACTAGCCATCCCTTAATACTAGGCTGTAAATATTACAGTTTATTTTGTACAAATGTCCACTAGCCATCCCTTAATACTAGGCTGTAAATATTACAGTTTATTTTGTACAAATGCCCACTAGCCATCCCTTAATACTAGGCTGTAAATATTACAGTTTATTTTGTACAAATGCCCACTAGCCATCCCTTAATACTAGGCTGTAAATATTACAGTTTATTTTGTACAAATGTCCACTAGCCATCCCTTAATACTAGGCTGTAAATATTACAATTTATTTTGTACAAATGTCCACTAGCCATCCCTTAATACTAGGCTGTAAATATTACAGTTTATTTTGTACAAATGTCCACTAGCCATCCCTTAATACTAGGCTGTAAATATTACAGTTTATTTTGTACAAATGTCCACTAGCCATCCCTTAATACTAGGCTGTAAATATTACAATTTATTTTGTACAAATGTCCACTAGCCATCCCTTAATACTAGGCTGTAAATATTACAATTTATTTTGTACAAATGTCCACTAGCCATCCCTTAATACTAGGCTGTAAATATTACAATTTATTTTGTACAAATGTCCACTAGCCATCCCTTAATACTAGGCTGTAAATATTACAATTTATTTTGTACAAATGTCCACTAGCCATCCCTTAATACTAGGCTGTAAATATTACAGTTTATTTTGTACAAATGTCCACTAGCCATCCCTTAATACTAGGCTGTAAATATTACAGTTTATTTTGTACAAATGTCCACTAGCCATCCCTTAATACTAGGCTGTAAATATTACAGTTTATTTTGTACAAATGCCCACTAGCCATCCCTTAATACTAGGCTGTAAATATTACAATTTATTTTGTACAAATGCCCACTAGCCATCCCTTAATACTAGGCTGTAAATATTACAGTTTATTTTGTACAAATGCCCACTAGCCATCCCTTAATACTAGGCTGTAAATATTACAATTTATTTTGTACAAATGTCCACTAGCCATCCCTTAATACTAGGCTGTAAATATTACAATTTATTTTGTACAAATGTCCACTAGCCATCCCTTAATACTAGGCTGTAAATATTACAATTTATTTTGTACAAATGTCCACTAGCCATCCCTTAATACTAGGCTGTAAATATTACAGTTTATTTTGTACAAATGTCCACTAGCCATCCCTTAATACTAGGCTGTAAATATTACAATTTATTTTGTACAAATGCCCACTAGCCATCCCTTAATACTAGGCTGTAAATATTACAGTTTATTTTGTACAAATGTCCACTAGCCATCCCTTAATACTAGGCTGTAAATATTACAATTTATTTTGTACAAATGTCCACTAGCCATCCCTTAATACTAGGCTGTAAATATTACAGTTTATTTTGTACAAATGTCCACTAGCCATCCCTTAATACTAGGCTGTAAATATTACAGTTTATTTTGTACAAATGTCCACTAGCCATCCCTTAATACTAGGCTGTAAATATTACAGTTTATTTTGTACAAATGTCCACTAGCCATCCCTTAATACTAGGCTGTAAATATTACAATTTATTTTGTACAAATGTCCACTAGCCATCCCTTAATACTAGGCTGTAAATATTACAATTTATTTTGTACAAATGTCCACTAGCCATCCCTTAATACTAGGCTGTAAATATTACAGTTTATTTTGTACAAATGTCCACTAGCCATCCCTTAATACTAGGCTGTAAATATTACAATTTATTTTGTACAAATGCCCACTAGCCATCCCTTAATACTAGGCTGTAAATATTACAATTTATTTTGTACAAATGCCCACTAGCCATCCCTTAATACTAGGCTGTAAATATTACAATTTATTTTGTACAAATGTCCACTAGCCATCCCTTAATACTAGGCTGTAAATATTACAGTTTATTTTGTACAAATGTCCACTAGCCATCCCTTAATACTAGGCTGTAAATATTACAGTTTATTTTGTACAAATGTCCACTAGCCATCCCTTAATACTAGGCTGTAAATATTACAATTTATTTTGTACAAATGTCCACTAGCCATCCCTTAATACTAGGCTGTAAATATTACAGTTTATTTTGTACAAATGTCCACTAGCCATCCCTTAATACTAGGCTGTAAATATTACAATTTATTTTGTACAAATGTCCACTAGCCATCCCTTAATACTAGGCTGTAAATATTACAATTTATTTTGTACAAATGCCCACTAGCCATCCCTTAATACTAGGCTGTAAATATTACAGTTTATTTTGTACAAATGCCCACTAGCCATCCCTTAATACTAGGCTGTAAATATTACAATTTATTTTGTACAAATGCCCACTAGCCATCCCTTAATACTAGGCTGTAAATATTACAGTTTATTTTGTACAAATGTCCACTAGCCATCCCTTAATACTAGGCTGTAAATATTACAATTTATTTTGTACAAATGTCCACTAGCCATCCCTTAATACTAGGCTGTAAATATTACAGTTTATTTTGTACAAATGCCCACTAGCCATCCCTTAATACTAGGCTGTAAATATTACAGTTTATTTTGTACAAATGTCCACTAGCCATCCCTTAATACTAGGCTGTAAATATTACAATTTATTTTGTACAAATGTCCACTAGCCATCCCTTAATACTAGGCTGTAAATATTACAGTTTATTTTGTACAAATGTCCACTAGCCATCCCTTAATACTAGGCTGTAAATATTACAATTTATTTTGTACAAATGTCCACTAGCCATCCCTTAATACTAGGCTGTAAATATTACAATTTATTTTGTACAAATGTCCACTAGCCATCCCTTAATACTAGGCTGTAAATATTACAGTTTATTTTGTACAAATGTCCACTAGCCATCCCTTAATACTAGGCTGTAAATATTACAATTTATTTTGTACAAATGCCCACTAGCCATCCCTTAATACTAGGCTGTAAATATTACAATTTATTTTGTACAAATGCCCACTAGCCATCCCTTAATACTAGGCTGTAAATATTACAGTTTATTTTGTACAAATGTCCACTAGCCATCCCTTAATACTAGGCTGTAAATATTACAATTTATTTTGTACAAATGTCCACTAGCCATCCCTTAATACTAGGCTGTAAATATTACAATTTATTTTGTACAAATGCCCACTAGCCATCCCTTAATACTAGGCTGTAAATATTACAATTTATTTTGTACAAATGCCCACTAGCCATCCCTTAATACTAGGCTGTAAATATTACAATTTATTTTGTACAAATGTCCACTAGCCATCCCTTAATACTAGGCTGTAAATATTACAGTTTATTTTGTACAAATGTCCACTAGCCATCCCTTAATACTAGGCTGTAAATATTACAGTTTATTTTGTACAAATGCCCACTAGCCATCCCTTAATACTAGGCTGTAAATATTACAGTTTATTTTGTACAAATGCCCACTAGCCATCCCTTAATACTAGGCTGTAAATATTACAGTTTATTTTGTACAAATGTCCACTAGCCATCCCTTAATACTAGGCTGTAAATATTACAGTTTATTTTGTACAAATGTCCACTAGCCATCCCTTAATACTAGGCTGTAAATATTACAGTTTATTTTGTACAAATGTCCACTAGCCATCCCTTAATACTAGGCTGTAAATATTACAGTTTATTTTGTACAAATGCCCACTAGCCATCCCTTAATACTAGGCTGTAAATATTACAGTTTATTTTGTACAAATGCCCTCTAGCCATTGCTTAATACTAGGCTGTAAATATTATAGTTTATTTTGTACAAATGCCCACTAGCCATCGCTTAGTACTAGGCTGTAAATATTACAACTTATTTTGTACAAATGCCTACTAGCCATCCCTAAATACTAGGCTGTAAATATTCCAGTTTATTTTATACAAATGTCCACTAGCCATCCCTTAATACTAGGCTGTAAATATTACAGTTTATTTTGTACAAATGTCCACTAGCCATCCCTTAATACTAGGCTGTACATATTACAATTTATTTTGTACAAATGTCCACTAGCCATCCCTTAATACTAGCCTGTAAATATTACAATTTATTTTGTACAAATGCCAAACAAGTTCAATCAAAAAGTCAAACTGTTGAAAAAAGAGCCAACAAACCAAGAGGGCTTCCAGTTCCACAAGACCTTTCTTGAATAAAACTTTAAGTGTGGTAATCAGCATACACTTTTCGTTGCACAAAATAACATCAACTTCCTCAGAAGAACAGCTAGTATTTCATCTACTAGCTGCTTATATACTCATACTAACATAATTTAAACAATAGCCAATTAATCACTTAATCCATCAACTTAAAACTATAGTTATTCAAATATTTAAAAGAACACAAACTACGGCTGCAAATGCAAATGCTAAAAAATCTCTAGAAAGTCTCCAGAAAATCTCATTGACATGCAGCTGTCAGCGTTAACACCAACATAAATATCGTTTTTAATTTAGTAATTCATATTTAGCATATATTGGAGTACACACAGTTAAAATTAATTAAAACAGGTCACTGACTTTTGTATAATAAAAAGAACTCATTCAAAATAGCAAATAAGTTAATTAAGCATCAAATATCCTACTGTTATACAAGACAAACTATGTGCTCCTAGGCTAAATAAAATGGTATTTTTATTTAAATTTAAATTTAAAACTTAATGTCTCATCAAAGGAATTAAAAAGTAGAAATAATCATAATACACTCCCGCCTAATAAAGGCGCAACATTCAAGTTATACTCATCAACGTAAACCATACTGTCATAAGCATCAAAGTCACTATACGTAGCTTGAAGTTAACATATAATGCCATCACGTTTATTGTACATATATATAATCATCGAAGGCAGACAAACTCATATTCCATAGATATATAAAATGTATTCTGGTTTAAAATATTAAAACCTTAATAATTATTCGCTCTTTTAATGAACGACTTAAAATAAAATTATAATAAGCATAAATGCGAGTAACTAGAACAATTCATAAACGTATTCTCCTAGTATTAAGTCCTTGTTCAGTAATGTTCCACAATAAATAGCAAATATATGAACACGAGGTTTATTACCTGAAAAACCTAAGATTATTTATAGAAAATGACCAAACTTTAAGGACCTTTTACAATTAAAAAGTTGTAATATACCATCTATGGTTGGAATGTATAAATGCAACAGTTGTAATTACTGTAAATATGTAGAGGAAGATGGTACTTTTACACTACGAAACAACACTTATAGAATAAGGAAGAAGTTTAATTGTAGCAGTCGGCAGCTTGTCTACCTAGCCAAATGCACTGTGTGTGCTGCCTTCTATATCGGTAAAACTGATAGAAGGCTGCACGAAAGATTATATGAGCACATATACAGTATTAATAAAGGAAAGTTAGAAAACGCACCAGCAAGACATATTAATGCTTTTGAGGGACACTACTTTAAATTTACAGTTATTGACCAAGTCCCAGAAGATCCTAGAGGAGGTTATGAACCTCTGAAGTTAGAACGGAAGGAACTTATTTGGCAATTAAACACTAATGCCAATCAGTTCCCTGGGATTAATGAAATGACTTCCATTAAATGTATTTTAAGATTAAAAAATTTGGAGAGATGATTTTTTGAATCACCTGTAACGACAGGACATAGGTGTTTTATAATATTAAAATTAATATTAAAATTAATGTATTGCCATTTAAATCATAATAAAAATTTTTTACAGTTGGTACAAACTAATATATTAAATATATTTTAATAGTTTTTTATAAACTAACTTAGGTTTTTAATTGATATATATTAATTATACACGTTATTGATGCACACATTTATTATATTATATTGTAATATTTATAATATCAATATTAATATTTATATAATTAGTTATATATTTATATATTATATTATGTATTTATTTATTGTATTTATTGCATATTATTTTAATTTATTATTTTAATACATTATTTTTTTACCGTGTGTATATATACACTTTTTATACATATACATATATAAAAGTTAATGCACATTTTATATATATATTTATTGTATTATATGTACGTTCTATATGTATTTTACATTAAAATTTAAGAAAATAGATGTTAACAATAGTTATATTACTAGTTTTTATTACTTTGGATAGTAATAACAGCACTATAAACAGATATAGTAAAAGAATAATAAATAAAAATAAAATAAAACAAGGTAAATTTAATAATAATAGTGTTATTACCTATTAATTTTTATTAATTTTTATTAATTTTTACTATTATCATATATTTGCTATTTATTGTGGAACATTACTGAACAAGGACTTAATACTAGGAGAATACGTTTATGAATTGTTCTAGTTACTTGCATTTATGCTTATTATAATTTTATTTTAAGTCGTTCATTAAAAGAGCGAATAATTATTAAGGTTTTAATATTTTAAACCAGAATACATTTTATATATCTATGGAATATGAGTTTGTCTGCCTTCGATGATTATATATATGTACAATAAACGTGATGGCATTATATGTTAACTTCAAGCTACGTATAGTGACTTTGATGCTTATGACAGTATGGTTTACGTTGACGAGTATAACTTGAATGTTGCGCCTTTATTAGGCGGGAGTGTATTATGATTATTTCTACTTTTTAATTCCTTTGATGAGACATTAAGTTTTAAATTTAAATTTAAATAAAAATACCATTTTATTTAGCCTAGGAGCACATAGTTTGTCTTGTATAACAGTAGGATATTTGACGCTTAATTAACTTATTTGCTATTTTGAATGAGTTCTTTTTATTAGACAAAAGTCAGTGACCTGTTTTAATGAATTTTAACTGTGTGTACTCCAATATATGCTAAATATGAATTACTAAATTAAAAACGATATTTATGTTGGTGTTAACGCTGACAGCTGCATGTCAATGAGATTTTCTGGAGACTTTCTAGAGATTTTTTAGCATTTGCATTTGCAGCCGTAGTTTGTGTTCTTTTAAATATTTGAATAACTATAGTTTTAAGTTGATGGATTAAGTGATTAATTGGCTAATTGTTTAAATTATGTTAGTATGAGTATATAAGCAGCTAGTAGATGAAATACTAGCTGTTCTTCTGAGGAAGTTGACGTTATTTTGTGCAACGAAAAGTGTATGCTGATTACCACACTTAAAGTTTTATTCAATAAAGGTCTTGTGGAACTGGAAGACCTCTTGGTTTGCTGGCTCTTTTTTCAACAGTTTATATTATGTACAAATGCCCACTAGCCATCCCTTAATAATAGGCTGGAAATATTACAATTTATTTTGTACACATGTCCACTAGCCATCCCTTAATACTCGGCTGTAAATATTACAGTTTATTTTGTACAAATGTCCGCTAGCCATACCTTAATACTAGGCTGTAAATATTACAATTTATTTTGTACAAATGTCCACTAGCCATCCCTTAATACTAGGCTGTAAATATTACAGTTTATTTTGTACAAATGTGCACTAGCCATCCCTTAATACTAGGCAGTAAATAATACAGTTTATTTTGTACAAATGCCCACTAGCCATCCCTTAATACTAGGCTGTAAATATTACAGTTTATTTTGTACAAATGCCCACTAGCCATCCCTTAATACTAGGCTGTAAATATTACAGTTTATTTTGTACAAATGCCCAGTAGCCATCCCTTAATACTAGGCTGCAAATATTACAGTTTATTTTGTAGAAATGTCCACTAGCCACCCCTTAATACTAGGCTGTAAATATTACAGTTTGTTTTGTACAAATGTCCACTAGCCATCCCTTAATACTAGGCTGTAAATATTACAATTTATTTTGTACAAATGTCCACTAGCCATCCCTTACTACTAGGCTGTATATATTACAATTTATTTTGTACAAATGCCCACTAGCCATCCCTTAATACTTGGCTGTAAATATTACAATTTATTTTGTACAAATGTCCACTAGCCATCCCTTAATACTAGGCTGTAAATATTACAGTTTATTTTGTACAAATGTCCACTAGCCATCCCTTAATACTAGGCTGTAAATATTACAGTTTATTTTGTACAAATGCCCACTAGCCATCCCTTAATACTAGGCTGTAAATATTACATTTTATTTTGAACAAATGCCCACTAGCCATCCCTTAATACTTGGCTGTAAATATTACAGTTTATTTTTTACAAATGTCCACTAGCCAACCCTTAATACTAGGCTGTAAATATTACAGTTTATTTTGTACAAATGTCCACTAGCCATCCCTTAATACTATGCTGTAAATATTGAGTTTATTTTGTACAAATGTCCACTAGCCATCCCTTAATACTAGGCTGTAAACATTACTGTTTA
Organism: Protopterus annectens; assembly: GCF_019279795.1. Taxonomy (NCBI): domain Eukaryota; kingdom Metazoa; phylum Chordata; order Ceratodontiformes; family Protopteridae; genus Protopterus; species Protopterus annectens. Next base: position 1,784,133,965 of record NC_056732.1, read on the forward strand.
TTTTGTACAAATGCCCACTAGCCATCCCTTAATACTAGGCTGTAAATATTACAATTTATTTTGTACAAATGCCCACTAGCCATCCCTTAATACTAGGCTGTAAATATTACTGTTTATTTTGTACAAATGCCCACTAGCCATCCCTTAATACTAGGCTGTAAATATTACAAATTATTTTGTACAAATGTCCACTAGCCATCACTTAATGCTAGGCTACAAATATTACAATTTATTTTGTACAAATGTCCACTAGCCATCCATTAATACTAAGCTGTAAATATTACAGCTTATTTTGTACAAATGCCCACTAGCCATCCCTTAATACTAGGCTGTAAATATTACAATTTATTTTGTACAAATGCCCACTAGCCATCCCTTAATACTAGGCTGTAAATATTACGATATATTATGTACAAATGCCAAACAAGTTCAACCAAAAAGACAAACTGTTGAAAAAAGAGCCAGCAAACCAAGAGGGCTTCCAGTTCCACAAGACCTTTATTGAATAAAACTTTAAGTGTGGTAATCAGCATACACTTTTCGTTGCACAAAATAACATCAACTTCCTCAGAAGAACAGCTAGTATTTCATCTACTAGCTGCTTATATACTCATACTAACATAATATAAACAATAGCCAATTAATCACTTAATCCATCAACTTAAAACTATAGTTATTCAAATATTTAAAAGAACACAAACTACGGCTGCAAATGCAAATGCTAAAAAATCTCTAGAAAGTCTCCAGAAAATCTCATTGACATGCAGCTGTCAGCGTTAACACCAACATAAATATCGTTTTTAATTTAGTAATTCATATTTAGCATATATTGGAGTACACACAGTTAAAATTCATTAAAACAGGTCACTGACTTTTGTATAATAAAAAGAACTCATTCAAAATAGCAAATAAGTTAATTAAGCATCAAATATCCTACTGTTATACAAGACAAACTATGTGCTCCTAGGCTAAATAAAATGGTATTTTTATTTAAATTTAAATTTAAAACTTAATGTCTCATCAAAGGAATTAAAAAGTAGAAATAATCATAATACACTCCCGCCTAATAAAGGCGCAACATTCAAGTTATACTCATCAACGTAAACCATACTGTCATAAGCATCAAAGTCACTATACATAGCTTGAAGTTAACATATAATGCCATCACGTTTATTGTACATATATATAATCATCGAAGGCAGACAAACTCATATTCCATAGATATATAAAATGTATTCTGGTTTAAAATATTAAAACCTTAATAATTATTCGCTCTTTTAATGAACGACTTAAAATAAAATTATAATAAGCATAAATGCGAGTAACTAGAACAATTCATAAACGTATTCTCCTTGTATTAAGTCCTTGTTCAGTAATGTTCCACAATAAATAGCAAATATATGAACACGAGGTTTATTACCTGAAAAACCTAAGATTATTTATAGAAAATGACCAAACTTTAAGGACCTTTTACAATTAAAAAGTTGTAATATACCATCTATGGTTGGAATGTATAAATGCAACAGTTGTAATTACTGTAAATATGTAGAGGAAGATGGTACTTTTACACTACGAAACAAAACTTATAGAATAAGGAAGAAGTTTAATTGAAGCAGTCGGCAGCTTGTCTACCTAGCCGAATGCACTGTGTGTGCTGCCTTCTATATCGGTAAAACTGATAGAAGGCTGCACGAAAGATTATATGAGCACATATACAGTATTAATAAAGGAAAGTTAGAAAACGCACCAGCAAGACATATTAATGCTTTTGAGGGACACTACTTTAAATTTACAGTTATTGACCAAGTCCCAGAAGATCCTAGAGGAGGTTATGAACCTCTGAAGTTAGAACGGAAGGAACTTATTTGGCAATTAAACACTAATGCCAATCAGTTCCCTGGGATTAATGAAATGACTTCCATTAAATGTATTTTAAGATTAAAAAATTTGGAGAGATGATTTTTTGAATCACCTGTAACGACAGGACATAGGTGTTTTATAATATTAAAATTAATATTAAAATTAATGTATTGCCATTTAAATCATAATAAAAATTTTTTACAGTTGGTACAAACTAATATATTAAATATATTTTAGTAGTTTTTTATAAACTAACTTAGGTTTTTAATTGATATATATTAATTATACACGTTATTGATGCACACATTTATTATATTATATTGTAATATTTATAATATCAATATTAATATTTATATAATTAGTTATATATTTATATATTATATTATGTATTTATTTATTGTATTTATTGCATATTATTTTAATTTATTATTTTAATACATTATTTTTTTACCGTGTGTATATATACACTTTTTATACATATACATATATAAAAGTTAATGCACATTTTATATATATATTTATTGTATTATATGTACGTTCTATATGTATTTTACATTAAAATTTAAGAAAATAGATGTTAACAATAGTTATATTACTAGTTTTTATTACTTTGGATAGTAATAACAGCACTATAAACAGATATAGTAAAAGAATAATAAATAAAAATAAAATAAAACAAGGTAAATTTAATAATAATAGTGTTATTACCTATTAATTTTATTAATTTTATTAATTTTTACTATTATCATATATTTGCTATTTATTGTGGAACATTACTGAACAAGGACTTAATACTAGGAGAATACGTTTATGAATTGTTCTAGTTACTCGCATTTATGCTTATTATAATTTTATTTTAAGTCGTTCATTAAAAGAGCGAATAATTATTAAGGTTTTAATATTTTAAACCAGAATACATTTTATATATCTATGGAATATGAGTTTGTCTGCCTTCGATGATTATATATATGTACAATAAACGTGATGGCATTATATGTTAACTTCAAGCTACGTATAGTGACTTTGATGCTTATGACAGTATGGTTTACGTTGACGAGTATAACTTGAATGTTGCGCCTTTATTAGGCGGGAGTGTATTATGATTATTTCTACTTTTTAATTCCTTTGATGAGACATTAAGTTTTAAATTTAAATTTAAATAAAAATACCATTTTATTTAGCCTAGGAGCACATAGTTTGTCTTGTATAACAGTAGGATATTTGACGCTTAATTAACTTATTTGCTATTTTGAATGAGTTCTTTTTATTAGACAAAAGTCAGTGACCTGTTTTAATGAATTTTAACTGTGTGTACTCCAATATATGCTAAATATGAATTACTAAATTAAAAACGATATTTATGTTGGTGTTAACGCTGACAGCTGCATGTCAATGAGATTTTCTGGAGACTTTCTAGAGATTTTTTAGCATTTGCATTTGCAGCCGTAGTTTGTGTTCTTTTAAATATTTGAATAACTATAGTTTTAAGTTGATGGATTAAGTGATTAATTGGCTAATTGTTTAAATTATGTTAGTATGAGTATATAAGCAGCTAGTAGATGAAATACTAGCTGTTCTTCTGAGGAAGTTGACGTTATTTTGTGCAACGAAAAGTGTATGCTGATTACCACACTTAAAGTTTTATTCAATAAAGGTCTTGTGGAACTGGAAGACCTCTTGGTTTGCTGGCTCTTTTTTCAACAGTTTATATTTTGTACAAATGCCCACTAGCCATCCCTTAATAATAGGTTGGAAATATTACAATTTATTTTGTACACATATCCACTAGCCATCCCTTAATAGTAGGGTGTAAATATTACAGTTTATTTTGTACAAATGTCTGCTTGCCATCCCTTAATACTAGGCTGTAAATATTACAGTTTATTTTGTACAAATGCCCACTAGCCATCCCTTAATACTAGGCTGTAAATATTACAGTTTATTTTGTACAAATGCCCACTAGCCATCCCTTAATACTAGGCTGTAAATATTACAGTTTATTTTGTACAAATGCCCAGTAGCCATCCCTTAATACTAGGCTGCAAATATTACAGTTTATTTTGTAGAAATGTCCAGTAGCCATCCCTTAATACTAGGCTGTAAATATTACAGTTTATTTTGTACAAATGTCCACTAGCCTCCCTTAATACTAGGTTGTAAATATTACAATTTATTTTGTACAAATGCCCACTAGCCATCCCTTAATACTAGGCTGTAAATATTACAGTTTATTTTGTACAGATGTCCACTAGCCATCCCTTAAGACTAAGCTGTATATATTACAGTTTATTTTGTACAAATACCCACTAGCCATCCCTTAATACTAGGCCGTAAATATTACAGTTTATTTCGTACAATGCCCACTAGCCATCCCTTAATACTAGGCTGTAAATATTACAGTTTATTTTGTACAAATGCCCACTAGCCATCCCTTAATACTAGGCTGTAAATATTACAGTTTATTTTGTACAAATGTTCACTAGCCGTCCCTTAATACTAGGCTGTAAATATTACAACTTATTTTGTACAAATGTCAACTAGACATCCCTTAACACTAGGCTGTAAATATTACAGTTTATTTTGACCATATGTCCACTAGCCATCCATTAATACTAGGCTGTAAATATTACAGTTTATTTTGTACAAATGTCCACTAGCCATCCCTTAATACTGGGCTGTAAATATTACAATTTATTTTGTACCAATGGCCACTAGCCATCACTTAATACTAGGCTGTAACTATTACAATTTATTTTGTACCAATGTCCACCAGCCATCTTTTAATACTAGGCTGTAAATATTACAATTTATTTTATACCAATGTCCCCTAGCCATCTTTTAATACTAGGCTGTAAATATTACAATTTATTTTGTACAAATGTCCACTAGCCATCCCTTAATACTAGGCTGTAAATATTACAATTTATTTTGTACAAATGTCCACTAGCCATCCCTTAATACTAGGCTGTAAATATTACAGTTTATTTTGTAGAAATGTCCACTAGCCATCCCTTAATACTAGGCTGTAAATATTACAGTTTATTTTGTAGAAATGTCCACTAGCCATCCCTTAAAACTAGGCTCTAAGTATTACAATTTATTTTGTGCAAATGCCCACTAGCCATCCCTTAATACTAGGCTTTAAATATTACAATTTATTTTGTGCAAATGCCCAAAAGCCATCCCTTAATACTAGGCTTTAAATATTACAGTTTATTTTGTACAAATGTTCACTAGCCATCCCTTAATACTAGACTGTAAATATTACAATTTATGTTGTACAAATGCCCACTAGCCATCCCTTAATACTAGGCTGTAAATATTACAATTTATTTTGTACAAATGCCACCTAGCCATCCCTTAATACTAGGCTGTAAATATTACAGTTTTTTTGTACAAATGCCCACTAGCCATCCCTTAATACTAGGCTGTAAATATTACAATTTATTTTGTACAAATGCCCACTAGCCATCCCTTAATACTAAGCTGTAAATATTACAGTTTATTTTGTACAAATGTGCTTTAGCCATCCCTTAATACTAGGCTGTAAATATTACAATTTATTTTGTGCAATTGTCCACTAGCCATCCCTTAATACTAGGCTCTAAATATTACAGTTTATTTTGTACAAATGCCTACTAGCCATCCCTTGATACTAGGCTGTAAATATTACAATTTATTTTGTACAAATGTCCACTAGCTTCCCTTAATACTAGGGTCTAAATATCACAATTTATTTTGTAAAAATGTCCACTAGCCATCCCTTAATTCTAGGATTTAAATATTACAATTTATTTTGTACAAATGCCCACTAGCCATCCCTTAATAGTAGGCTTTAAATATTACAATTTCTTTTGTACAAATGTCCACTAGCCATCCCTTAATACTAGGCTGTAAATATTACAATTTATTTTACAAATGTCCACTAGCCATCCCTTAATACTAGGCTGTAAATATTACAGTTTATTTTGTACAAATTTCCACTAGCCATACCTTAATACTAGGCTGTAAATATTACAATTTATTTTGTACAAATGTCCACTAGCCATCCCTTAATACTTGGCTTTCAATATTACAATTTATTTTGTACAATTCTCTACTAGCCATCCCTTAATACTGGGCTGTAAATATTACAATTTATTTTGTACCAATGTCCACTAGCCATCCTTTCATACTAGGCTGTAAATATTACAATTTATTTTGTACAAATGTCCACTAGCCATTACTTAATACTAGGCTGTAAATATTACAATTTATTTTGTACAAATGTCCACTAGCCATCCCTTAATACTAGGCTGTAAATATTACAATTTATTTTGTACAAATGTCCACTAGCCATCCCTTATTACTAGGCTGTAAATATTACAGTTTATTTTGTACAAATGTCCACTAGCCATCCCTTAATACTAGGCTGTAAATATTACAGTTTATTTTGTAGAAATTTCCACTAGCCATCCCTTAATACTAGGCTGTAAATATTACAGTTTATTTTGTAGAAATATTCACTAGCCATCCCTTAATACTAGGCTGTAAATATTACAATTTATTTTGTACAAATGCCCACTAGCCAACCCTTAATAGTAGGCTTTAAATATTACAGTTTATTTTATACAAATGCCCACTAGCCATCCCTTAATACTAGGCTGTAAATATTACAATTTATTTTGTACAAATGTCCACTAGCCATCCCTTAATACTAGGCTGTAAATATTACAATTTATTTTGTACAAATGTCCACTAGCCATCCCTTATTACTAGGCTGTAAATATTACAGTTTATTTTGTACAAATGTCCACTAGCCATCCCTTAATACTAGGCTGTAAATATTACAGTTTATTTTGTACAAATGTCCACTAGCCATCCCTTAATACTAGGCTGTAAATATTACAGTTTATTTTGTACAAATGTCCACTAGCCATCCCTTAATACTAGGCTGTAAATATTACAGTTTATTTTGTACAAATTTCCACTAGCCATCCCTTAATACTAGTCTTTAAGCATGAAAAGAATAAGTTCTCATACCACAGCTAGCCACCCCATCCCCAAAAATTCAATTTATTTCACACAAATCTGCATACTAGCCAATCTGTAAAATAATATAAAAAGGACAAAGTTACACCCACCCCCATGACCATAAATATTCAGATTTATTCACAGAAATGCACCATATGGGTGGGATTTAAACCAACCAAGTGAAAGGGGAAGTTACATTCATCCACACCACAGCTGGCCAACCCCTCCCCCTCAAAAAAGGATAAAAATATTCTAGTTTATTAACACAAATTTTCCTTGCCAGCCTTAATGGCAGAATTTAAGCTGAACAAGTGAAAGGATAAGTTACTTCAACTCACGGCTCAGCTAGCTACCCCCCATCTCACCAAAACAATTAGATGGGGGAAAAATTCAATAAAAAAAGAACAAGATACATATCAGATTTTAAAATATTTAAACAAATGCAAACACACCCTAGCCAAGCTTTAAAATATTTAAACAAATATGCACATGCACACACGCACACATGCACAAACACACACGCACACATGCACACACACACACACACACACACACACACACACACACACTAGCCAATCCACTATCCCCTCATTTCCGAAAACAAGAAAGAAAATTTAGTTATATGAGTATTCACATTAATGTTTACCTTCAGTCCAGTAGTCCATAATGCCCTTGCTAATTCATCTGCTATGATTAATCCAGTTCGCCGGGTTCAGTTAAATAAAAAAAAATAAATTCCATTGCAAAACTCTCTACTGCATTGTGCTACTGTACAACTGAAATGCTGCAGTTAATTTTAAAAACAATAGGCATTCTGTCCGGGCTTGTCTGTTGTTCCTTCTGAGTTTCCTCCAATCCTGTATTTGCTTTTCCTGCATGGACACATGGACAAACAGAAGAGGAAGAAAACAAGCATTTACTGCACAGCCAGATCATGGTGAAATGGGGCCCTTGGCAGGGTAATTGTTTGGGCCCCCCCCACATACACATAGCACCCCACCCCACACAAACATTCCAGTCTCCCATTATTTGGCTATTTCTCTCCAGGTACTGTAACCCCTATTCAGACCTGCTAGTGTATATACTATTTTTTCTTTACTTCTACCATGTTTACAGACATTTGGATTTAATTTAAAACGTTTATTTCAAATTTTATAGCACAAACGTTGATAGATATTTGACAAACAAAACAGCACAGTCTCACAATGAAAACAGACTTGGCAGGAAGTCTTGCCCCAAACAAATAACCAGTGTGCCTTGAAACTCACAGTCATTGAAATGGTATTGAAACCCACATTCACAGAAAATGCATCTGGAAACTGGAGTATAGAGTTTACCTTTGAGCTATTTCCAAACCATAGGCACTGGAAAACAGACTTCAGTTTGACCTCCACAACATGGAAAAATACAAAACAAAACACAACAAAGCCAACATGTGTGAACCAGATATCTTTCACTGGTACTTCTGGTACCTCAGCTAAATGCCTTCAATGAATAATTTAAGCCAACACTCAGCTCACTATATCACAATGCTGTTCCAGTCACATGATGTGTTCTCAATAATTAATTTACATTGAGTGACAGACAAACCCTTGAAGCCCCAAACATTACAATAATAAATTTATAAATTCACTGTTTCCTTCCCTATTAAATATATTTTGATAAATACTATACATAAATTCAAGTTAAATATTTAAATTCACTTCCAAGTTCATGCCTTCGGGTTGAAAAGTGCTAACATTTAAAATAAATCTATTTTCCATCCTAAGTAGGCTAGCAGTGAAATCCCCCCCCCCCCGGCAAGTTATGGTCTTGACAAGATGCTAAAGAAAAAACTAGCATCAGATCCCCCACGAACTTTATAAAAATATTCAGCAATCGGACTATCAAGATTTCATTTTCTCAAATCTCTCAGATGCTCAAGAATTCTTGTTAGAGTGTGCTCAACAATATACTAAGGTTGAAAGTAATTTTTCTGCAATTATGCAACATAAATAAGGTATAAGATAAAGCTTGCTTAAATGTAGAAATAGAGTTTAGTAATATGTAATCAGCATCCATACTAAATTACCATGGCTTGGAAAAGGAATCTGCTGAATGGACATTTTTCCCTTACAGACTTAAAAACAGGATGTATGCAAGAGCAAAAATACAAAATCTGCTTTTAAAGAATGGACATTTTCCCTTACAGACTTAAAAACAGGATGTATGCAAGAGCAAAAAATGCAAAATCTGCTTTTAAAGAATGGACAATGACACTGTGGCAATGTGTTTCCTCAAAAATATGTTTTTCTGCATGGAAAACAGGATATGGCACAAGAACAGATGTTCTTATACAAAGATCTAAATAAAATACAGGATGTTCACACTGTCAGAACAATGTGTTTCTTCAAAAATATGTTTTTCTACATGGACAACAGGACATGCTTATCAGCATTTGAACAAGAACATATGTTCTTATACACAGATCCAAATAGAATACAGAGCAATGTGTTTCCCCAAAAATATGTTTTTTTGCATGAACAGGACACTGTTACAGGATATTCACACTGTCAGAAAAGCTGGTCTCTTACAAGACATTGTTAAACAAGGAAGCTTAGTATTGTTTCTACAGGATAAACAATTCTCCAAAATAGAATACCAAGAGGACTAAAACTGTATATAAAGAGCTGTATAAATCCAGTTATGTTAGAGGTATGGTAGGGACTCATTTGTCCTAAGGTAAATGTTATATCTCTCACATCATCTGTACTATATGAGAAGTAAAGTTGGAACAGTACTTTAAACTGCAACGTTGTTCCGTTTGGTTTATTATAAAAAGTTATTTGTTACTGCTCTCTAAAGTTGATGCTGCAAAGTATATTCTCTCATCAGTGTATATTCTGCAAGTTTCTGTATGCAACAGACTGTGAATGCAAATGTAACCAGACTTTGAATTTTAGCAGAATCCAGCCAGCAAGACTGAGTGTCTTAAGAACACTTCAAATCCATCACACCAAGCAGGTCTTGACAAGATGCTAAAGAAAAAACTAGCATCAGATCCCCCACAAACTTTATAAAAATATTCAGCAATCGGACTATCAAGATTTCATTTTCTCAAATCTCTCAGATGCTCAAGAATTCTAACTTAGGTTCATAGGTTCATAGGTTCATACTAGTCTATCTGCCCTAGGGCATTTATAAGCCTAGCCAGAGTGTGTTTGGCTTTCACCACCCTTTTAGATTAGTTGACTGTGCCTCTGATTAGTGGGTAACAGAAGGTAGCTCTTTTAAGGTTATTTTACTGTACCTCTGTCAAGCAGGGACACAGAAGAGATCCCAGGGGTAAACTTACAATCTCCCATCCACTCATCAAGATTTCTCTTGAAGAGTGTCAGTGAGGGGCTCTGCCTAACATGGATTGGAATTTTGTTCCAGAGTGAGGGGAGCCTCTGGGATATGAATCTGTCCCTCCAGCATGTCCTATTTATTTCTGTGCTGAGGTTCAAGTCCCTGGAGCGTGTAGCTCTGAGGGATTTGGATTTCCTGAGGTGAAGCATGTCCATTAATACTGAGTTGGACATGGCTTTATACGTCAGACACATATCGCCTCTGAGTAGATGGTACGCAACTGAGTAGAACTGGAGTTTCTTTAGCCGAACTGCATAGGGCATCTGTTTGAGCCATTTGATCCCCTTGGTGAGATACTTTTGGGGTCATTCCAGTTGCTGAAGGTGTCGGGTAAGGCACATCCCAAATGGGGCATTGTACTCAATTATGGGCCTGATAAGTGATGAGTAGAGGAGCACAATGACCTCTCTTGATCTAGATGTGAACCCTTTCATGATAAGGTGGGCTATATAGAAGGTCTTTCTAACCACTTTGGCAACGTGATTGTCAAAGGAGAGATTGCTATCTACTTGGGTCCCCAATTCCCTAATTACTTCTTCCGTACTTAATTGATTACCACTTATGTGGTAATTTGTGGGCACTTTGTTTTTCCCAAAGGGGATAACTATGCACTTTTTGGCATTTAGCTTTAGGCCATGGCTCTGGCACCAGTTATCCGTCTCTGTGAGACCTTTTTGGAGGATGCTTGTGTCAGCCAGAGAGTCGATTACAGCACCCAGTTTGCAGTCATCTGCGAACTTGGTCAGCCATAGTCCACCCGTGTTAGCCTGTACCTCGGAGAAATATATACCGAACAAGAGAGGTCCCAGGACTGAGCCTTGTGGGACACCACTTGTAACTGGTTTGGAGTCTGACATGGCACCTGCTATTCTGACCATGTGGGTTTTACCCCTGAGCCAGTTTGCAACCCATCTTGTGACATAGGGGTTGATATTTAAGCTGGTGATCTTATTTATGATGCCTGAGTGGGGTATTGTGCCGAAGGCTTTTGTGAGGTCCAGGTAGGCTGTGTGGACTACCTTCCCTTCATCTATGGCTTTGGTAACTGTTTCAAAGAAGTTGACCAGGTTCAAGAGGCAAGATATGCCCTTAATGAAGCCAAATTGGGTATGATCCAGTGTCTGGAGGTTCCCAATGTCTTTGTTTATGATTTCCATGATGATACACTCCATGGCTTTGCAGACCAGGCTAGTCAGGCTTATAGGGCAATAGTTTCTGGGGTCTATTGTGGCACCACCTTTGTGGAGTGGGACCACTGTTGCTGTACACCATTCCTTGGATACATATCCTGTAGTAAGGCTGAGATTGAAAAGTGACTTTATATGAGAGTTTAGTTCTTCTTGGAGCTCATGTAAGACACAGCCCGGGACACCATCTGGTCCCGTTGATGCTGTGTTTTTTGCTATGGAGAGGGCAGCTTTCATCTGTGCATCTGTAATCTCAGGAAGGCTACATTCTGTTGGGATAGACATTTGCTCTTTTGGGGGGGAAGGGGAGAGAAGTTTGCACTGAACCTTTCTGTCAGGATGTTGGCAATGTCTGTGGGTTCAGTGTATTTTTTGTCATTTTGCACTAATTCAGAGCATATCTGGGTGTTGCCTCCCAGGTTTCTGACATAACTAAAGTAGGCCTTGTGATTATCTTTAGTGTCTTGTGCAATTTTTCTTTCGAAGCTGGCCTTAGATGATTTTATGAGGGATCATAGTTTCTTGCTAGTACTGATCAGTGACGCCTTCCCTTTTTGGGATTTTGCTCTGTCCTGTACTAGCTTTCTCCTTCTGTTGTATAGCTTATTTATGGCCGGGGTCCACCAGACAGGTCTCCTGCCTTTGGAGGAGTGAGTCTTGGTTTTATTTGGGATAGCATGCTCCATGCATTCCTGTAGGTGTCCATAGAATGCTTTTATAAAGGATTCTGCATTTTGGGCCATATTTTCCACTAGCCCGGGGGCTTTGAAGAATTCCACCTCAGTTTTGAGAAGTGTGAAGTTTGCTTTTGAGAAGTTCTTCACCGTGGTTTCCTTGGCTAGGGGTGGGGATGGAATATGGATGCCCAGTGAGATTTGTTTATGGTCTAATCTTATGAATGAGGGGTATACCTCTGGTGTGAAACATAGAGACCCCATGTTGGTGAAGACCAGATCCAATATTTTTTCCCCTCTTGTGGGAGTGGTGACCAGCTGTTCATAGCATTTGAGTTTATAAATTCTAGGAACCGTTGGGCGAGAGTGTTTGGGCTTGAGTAGTTTTCCCAATCGATGTTTGGGTAGTTGAAGTCACCCAATATAATAGTGTTTGGAGAGACCTTCATATTCTCCAGTGTTCTCAGGAAAGCCGAGTGAGGTTCCTGTGTTTGGGAGGGAGGTCTGTAGCAGGCTACAAACTGAAAGGCAGTTTTTCCCACATGGATGGTCTCCGATGCTTCGTGCAATGCCACTAACCTGGAGGTGTGGGTATCTTTGATAAATATGGATACTCCCCCTCCTTTTGTGGTTTTGGGGCTGGAAAGCATGGTATGAAGTATAATCTGTTAGTGCTGGGGTACTCTCAGGTGCTTTGAACCAGGTTTCTGTTACTGCACAGATATCTATATTCTCCATACTGAGGAGAGTCTCGAGTGCATGCATCTTGAGGTTTAGACTTCTGGCGTTGAGCAGCATTACCCTTAGTTTTTTTTCTTTGTGTTGTCTGTGGGGGTGGGTTTGTCTTTTGAGCCTTGCCTTAAAAAGGCACTATGGGGGAGGCAAGAGCCTTTGCCAGTATTCGAAAACCCAGGGGTGACAGGTGCAAGCCATCCCTAGCGAAGCAATGTGGCTTGTCGAGCATGTCATCCCAGGCTGACAGACACTGGATCCCCTTTGAATGACACCAATACTTTAGCCAATTGTTAAAATTGATCATTTTGTCTTTATACTGTGGCATGATTCTTGGTGAGGGTAAGATGTTACTCAAGGTCAGGGTCATACCGGCCTGGGCTACATGATCAAAGAGCTCCTGTACGTCTTTTTTCATGTAATCCAGGGAGGTAGATCTCAGGTCATTCACACCAGTATGGACAATGATGGAGTCATATTTGTACTTGCTTTGGAGTGACCTGAGTGCTTGTGTTATGTGGTGGATCCTGGCACCCGACAGGCAGCTTACAGTAACCTTCTCCTTGTTCAGCCTGGTGAGTGGGACGTCAGTGTGTCTGACAATAGAGTCACCTATTACAAGTGTATTAAGTGTGTTGTTTAGCCTTAAGGGCTGTGACTGTGTGGCACACTGACTTTGTGAGCTATGTGCTAGGTGGATATTGTTTCGTGGTAGGTGTTGCTTGGATGTCTGCTTTGGAGGTCTCTGCTGCTTAGGCAGATTTTTATTTAGAGCCTCTGAGTATGTTTTTGTGTGTTTATGTGTTTGGTTTGCTGATGCGATAGGTCTATGTGAGACTGGATTTGTGGTGTGTGTGGTTACCTTCTCCTCCTGACAGGCTGTGCCAGTACTGGGTCAAGAGAGCTTAGCCTCCAGTTTGGCTATATAGTTGCATCTCTCACATATATTTGAGCTTGTTGGGAGGAGGAGAGGGTGTCCTGTATACATAAGGTAGTTGTAACATTGCCTCAAGATTCCCAGATTCCCCAGCTGGACTGGAGAGTAAACCCAAAACTGACCTTTGGACATGCCTGAATAATATAGGGAACTACTTATTGACTGATCAGAAGGAACCAATAGGGAACAAATGCTTTGAAGGAGTATAAGAGGATGTAGTGCTTAAGTTTATTTATTTATTTTTTATTTTATTTTACATTTGTTGACCGGGCTAGTCCATCTGGATATATGTCCATTTTCAGTAGACGCCCGGGGAGAAAAGCTCCAAAGACAGATAAATTATAACAAAATGTATAAGGTTACAAATACAAAACAGTGTTTGTCAGGTTACAATCAAGTTAACATAGCAGTAGATACAAACATTTTACAGTTTATTACAAGACAAATATTTACAATACTGTGGGGCAAAATATTCACATGAGGTAGATTAAACTTCAGGTTTACAATTTCATGAGAGTGGTTGCATAAGAGTATTGATAACATGTTGCTCAAGATATCCATGTGAGGTAGAACATCACTAAAGTGGGTTTGCTATTTTTCTAAAGTTTGCAGAAAGAGAATTAAATTATAATTAAAGAGGAGTTAGGAGAAACTTAGTCACTGAGGTAATATGTTAGTCAGGGTTAGTGCAAGGGCACAACCAGTGTGTTCTAAGGTGTATTTTGAGTTTTTGTTTGAAACGGGGTAGGGAAGGAAGTGATATAAGATCACTAGGTAGAAGATTCCAGTATTTTCCAGTTGTGTAAGAGAAAAGAGAGTTTCCTGCCATGTTATTAGACTTACTAATACTAAGTAGAGGTTTGTTAGCTGAGCGTAAGGTATTAAGATTTTTATACAGAACAATGAGGTTTGAGAGTATAGGAGTGTTGTTGGGCTGGTTGAGGATCTTATGAACAATGGTTAGTTGGTTAAAATAAAGCTGATTTTGCAGTTCAAGCCATCCTAGTTGTTTTAGATTCTGGCAGTAATGAGTCCTAAAGTGATTTTACCAGTAGCAAATCTGGCAATGTTGTTGTAAGATGTAGTGAGTTTAAGAAGATTCTTCTTGGGTAGGTTGGTGTAAATAGGTGAGGCATAGAGGAGTGTTGAGATTAGATGAGAGTGGGCAATAGTAGTTCTGGTGGTTGGAGTGAGAAAATATTTAATCCTGTATAGGGAGCCCATTTTTCTGTTGATTGTTTTTATAGTATTGTTAATATGGTTATCAAAGCTGAGGTGATTGTCTATAGTTATTCCTAGGAGTTTGGTGGTAGAATCAGGGGATATGAGGGTGCCATTGTTAGAAATGACAGAGAAATCTAAGGGCATGGATTTACAGGTAGGTGTAAAGAGAAGGAGCTTTGTTTTTTTGGGATTCAAAAGAAGGCAACATTTTAAGAACCAAGTTTCAACTATGTTAAATATTTTCTGAGTTAGGGATTGTAATTCTGATGAAGATTCAGCTGCACAGATTAAAGTTTAATCATCTGCATGTTGTATGCATGTTGCCTGAGGAATAGCTAGGTAGAGATCATTGATAAATATTGAGAATAAGAGAGGGCCTAGGATGGAGCCCTGAGGGACACCGAGTGAGACTGGAAGGTGGGATGATAGTTTATTCTCCCAGAGCACAGCCTGTTGCCTATTGCTGAGGTAAGAAGTAAACCATTGTACAGCCAAAGTATCAAGAGAGAGTGATTTCAGAATATTTATAAGTAGAGAGTGGTTTACCATATCAAATGCTTTTGAGAGATCAATAAATAGAGAGGAAGAGAGAACATTGTTATTGCGGTTTTTGTTTATGGTATCAGTAAAAGATAAGAGAGCAGTAGTAGTAATGTGGAATGGCCTAAAGCCATGTTGGCTTTCAGCAAGTATGTTATGTTGAATTAAATGGTTTAGAAGCTGATGGTGAATACATTTTTCCATTATTTTTGCTAAGGGGGATAGTAGGGCTATAGGTCGATAGAGTATTCATTTGAGTTGCCACCTTTGTGTAGGGGGATAATGTGTGAGATTTTCCATATGTCAGGGATGATTCCTTCGTTAGTAGTTCTATTAATCAGGATGGATATCGGGTAAGCTACTTCTTTAGCTGCTTTTTGCAGGTATTTGGCTGGGATCTGGTCAGCAGAAGGAGTACAAGGTTTAAGTTTTAGAATGAGTTTATAGATATAATTTGTAGAGGTGGGTAGAAATTGGAAGGTAGGAAGAGAGCTCGGAGAAGAGTTAAGAAGACTGGCTCTATCAGGAGCTAGTTGACTGGCTAGAGACTGGATAGCCTCTGTGAAGAAGGAATTGAAAGCATTGGCAGTTTGGATAGGAGTCTCATGTGTTGCACCTGTTGGGGTTGGCATTCCTGAGTGACCTGGATAGAGGAGTTTATTGATACTAGCCAAGAATTTTTGAGGGTTGTTTTGGTTAGTTTGCTGCATTTTACAGTAGAAGTTTTTTTTTTGTCTGAGAGAATATCTTTTTTGTCATGTTTCTCATATGTCTAAAGCTTTGTTGATCTGATGTACTTTTGGTAGTTCGCCACTTAGACCAGGCTTTATTTCTGAGGAGGATTTTTTTCTTGGTTTCATTTGTAAGCCAGGGGGCAGGTTTGGACCTAGTTCTGATAGTACATTTAGGAGTGTGGTGGTCTAGGATTTCTAAGAACTTAGAGTTGACATATTCGACAGCCTGCTCAAGTGGGAGGGTTTTTTAATTGAGACCAATCACAGGCACTGAGTTCACTCTGGAAAAGGTGTTGGTTAAATTGCTTGTTGGACCGTATAGTCTTATATGAGGTTAGGTGAGAGGTATTAAACTTTTGACTGATTATATAAGTCAAGGAATGGTCACTTACATCATTAGGGAGGATACCAACTGTATAATTTTGGTGGTAGCTATTAATAAGGATCCAATCCAAAGTGCTCTCTTTTTTGTTTGGTTTGTTTATTCTTGTTGGGGAGGTAATGGTCTGAGAGAAGCCTTGAAGGTTAATGTGAGAGGTAGGGTGTTCAGTATTTATGTTCTTCCAATCTATGTTAAAGTCTCCTAGGATAATTGTTTCTTGTGGGAAGGATGTCGAGATCCAGCTCAGAATATCCTCTAGAATGCTGATATTGTTTCCGGGAGGTAGATAGATACAAAAGATATATAAGGATTTACTAGAGTTGAGCTGTAATTTGGAAATAAGGACTTCAGCATGGTTTTCTTTAGGTGGGTTATAGGGTATAGAGTTGACTTGTAGTCCATCTTTAAAAAGAAGTGCTACCCCCCTCCTTTTCTTTTTATACGGTCAAGTCTAAATATGTTATAACCTGGTGGAATAATTTCATTATCATGTGTTTTAGGTTTAAGCCAAGTCTCTGTTAAACATAGACTATCAAAAGAGTGTATATCCAGGAGAGCATGAAGATGCGGAACTTTGTTATTTACACTTTGGATATTGAGATGTGCAATGAGGAGAGAGTTGGGGTGTTTGTTGGGGATGAGGGGGATAGAGGGATTTTTGGTGAGATGTCCAGTGGATAGGACATTATGTGGGCCAGGATTAGGATGTATGTCTTCATCCAGTAAGGAATGCTTTTTTAGAGAAAGTAAAAGAGAATGTATGTTACTAATTTGGTAATGGGATTTCTTTGTTGTAAGGTTGCTGTATTTAATGTGGGCAAGTCTGTGGTATTTAGCTAGTATGTATCTAGGTGTGGATGTAATAGTGATATTATTAAGGGTGAATGTGAGAGTATATGGAAGTGTTTGTTTTCTTGGATGGTTTAGGATGAGAAGTATTTGGGTGTTCATAGGAGGTTATTAGATATGTTGAGGTTAGTACAGATGTGAGTGTGGCACAGAGTAGTAGTTTAGTTCGGGTTAAGGTGGTTTTAGTAGACATGATGGTAGAATAGGCAAGGAAATGTTAGGTTGTTTAGCAGAGTTATGGGTTAGGAGGAGAGGAGGAGTTTGAGTTAAGATTATAATTAATTAGGGGTAGAGATTGGTTACATGAAAAGTAGGTGTGGTTCAATTTACTAAGATGGTGGCACTGTCTGATTGGTTGTGTGTTTAGGAGGGTGTGGTTATAGAAGTATAAGTTTAGGGCCACTGGGGCTGGGTATGATTTGGGGGTAGGGCAGGGGAGTGGAGTGAGCCAGCAGGGCGAACGGAGTAGGTTGAGACAAGAGAAAGAAGAAGCATATGAGAAACAATCAGAGAAAAGTGCTTTGAAAAAAGGTAAGTAATGTAGGTACAAAGAGAGGTATGCTGAGTGGTGGGAGGGATGGTAGGAGAAAGGTGTTAATATAGTAATACAACTTATTGAACTGAAGAGAAGCAAAGTATTGGACAAGGAAATTCTGAGAGGAATATGCTATAAGGTAGAGGGATTGGTAGAGCTGGGTACGGATGCCACCTAGTGGACAAAGACAGTAATTACAGAGGTTGATTATAAGTGGGGGAAAGACTGGTCAAGGGAGGGCAGGAGAGTGTATAGATGGAATCTATTTCAGAAATGTTGTGGGGAAAAAGTACAACTATAAGGAAATGGCTGCAGGCAGTCCTGGCTTAGAAGCAACCTTAAACCACCTACAACTAATTAGTCCTGCTCTATACACTTCTAAAACTGTAAGAAAATAACGTACTTTCTTGCTTCCCTTATCACTATAAGGGAACAAGGGTAGGAGGCACTGTGATGTAGCCGCCAGTAGGAGAGGGTCCTTAGTCTTCAGGCAAAAGGATTCAAGTGCCCAAGGCAGGAAATATTGATATTAGAGAGCTAGGTATGTGTTGATGTAGAATCAAAGGAAATATAAGCAGGTAAAGGAGAAAACAATGACTTTAGTACAGCAAATAGTAAGCAACATGTGTAAAGTAGATAAATTCACGTTACCTAACAATACTATGACTGTAGACCACAGATTCACATAACCTAACAATGCTATGACTGTAAAATATAGGTTAATAAACTTTACAAGTCATTAGCAGGTGGGAAAGGTAAAAGCTTCAAACAGTGTATAAAAACTGAAAAAAAAACTATCATTAACAGACAGGCAGAAATTAAACAAATGCCCTACTACACATCCCTAATTACTGTGGATACATATGTTTAAACCTTGAGTGGTTATGGTTGTAGGCTTGCTAAAGAAGCACTGTATCAGTAGATTTTTCAGGCTAACACTGAGCAGCCTGCCTGTCCCTGTAGGAGTGGTTACTGCCTAGAAGCTGTAGTTTTATTGGCCATTTTGGGTCAATTCTAAACTCCTTGATCTCTCTCTTAAAACCCTGCGACTGTCTTTTTGCATGGTCTTGCGCACAGAGCAGCGTCGGGCAATGCCGCTTTAACAGGTTTAAACTATTCCCAGCTACAAAAGGAGTTTATTAGTGTTTACCTATGAGATTACTTATACGAGCAAGTGCAGGGCTTTAGAATGAAAATAGAGTGCTTAATAAGAGATTTAGAGGAGCTCTAAGGGAAAAAGTGAAGAGCACACTTTGTGGAGCCGGGAATAGTTTAAACCTGTTTAAGCGGTGTTGCCCGACACTGCTCTGTGCGCAAGACCGTGCAAAAAGAGAGTTGCAGGGTTTTAAGAGAGAGAGATCAAGGAGTTTAGAATTGACCCAAAATGGCCAATAAAACTACAGCTTCTAGGCAGTAACCACTCCTACAGGGACAGGCAGGCTGTTCAGTGTTAACCACTGCCACTGGTGAACACAAAGACTTCCCTTTAGCCCAAGCAAGCACTGGCCTCCAAGAAGCTTACAAACAGTTCAGAACAGCAAATCTGTAACTGAACTTTCTTAAATTTCAGAAAGTGGGGAAAAAAGCAAGATTTTTTTGTTTTTTTCTTTTTTTGTTTCAGTTTAAAGGTAGCAGAGATACACAAGTAGCAAAATATTCACAACAGTGCAATAAATGACCCCACACTTGAGTGCTAGGCCAAAGTCAGGTAAAATGCAATTTTAAGAGAAAAAAACGATTTTAAATTAAGTGCAACACAGAAATTGCAGTAAACAGGCTCTAGATGTGTTCTAAATACTGTTGCTAATATCGATATAAACTTTAGCAAGCCAGAAAATGCCGAAAAGTAGGCGGCAAAGTACTTATGTTTAGTTTGCCCTACATACCATTTGGTAGGAGTACAATCACATCCCACAACATATACCACCCCACACGAACTGCATGAAAATCTATCCATGGCATAAAAAGATCTCCCATTTTTTTTTGCCTGAAATATTCTTCATTCTTATACAAACGTTACATCTACCACAGGGGAAAGATCCTAATAAGGATCAAGTTATGCCATTATTTTTATGGCATTTTTTGAAAATAGGTATTTGTACCCAACTGAATTTTTTTGCTAGGAAGGTAATTTGGCTTAAACGCTACATAGACAATCACTGAAGCTTTCCTTGACCTCTAAATGTGATTACCTTTCATATGGTTCTGGAAATCAGTCATAGCTAGCTCATAATGGAGTAAAAAGCCCAATGAAATGAAGGATTATTCATACCTTAAATTAATGTGTGGTGATGTGATGGGTTTGTAAGAAACACATTTAAGTCCTGAACAACATCTGAAACTGACTCAAGCAAGTTTTTGGGTAACAGTAACTGCTACTTACTGAGGATCTGTTATATGAAGGGTGATAATCCTCATCTGTATGATGTGTTTTCTCATTGTAAATGGAGTATTAGCTCACCTGAGGGGTACATTATACATTAGGAAGAGATATTGAGAGGATAATGCCATTACTCTGACATCAGTTTTATGTCCCACATGGTATGGATCATGTTCAACTTAGTGATAATTTTGACAGATAATACTATTTAGAGAAGGAGGAATTACACTGATGGGATATTGGCATACGTCAATGAAGGTAAGGAATGTGGGTGTGTGACCTTGGAGATTTAGGCTGATGGCAGAGGGTAGATATTGGAGGAACTATTTTCACCAACTGTTCTTAGGAGATGTGTTCATGTTGCAGGGAACCTAAGATCTTAAAAATGGTTATACCTTTTACTCAAATAAGCATGGGATGCTGGTAAAGAATAAATAACATTTTATTTATTTATTTTATTTTACATTTGTTTTACTGGAGATATACGAATGACCCAGTGGCCTTTTTTCAGAGGACACCTGGAGAGAAAAACTCCATTTCAAAAACACCTTACAAACAATACGAGACACTAACAATCAAGAATACATAACTTTGGTAAATATAGGCAATGAATAGTTTATACATAAACAATAAAAATTCAGACAGTAATATAAAGTGGGAAAAAAGAAAGCTAACAAATAAACTAGCATGAAATAGCTTCTGCTGTCATAGGTTCATAGGTTCAAAAATAAACATTGGTAGTGTCCCGAAATTAAGAATGGCCCGCCTTTAAAACCATACTAGTTACGATTATTACATGTTAAGGGGTTTGGATTTACAACATGAACTGGATTACTGTTATATGTTATATTTTATTTATTTATTTTTATTTGACTAAAAGTGTCTTGGTGGAATTTTATGTATGCATCAATTTCAGAAAAGGAGTATTCTAATAATGGTTAAGGCAAATATTAACAAGGTAGGGATTTTTAATTTTGTAAGATTTAATTTGTAATATTATGTTTTCAGATATATGCATTGTAGTATGCTTTTAAGTTTTATTTTTTAATGACAAGGGGTGGTTGAGCTTAATTAGAATGAGTCATGAGGATCAGGTGACCGTTTGATTCATTATTTAATCCTTGTTAATTTAACACAAAATAATTTTGACTGTGAAGAAGCTCGGTAGTGACAGAGCGAAAGCGCTTATTTCACTAACTGTTTATTGGTTTTAGTCAATTAAAGGCTGTTTTATCAACAACTGTTCTTGTCAGCAAGTTCTGGGTCCTGTTACTGCTTGGCATTTTTATTTATAAGCCTAGCCAGAATGTGTTGGCTTTCGCTGCCCCCTTAGATTAGTTCCCTGTGCCTCTGACCAGCAGAGCCACTGAAGTGATCCCCGGGGTAAACTTTCTGTTTCCCATCCATTCGTCAAGGTTTCTCTTGAAGAGTGCTAGTGAGGAGCTCTGCCTAATGTAGATTGGAATCTTGTTCCAAAGCATGGGAAGTCTCTGGGATAGGAATCTATCCCTCCAGCATGTCCTATTTATTGCTGTGGTGAGGTTTAGATCCCTAGAGCGTGTGGCTTGAGGGGATAAGGTTTTCTTTAGGTGGAGCATGTCCATCAATTCTGAGTTGGACATGGCCTTATATGTCAGGCAGAGATCACCTCTGAGCAGGTGGTATGCAACCGAGTACAGCTGGAGTTTCTTCAGTCGAGCTGCATAGGGCATCTGTTTGAGGCCAGTGATCCTCTTGGCGAGGTCCTTCTGTGGTCTTTCCAGCTGTTGCAGGTGTCTTGTAAGGTACATCCCAAATGGGGCATTGTACTCTATGATGGGTCTGATGAGTGATGAGTAGAGGGGCACAATGACCACTTTTGATCTGGATGCAAACCCTTTTTTATTAGGTGGGACACATAGAAGGATTTTCTAACCACTTTGGCAATGTGATTATCAAAGGAGAGATTACTATCTACTTTGGTCCCCAGATCCCTTATTATGTTTTCCGTATTTAGGGGACTACCACCTATGTGGTAGTTTGTGGGTACTTTGTTATTTCCAAAGGGAATAATTATGCACTTTTTGGCATTTGGCTTGAGGCCATGATTTTGACACCAGGTATCCATCTCAGTGAGACCCTTTTGGAGGATGTCTGTGTCAGTTGGTGAGTCAATTATAGCCCCTAGTTTGTAGTCGTCTGTGAACTTGGTCAGCCATAGTTTTCCTGTGTTTGTCTGTACCTCTGAGAAGTATATGCCAAACAGGAGGGGTCTTAGGACTGAGCCCTGGGGAATGCCACTTGTAACCAGTTTAGAGTCAGACCTAGCTCCTGCAACTCTCACCATAGGGGTTCTGTCTGTGAGCCAATTGGCAACACATCTTGTGACATCTTTTATGTTTTATGTACAGGCTGGTGAGCTTGTCTATTATACCAGAATGGAGAATGGTGTCGAAGGCCTTTGTGAGGTCTAGGTAGACTGTGTGTACCATCTTTCCCTCGTCTATAGCCTTGGTAACTGTCTCAAAGAAGTCCACCAGGTTTAGGAGGCATGCTCTGCCCTTAACAAAGCCGAGCTGGGTAGGGTCCAGTGTTTAGAGGATCCCAATGTCTCTATTAATGAGTTCCATGATGATGCGCTCCATAGCCTTGTAGACCAAGCTAGTCAGGCTTATAGGGTAGGGTGATAGTTCCTGGGGTCTGTTGTGGCTCCACCTTTGTGGAGCAGAATAACTGTTGCTGTGGGACACCATCCAGTCCCATTGATGCTGTGTTTTTGGCTTTGGAGAGGGCTATTTTAACCTGAGTGTCTGTAATTTCAGGGGCTCTACATTCCTCTGCTATCATTATGGGCTCTTTTGGGGGTGAGAGGGGGGTGAAGTTTGCACTGAACCTATCTGCCAGGATGTTGGCAATATCAGTTGGTTCAGTGTATTTTGTGCCATTCTGCACTAACTCCGAGCAGATCTGAGCATTGCCACTTAGATTCTTGACATAGCTAAAGAATGCCTTGTGGTTATCTTTGGAGTCCTTGGCAAGTTTTCTTTCAAAGCTTGCCTTGAATGATTTTATGAGGGATCATAGTTTCTTGCTGATACTGATCAGGGATGTCTTCCCCTTCTTGGGATTTTACTCTTTTCTCTACTAGTTTCCTCCTCCTATTGTATAGCTTGTTTATGGCAGGGGTCCACCAGACTGGTTTCCTTTTCTTGGAGGAGTGAGTCTTGGTTTTGCTTGGGATAGCACGATCCATGCATTCTTGTAGGTGCCTGTAGAATGCATTAGTAAAGGATTTTGCAGCTTGGACAGCGTTATCCTTTAGCATGGAGGCTTTGAAACTTTCCACCTCCATCTTAAGTAACATAAAGTTTGCTTTTGAAATGGTTTTCATGGTGGTTTCTTGTCCAGGGGTGGGGGTGGAATGTGGATATCCAAAGTGATTTGTTTATGGTCAGATCTAACCAGCAAGGGGTTAACCTCCAGTGTGGAAAACCAGTCGCCCATGTTGGTGATGACCAGGTCCAATATATTGTCACCTCTGGTGGCAGTGTTAACCAGTTGTTCCAGGGCATTTGAGTTTATAAATTCTAGAAAATGTTGGGCAAGGGAGTTAGTACTTGAGTAGCTCTCCCAGTTAATGTTTGGGTAGTTGACATCACCTAATATTAGGGTGTTTGGTAAGACCTTTATGTTACCCACTGTTTCCAGAAATGTGGAATGGGGGTCCTGGGACATGGTGGGTGATCTGTAGCATTCTGCAATTTGAATTTCAGTTTTTCCCTTTGTTAGTTACATGTGGATAATCTCTGAAGCATCGTGCTGTGCCACTAACCTGGAGGTGTGGGTATCCTTGATGAATATGGATACTCCCCCGCTTTTTGTATTTGAGTCCAGGTTCTGTGGCCAAAATGTATGGTATGAGTTGTAGCCTGGTAGTGCTGGGCTGCTCTCTGTAGCCTTAAACCAGATTTTCTCCATACTGAGGAGTGCCTCGAGTGCATGCATTTTGAGGTTTAGACTTCTGGCACTGAGTAGTATTACCCTCAGATTTTTGTTACTTGTGCTATTTATGGCAGTGGGTTTGCCTTTTGAGCCTTGCCTAAAAAATACAATATGGGGGTGGCAAGAGCCTTGGCCAGTATTCAAAAGCCTAAGGGTGACAGGTGCAAGCCATCTCTAATGAAGTAGCGTGGCTTGTCAAGCATGTCAAAGTGACTGATCAGGAGATCAATACCATGGTTTTGGTAGTAAATATTTATGAGATACATGTATGGTACATGAACAAGGATATGGCAGATTGTTGCTATGCTAGTGTTACTTGTTCTAAACAGTGAAAGCTAAGGCAATACTGAGGTGAAGTGCAAGAAGGAGGGAATATGATGAAACTGTAGGAAGATTGAGACAGATAAAAAATAGGAACAGTAGTGAGCTTGAGACAGGTAGAGAGAAATTGGAAAAAAAACAAACAAAAAACAGGTAATCTCTGTGGTATCCCCGAAGTCTCAAAACAACCCACTAAACAAGTGTAGTGGGTCCAAAAACAAAACAGTGTAAGAAATGTCTCTGTGTGGATGATTTTCAGTCCATATATCTCTAGTTAATCACTGTATATTAATCAGATCAGACAATAGTAGTAGAAGTGGCGAACTTAAACTCATCTTAAGTCAAAACAAAAAATAAATAAATAAATAATAATAGAAATATATAATTGTCTTTTTTTTTTGTTTTGTTTTCACTTAAGATTAGTTTAAGTTCACTACTTCTACTAGTATTGTCTGATCTGATTAATATACATTGATTAGAGATATATGGACTTAAAATCTTCCACAAAGAGAGAAATTGAAATTCCATGAGAGAAGGGATAGTGCGGATGTTAGAATTTAGTAAGGTAAGAGATATTTTGGTTGTAAGAATAAGGAAGGATGGAATGATCGTCCTGTGCAGGAGCAAAGCCAGTTTATGGCTAGGTGTTCCTTAAGCAGTAGTTTAAATTTTAATGTGTTGCTAGAATTTAGTATTGCCTGAGGCATGGAATTCCAGAACTTAGATATTTGGTAGGAGAATAGAGAGTTACCATAACAATTATTAGATTTAGTTGCTTTGAGTAGTAGTTTGTTGGAGGATCTTAGTGGCCTGCCATTTGAGTAGGGCTGTGTGAAGGCTGCCAGCCTAGCCAGATAGAATTTTATAGATAATTCTGTCATCTGTAGATAATGTAAACCACAGCCTTGTTGTATGGTAACAATAGTGTTATATGTGGAACTGGTAAAAAAAGTAACAACAGTGCACTCTACTGACCAAGTAAAGCATGTTGTGACCCTTTGATGTAAACACGGCTTCGGACAGTCTAGATGAAGGAATTCTTGCTATCATTGTAAAGCCCGAGTTAATGGCCAGAATTTGCATGCATAAATGTCCTTTATTGTTCTGATTTTTGCCCAGAGGGGAAGAATGTAAATGTAGTTTCTGTTAGCCTGGAACCCAGGGAAGTTTGAAGAATGATGTAATGTGAACCAGGAATGTGATTAAAAAAAAACAGAATCAGAGACCATTAAGCATTTTTGTCCTGACCATCCAACTCATCAGCACTCTCCCTGTGTTCTATATGGAAGTTTATCTTAGGCTTGTGTTTTCTCTTAGAAATAGCTAGAAACTAGAAAGATTAGACTAAGGGGGTTTTCTGTGATGTCAGAACTGTACTACTGAATTATTAAGTATTTCTCTGTGATCTCTGAACTCTTGACTAGCACTGTGCAGTAAAAAGTATTGTCTTGTGTTTTGACTATTTATTATTAAATATTTTAAACCCTTTCAACCGCAGCTGTTTTTGTAGAGATAATTTAAGCTCTTTAGAGTACTTGCATGCCTTGGGTAAAATTGTACAAAGCCACTCCAATAGCTTTAGCCATGGGCTATAGTACAAATTGAATAATAATATTGCACAGTAATAATTGGACACCCTTTTAAGGGCCTTTTAGTAGCTGATAAATATTAGCTGGGTGGTGGCAGTGATTTCTACCATATAGTCTGGGGTAAAAGGGGCACAGCTGGAGAGCCTGTGCCAGCCTTCCCTGGGAGTGTCTGTGTGGTTGTATAAACTCTTCTCAAAGTGTGTGGGTGTGTGTGTGTCAGCTACTTAGGCAGGGACATGAAGCACTGGTTGGCCAAAGAGGGTGCTGGAGGTTTTAGCTTGCCCACTAGGCTGAGATCTGGACCCTATAGCTGTGCCAGTGGGGAGTCTTATTGGGGACCTGGAGAGCAGGAAGTGACCAGCCCTGGACTGACTGTGATCTCTGTGTGTTCTTAAGGGAAATTGCACTTTACTGTGTGTATTTGTTATCCTTTCCTCCTATATAAGACACCCCTCACTGGTGTTAGTGGTGAGGGTTGAGGTTCCTTGATTGCTGGGCCAGGGCATGTACCTCATTTATTAATTGTTTGGCAGTGGTGGGATATACACATCACATATTAATTGGTGGCAAATACTAATTGGCTTCTAGTGGTATGTGTATAGTGAATTCCTGTAGCTTGTGTACAGTGAGGTTTGAAGGTATTTTGTACTCCAAATTAGCCACACAGTGAATAATCAGAGTTCAGATCACAATTGTTTTATTTCTTTTGTTAGCTTAGTTAGTCAGGGTGAGCAGGCAGCATGTCAGCAGAGAAGTATGGAAAGCTGACAAGGAGCCAGCTGGTGTAGATGTGCCAGGCTAGGGGACTGGTGCATGGACACCTGACTAAGGCAGACCTGATTGCAGCCTTGATTACAGCTGCATCAGAAAACAGCAACCAGGAGGACAATCAGACTGGCAGTGGAGAAATAATACCCTCAGAGAATGGACAGCTCAACCTTTCTGCAGAGGTCTTAAAAATCCATCTGGAGCTAAAGAGACTTGAATTGGAGGCCAGTCATGTGGAAATAGAAGCAACTAAGAGACTGAGGCGTCTAGAGATAGAGGACAATGAGAGACTGAGATGTTTGCAGGCTGAGGAGAATGAGAAACTGCTATGCCTGGAAGCTGAGGAAAAGGAGAGGCAGAGGCAGCATGAGAAGGAGATGCTGAATCTTTGCCAGAGTCATGGAGGCATTGGGGAAGGGAGTGACTGGACCCCAGAAGCACAACAGGTCAGTAAATTTATTCCACAGTTTAAAGAGGGATATCATTTTGATAGTTTCATTCATATGTTTGAGAGGGTATGCAAACAGTAGAGTGTTGACCAAAGGCTCTGGGTATGGTTCCTGACCCCCTTACTCCATGGTAAAGCTGTAACTGTTTTGTCAAAAATGTCTGATGTTGCATGTTTTGATTATACTGCTGTTAAAAATCACTTGTTAGAATTGTTTAAGCTAACACCTGAAACATATAGGAAAAAGTTCCGTGGGCATAGACGCAAGGCAGATGAAAGTGTGTGTGAATATGTTGATGAACTGGGCACTTATTTCTATAGGTGGGTGAGTGGATAACAGGTCACCACTTTTGAAGGGTTGACAGACCTTTTGGTGATGGCACAAGCCATTAGCACTTTGCCTGAGGACATGAGGATCTGGTTAGCTGATAGACAATGTGCACTTCACATGAGTTGGGGAAGAAGGGAGACCTATACCCGGCAAGCAGGGCAGCTCTGCACAGGAAAGTGTCTCACAGTACTGCTCATGGGTCTAAAGGAACCCATGGTGGGCAGCACAGACTGCCCCAACAGAATCTGTCAGTAGTAGGGGAAGCCAATAGTCCAGGTACACATCCAGGACCTAGGGTTAAATGTTTTGAATGCAACCAGTGGGGCCATGTGGCATACAGATGTCCACGGAGGCAAGGTGGGGAACAAAAGGTGAGGGAGCCAGTAAGTGGGAAAGACAAAATGCCAATGGGATGTTGTTTTGAGACAACAGGTGTACTGAACTACCATCCTGCAGATGTCATGATAGGGAAGGATTTGGATGAAGCAGTACCGTGTTCTTATGCAGTTAAACACAGTTAGGCTAGGAGACAAGCATGTGGGTCTGGTAGCCTGGCGAAGATCCAGCCAGACTGCATACTTGCAGCCAGGACTGGTGAGGTGGTTACTTCAGGGAGGGAGCTACCCTGTAGCAGTGAGACTGAAGGTGAGCCACAGGTGCTTGGGGTTACTGATGGTCCCTTGGACAGAGTGACTGCAAAGGTAGAGGTGAATAGGAGTACCCAGGCTGACAGTGAGGCACCACTGTCAGAGGATGTCAGACTTCCTGTGGAAGGGGAGCTGGGAAGGGTTACAAGGGAAGAGTTGAGGCAGGCTCAGCTCTCAGACCCTACATTGCAAGGCCTGAGGCAGGTAGCTAGGGAGGCACCTGATTCTCATGGAAAGGGGGAATCTGTATACTGGGACAAAAGGTTATTGTAAAGAGAGTGGACCCCTGAGGGAAGGCTAGAAGGTGAGAGAGTACAGCAGTTTGTAGTGCCTAGATCTTACCATCTAGCACTTCTAGCCACAGCCCATGATATTCCATTTGCAGGTCATATGGGCATAAAATGTACAAAGAGGTGTATTATGCAGAACTTCTATTGGCCTGGAATTTCCAGGGATGTGACAGGATACTGCAGGACCTCTGAGCAGTGCCAAAAGGTTGGCAAGGCAGGAGACAAGGTGAAAGCTCCTTTGATGCCTTTGCCTGTGACTGAGGAGTCATTTCAGAGGGTAGCTGTGGATATTGTGAGTCCTCTGATTACACCAGGTTCCACAGGGAAAAAGTATATCCTAGTGGTAGTGTATTATACTACACAATACCCTGAGGCAGTGGCTTTGTCCTCCATTGAGGCAGAGAAGGTGGCAAATGCTTTGTTAGAGATTTTCAGCAGGGTAGGTTTTCCAAAAGAAATACTGACTGAAAGAGGTGCCAATTTCATGTCAGACCTGCTGGCTTGTCTGTGGAAGTACTGTGGGGTAAAGCACATAAAGACCACCCGCTAGCATCCCCAAACGAATCGTCTTGCTGAGAGGTTAGACTCTACACTCAAGATGATGCTACAGGCATTTGCAGATCAGTTTAAGAGGGAGTGGGACAAATATTTGTCCCATCGGTTGTTTGCCTACAGAGAGGTGCCCCAGAAGTTCTGTGGGGTGAAGCACGTGAAGACCACCCCCTACCATCCCCAGACTAATGGTCTTGTTGAGAGGTTAAACACTACAATCAAGTCCATGCTACAGACATTTGCAGATCAGTTTAAGAGGGAGTGGGACAAATATTTGCCCCATCTGTTGTTTGCTTACAGAGAAGTTTCCCAGGAATCCACAGGTTTTTTACCCTTTGAGTTGCTGTATGGGCATAGGGTGAGGGGTCCTCTAGATTTAATTTGAGATGAGTGGGAAGGTGAGTGCGAGTCTCACAAGGGGTCTGTTGTGGCATACATCCTAAACCTCAGGACAAGGCTCAGGGAACTCATGGACTTGGCCCAGGAGAATCTAGCAGAAGGCCAACAACAGAAAAATGTGTGGGATGATGGGAATGCTTGAGCTAGAGAGTAAGTTGTGGGGCAGCAGGTAATGGTTCTCATTCAACACAACAAGCTGAAAGCAGCTTGGGAGGGACCCTACTGGATGGTAAGAAAAGTAAGTGATGTTAATTACATGGTGGAACTGCTAGGCAGACAGCAGGGGCACAAATTGTATCATGTTAACATGATGAAACCTTACCATGATAGGGAGGCTCTTGTGCTGAGAATTTGCAGTGGATTGCAGGAGGAGTCTAAGGGACATCTGGGGACTGGTCTCCTCAGTGAGGCTCAGGCTGACACCTCAGTGGAAGGGGTAGCAATGTCCCAGCAGCTATCTCCTACCCAGGTTTGAGAAATCCGACCAGTGCTGCAGGAATTTGGGGACATGTTCACTGGGAAACCAGGGTGCACCCGCCTGGGGCAACACCATGTGGACACAGGACCCAAAAGGCCTATTAGGCAGGCCCCTTATAGAATACCTGAGAGAGTCAAACAGACTCTGAGGGAGGAGGTACAGGAGATGTTGGAACTAGGGGTGATTCAAGAGTCCAACAGTCCCTGGGCCTCCCCAGTGGTGCTGGTGCCAATGAAGGATAGCAGCACCAGGTTCTGTGTGGACTACAGGAAATTAAATAGTCACACAGAGTCAGATGCTTACCCCATGCCTAGGGCAGATGAGGCCCTAGAGCAGCTGGGTGGGGCTAAGTATCTTACAACTATTGATCTTACTATGGGTTACTGGCAGGTGCCCTTGACTCCCAGTGTTAGAGAGAAGTCAGCCTTGGTGACTCCTTTTGGCTTGTATGAGTTCACAATGATGCCCTTTGGTGGAATGAAGAATGCCGCAGTAACTTTCCAGAGGCTGGTAGATCATATCCTAGCAGGAGCAGGAGGGTTTGGCCTTGCTCACCTTGATGATATTGCCATCTACAGCCATTCCTGGCCAGAGCACCTTCAGCATGGCCGGGAGGTGCTGGGCAGACTATAGAGGGCAGGGTTGACCATTAAGCCGAGCAAACGTCAGGTGGGTATGGAAGAGGTCTCCTACCTAGGACATAGAGTGGAGAGTGGTAAGATAAGGCCAGAACCTGCCAAAGTGGAAGCCATTCAGGCATGGCCTGCACCTGTTACTAAAAAGCAGGTGAGGGCATTTTT
Source organism: Protopterus annectens (assembly GCF_019279795.1). Lineage (NCBI taxonomy): Eukaryota > Metazoa > Chordata > Ceratodontiformes > Protopteridae > Protopterus > Protopterus annectens. The sequence continues at coordinate 1,784,165,006 of NC_056732.1, forward strand.
AGGGATAGCAAAGTATTACAGAAAGTTCATCCCCAGTTATAGCACCATAGCTGCTCCCCACACAGACCTGACAAGGAAAAACAGAACCAGCTAGCAAAAGGCCAAGATGCTAAGAAGAAGCCTAGGGTTGCAAGCATATATGTCCATGCAGCATCGCAGTGGGATTAGCAATGCCAATGCAGATATGGTCTCAAGACAGGGAATGGGGTAAGGTATACTCAGATAGACCTAACTCTCTCAAGCAGCTTTTTTCAAGGGTCACTTGAAAAACTAGCTTGAGTTCTCTGGGGGGGGGGGGGCAGAATGTGAAGGCTGCCAGCCTAGCCAGATAGAATTTTATAGATAATTCTGTCATCTGTAAATATTAATGTAAACCACAGGCTTGTTGTCTTAAATGGTAAAAATCGTGTTACATGTGGACCTGGAAAAATGTAACAACAGTGCACTCGGAAAGCATGTTGTGACCCTTTGATGTAAACACGGCTCCGTCCAGTCTAGATGAAGGAATTCTTGCTATTGTTGTAAGGCCCGAGTTAATGGCCAAAATTTGCATGTGCAAATGTCCTTTATTGCTCTGGTTTCTGCCCAAGAGGGGAAGAATGTAAATGTAGTTTCTGTTAGCCTGGAACCCAGTGGAGTGTGAAGAGTGATGTAATGTGAACCAGGAATGTGATTTTAAAAACAGAGAGAATCAGAGAGCATTAAGCATTTTTGTCCTGACCATCCAAATCATCAGCACTCTCCCTGTGTTCTATATGTAAGTTTATCTTAAGCTTGTGTTTTCTCTTAGAAATAGCTCGAAAATAGAAAGATTAGACTAAGTGTTTTTCTGTGATGTCAGAACTGTACTACTGAATTATTTCAAGTATTTCTCTGTGATCTCTGAACTCTTGACTAGCACTGTGCAGTAAAAAGTATTGTCTTGTGTTTTGACTATTTATTATTAAATATTTTTAAACCCTTTCAACTGTTGCTGTTTTTGTAGAGATAATTTAAGTTCTTTAGAGTACTTGCATGCCTTGGGTAAAATTGTACAAAGCCACTCCAATAGCTTTAGCCATGGGCTATACTACCAACTGGATAATAATATTGCACAGTAATAATTGGACACCCTTTTAAGGGCCTTTTTGTAGCTGACAAATATTAGCTGAGTGGTGGTAGTGATTTCTACCATATAGTCTGGGAAAAAGAGGCACAGATGGAGAGTCTGTGCCAGCCTTCCCCAGGAGGTTGTATAAACTCTTCTCAAAGTGTGTGTGTGTGTGTGTGTGTGTGTGTGTGTGTGTGTGTGTGTGTGTGTGTGTGTGTGTGTGTGTGTGTGTGTGTGTGTGTCAGCTACTTGGGCAGGGACATGAAGCACTGGTTGGATAGATACGGTGCTGGAGGTTTTAGCTTGCCCACCAGGCTGAGATCTGGACACTATAGCTGTGACAGTGGGGAGTCTTACTAGGGATCTGGAGAGCAAGGGAGGGTCCAACCCTGGACTGACTATGATCTCTGTGTGTTCTTAAGGGAAATTGCACTTTACTGTGTGTATTTGTTAACCTTTCCTCCTATATGAGATGCCCTCACTGGTGTTAGTGGTGAGGATTGAGGCTCCTTGATTGCTGGGCCGGGGCACGGGTGTCACAGGCTGCACTAAGCTTTTGAGTGCTGGACGGTTGTCTGGATGGTGGAAGATGGAATGAATAAAAGTTAGTTGGTTGAGGGATAGGAGATTGGGTAGTTCAGTCCAATTTAGTTTATGAAGTGCTGCAGAATGATGGGATCTGTAAGGGAGGTTAGAAGCAAATCTTGCGATTTTGTTATAGCAGGACTCCAGTTTGTTTAAATCTGATTTTCTGAGATTAGTGTATATTGGTGAGGCATATAAAAGAGTAGACAATAGATGAATTCTAGCTGTGGAATATCTAGTGGCCTCAGTTAGGTACTGCTTGACTCTGTATAGTGATTCTTGCTTAATGTGGACCTTTTTGATAGTTAGAGCAAGGTGTTTGTCAAATTGTTGTTGTTGCTTCTTGTATCTCCAAGAAGTTTGATGAGCTAGGCAGGGTCAATTTCAGTTTTATTGGCTGAGTAGATGGTAAAGGGGAGTGGGTTATCAGGAACTTTATTATTAGTGAAAAATATAAGCTTTGTTTTATTTGCAATGAGTATGAGTTGAGAGTCTGAGAAGTATTTTTCAATGTCTTGGAAGGATTGTTGGGTTATTTGTAGCAGTTCTGGTAGGCAGGGAGCTGAGCATATGATGGATGAGTTGTCTGTGTCTTGAACAATTGTTAATTGTTGCATGCTGGGTGGCTGTGCTGAGCCTGCTGGTGAATATGGTAAAGAGCAATGGAAGAGAAATGAGCCTTGGTGTACATCAACTGAGACTGGTTCTAGGGTGGAGAGTTCATTTTGCCACTTAACTGACTGTTAGCCATCAGTTATTTAGCTGATAATCTGGAAGCTGGAACCTGTGTTCTGAGAGACTGCCTTCCAGACTAACTGCAAATATACAGAGCTGAGTATATTTTTTTGGTTTTAGAGTTTGTACTGTTAGTTGTTGCTTAGAGCTATGTTGAAACTGTTTTGTCTCACCCACCCTCCCTATTTATGGTTTGTAATTTAAATTTGGTGGCTTTTGCAGTTGCCCGCCCCACTGTAGATTTGATCTGGGACACCCCCCAGTCCCATCTCTTTACCACATTCTACCTAATAAACTCTTTCTGCACTTGCTTTTAGTCCTTTTTAATTTAATTGCATTTTTTAAACTTTGTTTGGTCTAATATTGCTACATATCCAAGTGTGCTAGCTTGCACTGCATGTGAATTGTTTTTACTACTGTTTTTGCTACCTCTCTGTAAAAAAAAAATAAAATAAAAATAAAAAAAAAAACTTTAAGCCTGTTTCCTACCTTTCCTGTAACTAGTGTTCCAGATACAGATTTGCTGTATTCAGGACTGTATGTAAGCATCTGAGCCCCCCCCAAGCCTTTCTGTGTTGGAGGGAAGCCTTCTAGCTTATCAGTGGGAGTGGTAAGCACTAGGTAACATGTCTACCACATAAGGAGTGGTTCTGGCCCAGAAATTGTAGTTATTGGCCATTTGAGCAATTTCTTCCATTTCTCTCAATTTTCTGATTTGAAAGCCTGCATTTGCACTTGTTTCTGTCTGGTAACTCATCTAGTGCAGATACAGATTCTTAGTTTTAGCACTTAAATTTGCTTATTCGTGCTCAGCACTTGCTCAGAACTTGTAAGCACTAAATAAGCTACTAATTACTATAGCACTCAATCTTCCTCATTACCTAGAGGAAAACAGTTTTTGTACTTACTTTTCTCACTGGCTTAGAGAAAAACAGCTCTTGTACTCACTTTCCTCACTTATCTAGAGGTAAATAGTTTTTTTATTCAGGCATGCCCAAAGGTCAGCTTCCAGTGTTCTCTCCTGTCTATCTGATGAATGTGGGCATCTTCAGGCAATGTAGAAATTGCCTCATGTACACAGGCAACCCTCTCCTCCTACCACCCAACAATACAACCTGTGAGAGATGCACTTATCTAGCCAAACTGGAGATAAAGCTCTCTCCAACCAAGACTGAACTTGACAGTCATGAGGAGAAGGTAAGCATTTGCACTACATCACATCTACACCACCAAAATCCACACATAGTAACACAAAAACATTCGCGGAGGCTCTCAATAATAATCTGTCTAAACAACAGAGACCTGCAAAGCAGAAATGCAAGCAACCTCCATCCCCAAACACAACCCAAATGATACATACCCCACAGACTCAGTGTGCCACTCAACCACAGCCAATAAGGCAAAACAATGTACTCAACACACTAGTCATAGGTGACTCTATAGTCAGGCACACTGATGTCCCACTCACCAGGCTAAACAAGGAGAAGGTTACTGTCAGCTGCCTGTCAGATGCCAGTATCCGCCACATAACCCACGCACTCAGGTCACTCCACAACAAGTACAAATATGACTCTGTCATTGTCCATTTTGGTATGAATGATCTGAGATGTACTTCCCTGGACTACATGAAAAGAAACATGGAAGAGATCTCCAATCTTGTAGCCCAGGCAGGTATGACCCTAGCCCTGAGTAGCATTCTGCCATCACCCAGAATGATACCGCAGTACAAGGATAAAATGATTGACTTCAACAATTGGCTAAGCTTCTGGTGTCATTCTAAGGGGATCCAGTATGTCTGCTTGGGATGACATGGTCAGCAGACCATGATGCTTTGCCACAGATGGTCTGCAACTGTCACCCCTAGGATACCGGATACTGGCTAAGGCTCTTGCTGCCCCTATAGTGCCTTTTTTAGGCAAGGTTCAAATAACAAATTCACCACTGTAACAGGACCAGGCAAGCAAAAACTGAGGGTAATGCTACTCAATGCTAGAAGTCTAAATCTCAAAATGCACTCACTCGAGGCACTCCTTAAAATGGAGAACATCGATATCTATGCAGTGACTGAGACCTGGTTCAAGGCTCCAGAGAGCACCCCTGCACTACCAGGCTATAACCCATACCACAGCTTCCGGCCATGTAACCTGGACCAAAACACCAAAGGTGGAGGTGTGTCCATATTCAGTAAGGATATCCACAACTCCAGGCTAGCTGCTTGGCATAATGCATCTGAGGTTATCCAAGTGCAACTAACTCTGGGCAAAACTGCAATCCAAACTGTAGCTTACTACAGATCCCCCACCATGCCCCAGGATTCCCACTCCTCTTTTCCTTGATGTACTGAAAAATATTAGGGTTCAACCAAACACCCTAATAATGGGCGACATCAACTACCCCACCATTAACTGGGAAAACTATTCATGTACCAACTGCTTAGCTCAACGCTTTCTGGAATTCATAAACTCCAATGCCCTGGATCAACTTATCCACACCCCTACCAGGGGCAACAATATCCTAGACCTTGTCATTACCAATATGAGTGACCGGTGTTCCACACCTGAAGTCAACTCCTCATTGGTCCAATCTGACCATAAGCTAATCACCCTTGATATCCACATCCCACCCCCACCCCCCATTAAGGAAACCATGGTAAAAAATTTCAAAATTTCTCCAAAGACAACTTCATGCTTCTTAACACAGAAGTGGTGAACTTCATGACACCCATGCAGATGGACAATACAGTTATAACTGCTGAATCCTACACAAATGCACTCTATAGGCACATACATGAGTGCATGGATCGTGCTATCCCAAACAGAACCAAGACGCTATCCTCCAAAAAAAGGAAGCCAATCTGGCGGTCCCCTGCCATAAACAAACTGTACAACAGAAGGAAGAAACTGTTGCAAAAGAGAGTAAAATCTCATGAGTGGAGGAGCTCCCTGGTCAGCCTCAGTAAGAAGCTGAGATCCCTTATAAGATCCTCCAAAGCTAGCTATGAAAACAATATTGCCACTAATTCTAAGGACAACCACAAAGCATTCTATAGCTATGTTAAGAATCTCGATGGCAACACCCAGATCTGCTCTGAGTTACAGCACAAAGGCATGAAAATACAGAACCAACTGATATTGCCATTATCCTGGCAGATAGGTTCAGTTCTAACTTTATCTCCCTACCCCCTAAAAGGCCCATATCTATACAGGAAGAATGCAGACTTCCTGTAATCACAACTACGTAGGTAAAAGCTGCACTGTCTAAAGCCAAAAACACAGCATCCATGGGACCGGACAACATTCCAGGCTGCGTTTTACATGAACTTCAGAATGAACTGGCTCCCCACTTAAGCACCATGTTCAGTAATAGCCTCACATCAGGCTTTGTGCATACTGAATGGCCCATAGCAACAATTATCCCACTCCACAAAGGGGGAGCCACCACTGATCCTGGGAACTATCGACCTATTAGCCTGATGACCCTGGTCTGCAAGGCCATGGAAAGTATCATCATGTAACTCATTAACAAAGACATTGGTAACCTCTAAACTCTGGATCCCACCCAGTTTGGGTTTGTGAAAGGCAGATCATGCCTCCTGAACCTGATAGACTTATTTGAGGCAGTCTCCAAAGCCGTAGATGAGGGTATGATGGTTCACATAGTCTATCTTGACCTCGCCAAGGCTTTCGACACCATCCCCCATTCTGGAATTATAGCTAAACACACTAAACTAGGTATAAATCCCTACATCACAAGATGGGCTGCCAACTGGATCACTGACAGAACCCACACTGTAAAAGTTGCAGACTCCAAATCTGACCTCAAAGCAGTGACAAGTGGAGTACCACAGGGTTCCGTCCTGGGACCTCTCCTGTTTGATGTCTACTTCTCTGAAGTACAAGCTAACACAGAAGGCCTCTGGCTAATGAAGTTCACAGATGACTGCACACTAGGAGCCATAGTTGAGTCCCCAAATGATGTGGACATCCTATAGAAGGGTTTCACTGAGACAAATGCCTGGTGTCAGAGGCATGGCCTCAAGCTCAATGCCAAAAAGTGCAGTGTCATCCCCTTTGGTAAAAATTCTGTACCTATGAACTACCACATAGGCAGCAATCTACTTAACACAGAATGTGTGATGAGACCTTGGGACCCAGGTGGACAGTAGTCTTTCCTTTGATAGTCATATCGCCACAGTAGTCAGGAAGTCCTTCTACATGGCACACCTCATTATAAAAGGGTACTCATCCAGGAAAAAAGAGGTCATTGTTCCCCTCTACTCAACACTCATTAGACCCATTATAGAGTACAATGCCCCTTTTGGAATGTACCTCACAAGACATCTGCAGCAGCTGGAAAGGCCACAGAAGTACCTCACAAAGAGGATTACTGGCCTCAAACAAATGCCCTACACTGATCGCCTGAAAAAACTCCAGCTTTACTCCATAGCATATCGCTGATCTCTGCCTAACATATAAAGCTATGTCAAACCCAGAGCTGTTGGACATGCTGCACTTAAAGAAAAAACAATCCCTATGAGCTACACACTCTAGGGACCTAAACCTTGTTACCACAATAAAAGGACATGCTGGGGGGACAGATTCCTGTCCCAGAGACTTCCCATACTCTGGAATAGGCTACCCGTCTATGTCAAGCAAAGATCTTCATTCGCACTCTTCAAGAAAAATCTTGATGAGTGGTTGGGAAATAGGAAATACATCCCGGGGATCACTTCTGTGTCTCTCCTCGACAGTGGCACAGGAAAATAACTTTCTTGGGTGGCGTAAGCCAGGGAACCTTGTTGGCTAGGCTTACGTAGGCCCTTGGGTCGAAAGCCTAGTACCTACTTATGAACCTATGAATCTATGAAGATGGCTGGCTGGGTTAAGTTTAAGGAAGCTAGTTCATTTAGTAGCTTTTGGTGGGATACTGTATCAAAGGCCATTAGTTGATTGAGTTTGTAAATCTAACAAGAGCAGTGGATGTGCTGTGTTTAGGTCTGAAGCCATATTGAGATGCAGCTAAGAGATTTTAGCTTAGTAGATAGTCAAGGAGTTGTTTGTGTATGCATTTTCAAGAATCTTGGGTATGGGAGAGAGGAATGCAATTAGCCTGTAGTTGAGAACTCAGTAGAGGAGCCACCTTTGTGAAGAGAGATGATATAAGAGACTTTCCAGAGTTTGGGGATTAACTTCTCAGCAATGGAATAGTTTATTAGGAGAGATATAGGGTAGGAAATGGCATCTGCTGGTAGCTATGGAAATTCATTGAGGAGTTGGCCAGCTGTCAGGGAGGAGGGATGAAGTTTGGAAAGATGTTTTTTGATGGTATTAGTTTGAATTTGTTTGATTGAAAAGGAATTAAGGGTTCTATCTAATTCATTAGGAATAGATAGCTGGGGTTTTGCTGTTGTTTTTACTAGGGAAAGTATAGAGTTGATAAAGTGTGAATTAAATTGTGAGGCAGTGCTATCTGTGGAATTTGTTGTGGTTGGAGCTGGGGTTGTGATCTAGCCAGGCTTTAGTAGTTGTTTGATGGCTCCCCAAAATTTCTGGGGATTGTTTTGGTGTTTTTGTTGCATTGTTGTATAGTATAGCTTTTTCTCATGCCTGATTTGTTTTTTTGGGAAGGTTGAGTAATTGATGGTAGGTAAGAAGTGAGCCTTGATTTTTGGACTTGTGGTATAATGACCTGGCTCTGTCCCTCTCTTTGAGGAGATGCTTGGCTCATTGGTAAGCCATTTTAATAAGTATTGAGTTAACTTCTTTGATTAGTGAATGCTTTTATTTTTTTTGGGGGGCGTACTTGTAATATTGGACCTTGCACTTTTGTCAGTGGTTTGTAAAAGTGAGGAGGGGTGACCTGAAAAGGATGTGGAGGTCTTGGAAGGGATTTCCTTTACAACTTGGTGCAAGAAGCAGACAATGAGGTTGTTAATGTAGGCCAGACAAGAGATAGTGGTGGTGGGACTTCTGGAGGGTCTATTGGAAATATTAAGGAATTCTTACTAGACCATCTGGAAATCACATTTTGTTTAACAACTTAAAATTAAAAAAATGCTTTCTAAGCTATCAAAAACTTTGTCCTCATCTAACTCTAGAAACAACATATTTTTATGTCTCATCTGTGCCTTCTCTATCACTAACATAAGGGAGAGCTACTGTTAGAACGAAGAACAGTTTGAGGATATCTCAGGCTTTTCAACTTAGAAGGGGGTCAGATAATGATGCCCAGTGCCACCATTTTTATTTGCTGCGTATATTAGATCATGAACGATATGCTAAGGTTTTCAGCAATAAATGGATATAATGGGGTTAGGGAAGTGAAAAATACATTTGTTTGCTGATGATTTTATAGGTTCATAGGTAAGTACTGGGATAGCTGCCCTTGTGGGCCATTTTAAAGCTAGCCAATATATTTTTCAAAAGTAAGAATAGAATTGTGTACCTTCTGTCTGGGAGATAAGCACCCTAACCATTATACCAACCCCAGACCCCTCAAAGGTGAGAATTAAACACATTAACTATTATGCATCCCCCAATTATAGGTACATGCTAGGCTATCTGTCTGCAGATTATTACAAGCTTAGCCAATAGCCAAATGTGAGAATCAAACCTTGTATTGTGTATCTGCCTGGTAAATACCTAAATCGTTATGCCAGCCCCACCTCATTCTGGTGACATTGGTTGAGCTGGATAGGGCATAAAAGGATTTTTTCAAGGAATAGAGATGTTTGGGGATTTATCAGGCTATAAGATTAATAATGGGAAAACTCACATAGTTTCAAGGAATTATGAATCAATGGATGATACAAAATGAAATTTTCTCTTTATGGAACCAAACGAAATTGAAATATTAGGGAATATAACTAACTGAAACTTTTGGTGCATCTTGAAAGGGAACTTTGAGGAAGGTAATGGTAAAGGGCAAAAAAAATATTTTACAATGTTGGTTTTATGGTCTTGGAACCAGACTATCAAGTAATGCTTATGCATCCGTTTGTATTGTGACAGTTATTGTATTTAGCTCACGTTTTTTGTCTCAAATGCTGTAAAATGAAGGAACTGCATTTTGCAATGGATGCCTGATTTTATGAATGATAATTGTGTACCCTAGGGTAGGATAGAATGTCTTGACATTAATCAGTGAGCAAAGGAATTGAGAGTTCCTGATATCCTGTTAATTATGCAGGTAACATAGTGTAAAAATTATTAGAACGGTATTGATCTGATCTTTAAAACGATTTGGAAAGAGATGATTTTATTCAGGGTACAGTGAAGTGTGTAGGATTATGCTCAACAGGGTTTTAAGGCTGAAAGTAATTTTGTTACAAATATGTAACATAAATAAGGTATAAAATAAAGCTTGCTTAAATGCAGAAACAGAGTTTAGTAATACGTGATCAGCATCCATACTAAATGACCATGGCTTGGAAAATAAGGAATCTGCTGAATGGACATTATTTCCTTACAAACAGGATGTATGCAAGAGCAAAAATGCAAAATCTGCTTTTAAAGAACACTGACAATCTGCTTCCTTAAAAACATGTTTTTCTGCATATAAAAATAATGGACACAATATGTTTCCTTAAACAACAGGACATGTTTATGACACTGTTGGCACAAGAATAGATGTTCTTATACAAAGATCCAAATAGAATACAGGATGTTCACACTGTCAGAAAAGCTGGCCTCTTATGAATTCAGCAAAATGTGACAAGACATTGCTAAACAAGGAAGCTTAAAAATAATACTATTAAGTCAGTATCTGCATCAGCATCTGCAACAATTAGTATTGTTTCTACAGGACGAGCAATTCTCCAAAATAGAATACCAAGAGGAAATGTATATGTATGTGTATGATTAAAATTGTATATAAAGATCTGTATGAATCCAGTTATGTTAGGGGTATTGGTAGAGACACATTTGTCTCGAGGTAAATGTTACATCTCTCACATCATCTGTACTATATGAGAAGTAAAGTGGAACAGTACTTTAAGCTGCAACATTAGTCCGTTTGGTTTATTATAAAAAGTTATTTGTTACTGCTCTAAGTTGATGATGCAAAGTATATTCTCTCATCAGTGTATATTCTGCAAGTTTCTGTATGCAACAAACTGTGAATGCAAACATAACCAGACTTTGATTTTAGCAGAATCCAACCAGCAAGACCGAGTGTCTTAAGAAGACTTCAAAACCATCACAGTAAGAACCATATAATTTTTAAAAGTGGAGATAATAACCTGCTGGAAATGGGTCTGTGGACTGGTACCAATGCAGAATTGCATAAATGTGTAACTGCTGCTTTGGATAGTCTATTAGAAAAGTGGATAAAAGGCCAAAACATGGAGAGGTGATTGTCGACTGGTAGCTACAGAGAATTATCGGGAGGATGAGAAGTGGCAGAATATTCTTTGGAGATGGAAACCAAAGGGGACAATGTTGGAATTTTTATCAGTTCCATATAGAGGAAGAAATGAGATGTCTATTTCTTTCAGTAACACAGGTGGCCAAAAAAAAGTGGAGGAGGGAACAAGTAAAGAGGAGTCAACACTCATTCACAGAGTGGTTTAAGCAGATGAGGAGAGAGAATTGTGCTGGGAAAAGAGTAATAAGGGAGAAATATAAAGCATTACAACAGAGTAAACATAAAGCATTACAACGGAGTAAACATAAAGCATTATGACAGAGTAAACATAAAGCATTACAACAGAGTAAACATAAAACATTACAACAGAGTAAACATAAAGCATCACAACAGAGTAAACATAAAGCATTACAACAGAGTAAACATAAAGCATTACAACAGAGTAAACAAGAGGTAGTGGACTGGACAGCTGGGGAAAGAGCAAGTGGATTGGAAACTGGAAATCTGAAAGAACACTCAGGTAGTATTTACAAATTAGTAAAGACTGCAGCACAGACAGCAAAGTTTAGAATATTAGGATGAAGGGATTAAGGTGTCTTCATAAATATGGTATACCCCAGAAACAGTTGGAAAAATCTATCCAAAAGCCATGGTGCATTGCTAGATATGTGACAAAGGAATGAAGGGAGCCTTCCTGGGAATGTGACAGTTTGCAGACACTTAGGCAGGAATTACAAGAGAGTATTTGATACAGACACCTAGTCAGACTCAACCATATTTTTGGGTGGGGATCAAAGTAGGGGACAAAATTCCATAAAGTAATCGGAAACTGCTGGCTATAAAAGTGTTCCTAGCAAATGCTGGCAACTAGACACAGAAAACTAATAGAATTACAGGTGGGGAAAAAGCAGTGACTGGTGCAGAGCTTGACTGAAGATGAGGAAACAAATCAGAGATTTAAAAAAAATGGAGGATCTGGGTAAGGTGTGTTGAGAGTTCACAGGTAGGATAGCAGGAGGCCAAGTAGATAAAGGCAGTTGGGGTGTGAAGCCAGATGATAAGGGATTAGGGTTCCAGTTCCTCTTATGGGATTTAAATGGGGGAAGGAGGGTGGGTGATATAACTCTGTGTCAAGTGATGGGCAAACAACTTCACCAAAAAGTGATAATTGGGTGGAATTGATATGAACTGTTTGCTGTGACTGATGTTTGGGCTGAAAGTTTTGAATTTTTTTATCTGAATATTAATAAACACTTTTTAATTAAGAAGTCAATCATAAGTTCTGTTTTTATGTCTTAAGGAGCCTATTACAGCATTAAAAACATGACAAAGAACACAAACCACAGTTTCACTTGTTAAAGTTAGTGACAATCTATGCAGAAATTCTGAAAGTAAGGAGTTGTTAGTGAATGCAAATAATATACAGCACTTCTCATGATTTTAGCTAAAAGCTGAAGAACTCTCCATGAAAAGGTGAGTAATTATGATCTCACCTTATGAGGATATAAAATGTACTGTGGGAAAGAGAAAGTTTATGTATAAAAAAGAAAATTTACATTAGTCTATCCAAGGTCATTGTTTTCAGGTAGAATAATACAAGAATGTAATATATATATATATATATATATATATATATATATATATATATATAAAGATATATATATATATATATATATATATATATATATATATATATATATATAAAACATTTTTTACCAGAAAAGTCGAACTTGGACAGAGCCCATTTTCAGAGAAGGCATGGGGAGAAAGGCTCCAGACACACACACATACACACACACACACACACACACACACACACACACACACACACACACACACACACACACACACACACACAGCCACACACACACACACACACACACACACACACACACACACACACACACACACACACACACACACACACACACACACACACACACACACACACACACACACACACACACACACACACACACACACACACACACACACACACACACACACACACACACACACACACACACACACACACACACACACACACACACACACACACACACACACACACACACACACACACACACACACACACACACACACACACACACACACACACACACGTGCACACTTATATAGCTTCTTGTATCTGCTGCTGTTGCAATTATTTATATTCTGTCTGTTTTACAAAGCACAAATGGAATGGAAAAATCCAGAGGAATTTAACGTTTTTGCTTATAGGTTCACAGGTTCATAGGACGATACTAGGCTATTGGCCCAGAGGCGCTTATAAGCTTAGCCAAGAATTTCACCCATGTTCACACAAAGTCAGTATCTGTTTCCCCTATCATGCAAGGACATAGGTTCCTCTTAAAGAGGGCTACTGAGGTACTCTGCTTGACATGGAGAGTGAGTCTATTCCACAGATGGGAGAGTCTATGGGACACAAAACTATCCTGCCAACAAGTTCTATTTATGTCACAGACCATGTTGAGGCCTTGTTTGGGGGTTGCTCGAGTGGAGTTTGACTTACGGATATGCAGCAACACCATCAAGGCTGGGTCTGAGATGGCCTTGTATGCCAGACACAGGTCACCTCAGAGCAGTCTGTATGAGACTGAGTAGAGGGACAGGGCTTTTAGCCTATTTGTATAGAATAGGTGTTTGAGACCCTGGAATTTCTTGGTCAGGCACCTCTGTGGTCTCTCCAGCTGCTGCATGTGCTTGGCAAGGTATATGCCTAAGGGAGTGTTGTACTCAATAATGGGTCTGATAAGGGAGGAGTACAGGGATGTTATGATCTCCTTGTTCCTGGATGAAATAACCTTTCTTATGAGGTGGGCCATGTAGAATGCCTTCCATACAATGGAGGCAACATGATGGTCAAAAGTCATGTTGCTATCAACCTGGGTGCCCAAGTCTCTCACAATTGAATGCATGCTTAGTACATTGTTATTAATGTGATAATTAGTGGGGACACTATTTTCTCCAAAGGGGATAATGATGCATTTCTTGGTATTGAGTTTGAGGCCATATTTCTGACACCAGTCATTAGTTTGGGTAAGGCCCTCTTGGAGGATTTCCATATCACTAGGGGGAATTTAAGACAGTGCTCAGCTTGCAGCCATCTGCAAACTTGGTCAGCCACAGCCCACTGGTTTTTGCTTGCACCTCAGAAAAGTATATTCCAAACAGTAGACATCCCAAGACTGATCCTTGGGGTACACTGCTCATTATGCATCTACTACTAGAGGTGGCTTCCCCTATTTTGACTGAGTGGGTTCTATCAGTAAACCTGTTAGCTACCCATCTGGTAACATACGGGTTGATGCCTAGCTGGGAGAGTTTATCTCTTATGCCGGAGTGGGGAATAGTCTCAAAGGCTTTGGCTAGGTCAAGGTGCCCGGTGCGCATCGTCTTACCATCGTTCTTGGCTTTGGTGCCTGTTTTGAAGAAGTCGACCAAGTTTAACAGAAATGATCTCCCTTTAACAAAACCAAACTGTGTGGGGGTCAAGTGTTTGGAGGTTGCCAATGTCCTTGTTTATAAGACCCATGATAATGCATTGCATTGTCTTGCAGATCAGGGAAGTTAGGCTGATGGGCCTATTATTGCCTGGGTCAGTGGACACTCCACCTTTGTGTAAGAGGGATGACAGTGACTATCCTCCATTCAGCTGGGATGAAGCCAGTGCTCAGGCTTTGGTTGAATAGGATGCCTAATGGTTCTGAGAGCTCATGCCTGAGTTCATGTAGGATACAGCCTGGGATTTTATCAGGTCTCACAGAGGCTGTATTTTTGCCTTTGAGAGGGCATTAAAGACCTACTCCCTGTTGATGGGGGGGGGGGGCAGGTGCTAACGATATCCTGGTTTACTAATGGGGGGACAGGGGGTGATATTTTCACTGAACCTGTCTGCCAGCAGGTTGTCTATATCTACAGTATTTGTGTATGTGGTGTTTTTGACCACCAGTTCAGAGCAGATTTGGGTGTTAGCTTTGATATTGTATATTTTTGGTCTGGTTCAATTTTTTAAGCTACTGCTAGTGAAAAGAAAGAAAGTGGGGTCTAAAATAAAATATTTTCTTCATGACACAGAGATTTTATCCCATTAAGAGGCACATTTTTTAACTAGGCTGTCCTGGTGCATTAATTTACACATTTGGAATGTTTTATCCAGTGGGGGTTTAATGATTCTTTAACAATTTTTCTTAAGGTGAAATACAAGCTTTTTTTACTCACTGTCCTTAGTGGTCCTATAAACATGACAGTAAAACCAAATAAAAAATGTGTTTTCTAAATTGATTCCACATTTGCTAAGGCTACTGTCTGTGAGAGGCACCACTAACTGTGTTTCAGCTTTCGGTGATATAAGACGCTTGTTGCTCTTGCAGTTTTTTTTTCTTTTTATCTGGTAGTGCAAGAGATAAGCTAAAGCTTCATGAACTTCAAAGAAGTGGGTTACAGTACTAAGCATATTACAGCTCTCCAATGTGCAACTTATTTAGTGCTCCTCATCTTTTTTCTCATTCTATAATTGGTAGTATATGGGGCAGGCAAAAAACACACAGCTTCAAAGATCAGGGTTCAGTCCTGACCTTCACTGATTGTGTAAAGTTTGTATACTCTTCTTCTGTATGTGTGGTCTTTCTCTGACTTCTAAAAGTATAATGGTTGACTGGCTATAATAAGTTATCTATTTTATACTGCATTTATCATTGTGGTAGGAGTCTTTCCCCGTAACTCATTGCAACTGACTACCAACTGTTCTCCTTGTTTATAGGGTTTAACAGCAGGCTGTAGTCTCCCCAGACTCATACCCCACCCATGTCTCACATTCCAGGTCAGTTAGGATATCAAGGAAGCTAGTGCCATGATATACTGCTACCACAGAGTGTGCCCTATCCATTACCACCGCACAGCAGCATTTCGAGTTATGCATCAGCTGCCTTTGGCTGGTGCACGTGTGCTTCTGCTCATACAAAACCTCCTGACCAAGCTGTATCCCAGAGCACACCAGTCTACTGCAGCAAACTTAAGCCTCCACCCTCCTCCCAAGATAGATGAGGTGGTGACATCCACTCACTGCCAACCTCCCCTGCCTGGTCCCTCCGGAACCCATGCTACTAGTCATACATGGGGCATCTGAGACACAGTCAGGGTTGTATCCCTCTGTGCCACAAGGCTATGGGTCTTGTAGTATGGGTATTGACTGAAAATGTCCTGGGAAGGCCCAGTTCATTTAACAATTAGCAAATAAATTGAACTAAAATGCAAAGTTGAAGCAAAGTAGGTGATCACATCACCAAAAGTATTTTTTGTACTTTGATGGCATGTTTTCATAAAAAGTATATCTGGTGACTCCAGTTTAGGTTGTAAATTTATACAAGAAAAATGGTATTTTGCTTGTAAAAATGTTAGAAATGTAGTTATATCTCTGTCAACATGCACGATAAACCTGCAGTATTAATTGGTGAGTTATTTATCTGTTGAAAAACTTTCCCGTGATGCATGATAATACTGGGCTACACAACAAATGCAATTAGTGCATCTCATATTTTCACAATATTCCAGAATGCAGTATTAATATACAAAACCATGCACATTAGCCAGCAATTATGGGTGGTAAAATAGTGTGCCTTAATGTGTACAATTCAGGTATGGAAATATTGCTAATATTCATAACAGCCTGTCCCAATAAACTTACTTATCTCTGTATACCTACAGATTTTCCGTCATGTTTTAATGCATATTTTTAATCATTGCTTGCATATGTCCCCCAGATAACACTATCACACTTCATTTCTGCATAACTAATGTAAAAATGGAAAACTTCATATTTTCTTAACTTTTTTGAAAACCCTCAGTCCCTCAAATGGAGCTCTTGAAGTTTGCACTGTAACTGCCAGTGGGCAGAGCCTACATTTTTTGATAGATTAAAATTATGTCTTCTCACTTCAAACAAATATTCATATCTGTGGAACCATAGAGGTTACTAAAAAGTGAAAATTTCAAACTCTTCAACATAAACTATTTTCATAGTGGTAGCATTATATGATTCCACTCTCATCTGCTCAGCCACCTCCCCATCCGACTTGCAAATCTTAACCCAAAATACTTTTAACACTATCGAGAACTGGCTCACCAATCAACGCCTACTTCTGAACCCCAATAAAACTAAACTTCTACTCTTCTCTCCTACTAGTAGGTCCACCACACTTTCATTCTCCGTCACATCTAACAATGGTACCACTATTTCCCCAGATAATCACACCAAACTGCTAGGGATTATCATAGACAATAATCTCAAATTTGACCTACAGGTCAATAAAACCATACAGACCATCAATAAGAAGCTTGAATCACTGGATAGAAACAAGACATTTTTATCCCCACTGGCTAGGACTGCAATCACCTGATTACACCTACTCTCTACTCCCTTATATGCCTCGCCTGTACTCTCAAACCTCAACAAATCTGAACTAGGTAAGCTGTCCCATAGCTACAATCATATTGCCAGATTCGCCACTGGCTCCACCTATAGAACCCACCACTGCCAGAACCTTAAACAACTAGAGTGGCTAGAACTGCCCAGCTTAATTCAATTCAATCAACTCTTAGAAGCGCACAAAATTTTGTACCACCCTGAGGATACCCCCTACATAGCTCTCAACCTTCCATGTCCAAAATGAGGAACACTAGCCCTCATAATGTGGAACAAATGGGCAAAATGTGGAACACATACTAATGGCTTACTAACAACTTCAACTAGGAAGGTCATAGGATGGTTAAAATATGCTGGTTTTACTTATAGAGAATATCTTTTAATGAATTAATATGATTCATTTCTATTTACAATGGATTTCACTTAAAAAATTCCTAACACTGAATGTGTGACTTAGTCTTTCAATGTGGAACTTTGAGGGAACTTCGAGGAACATGAACTTTTTAAGACCCCAAATGAGGTACGTTCCTCGTAATGAGGTACACTTGAGAGCTTAACCCCTCACTTAAAAATATTATTAAGCCATATTGCAATCTAAGATCCCTACAGTCAGCCAATAAACTACTGGTCCTAACCCACAAAGCTAATAACTCTGCTGGTGAATCCCTGTTTGCCAACTTCATTGGCAAAACCTGGAATTCGTTGCCAAACTATATAACCCTACAATCCTCCAAAAGTCTCTTCAAAAAAAACCTCAAACAGTATCTCAAAGTGAATTGGCTATGCCCATGTACCAACCCTGATTAAGTTATAAACTAAAAGCATATTCTGCAATTATCATAACTTGTAACTACATCACCAAGCTCTGCTTCCAATCTAATGTCTCTTACTTTTAATTGTCTGTCCATGACAATTGTGAGTCCCTACTAGGGAACAATCCTAACCCATTGTATATAATCACTTTGTTTTTATAATTGTTTGCTAACTTCTGTGTAATCTATGTAAGTTTGTCTTTGTGGAGCTTTTCTCCCCGGGCCTCTGCTGAAAATGGACATGTATCCAGTCAGACTATCCCGGTAAACAAATGTAAAATAAATAAATAAATAAATTATAAGTCACCGTAAACACAGTGACTATTAAGTTTGTAGTAATTTGTAAATAGCTTACAATATTTCAGCAACCAGTCACAAGTTACTTGGTTATGGAGGTATTTAGAAAAACATTACATTTGTGACAGTATAAAAAACATTATACAAACAACAGTTACTGTTTATCTGCAATAGACAGGTCAAATATCAAAGTTGCACTTGCCGCTGTGTATTCTTTAAGATGCCACATTTTAATACTTTCCATGTGGCATGGTTTTGGAATTCTTAATGCAAATATGAACAACCAACATTTGACGCCTATAGGTGTCAGTAGGATATAACTGCACATGCACCTGGAGGCGTCACTTGGCTGTAATGAGTTAATAACTTCAGCCTTGTACATTGCATGTTGACTGTTTTACTGTACGCATCTACAGCATCTAGGCAGCACTTTGCTCCTTAAATCATGACCTACAGTTCATCAGATATCAGGCTCACTGTCAGACTAGAATAATGTTAATATGAATACATAAAGCACCAAACAAATAATATCTATTGCTGTGTTTGTCTTGGGTAAGTGTGTTTCACAACATCTGTTCCACAGGCCCCATGACTCTGCTTTCTGTTTTATTGATGCAAATCTGTAAAATGCTTCATATTTACACAACATTTTGCAAACACTCATCATTAACACAAGCCCTGTACATCCCACATCGATGTTTTTACTCTGAATACCAACCTGTAAGCTTATAGATGCTGGTTTACTCCCTAATACACCATGTCCTGTGCATGAGATAGTAAGGTAACCATACGAATGTCAGGACCCGCTACAGCGATTCCCAAAACACAGAGACTGAATGTTTGAAAAAGTGGACTTAAATATACTGAGATGGCCGTTTCCTAAAATATTCCCTTTTTTCTGAGGTACTGCAATCTCAGGATTGGTATATATCAATTTGGAGGAAGTGGGGAGACTTGCCCCAACATCAGTGGTGCAGACGGGCTTTCCCTCTGTAAAAAAAAAAAAAGTTTAAACGGAAAAGGTGATGCTTTTAAGATTTGTTCTTCTCTTGCATTTTTTGGGGGGCATTTTAGCACTTGACATTTCAAGAACAAGCCTCAGTGGAAGCCCATCAACTCATGTACCCCATGCATACTTATAACTACTAGCCACCAACAACATGATCTGAGTCAAGTAATGTTAAACTACCTTCTGATAAGAATATATTAGTAGCTGGTGACTCTGTGTAGGCAGACCAATTTCCCACTCACCAGGCCAGGTGCAAAGATCACAGACATTACAAAGACCTCAGGACCATTTCCTAAAACAAGTATGATTAGGATATGGTGGTGGTCCACGTGAGATGATATGGTGGTGGTCCATGTGAGATAATATGTTGGTGGTCCATGTGAGATGATGTGGTGGTCCGTGTGAGATGATATGGTGGTGGTCCACGTGAGATGATATGGTGGTGGTCCATGTGAGATAATATGTTGGTGGTCCATGTGAGATGATGTGGTGGTCCGTGTGAGATGATATGGTGGTGGTCCATGTGAGAGTGAATGACTTGAGGCATATAACTCTGAGAGACGTGCAGAAAGACATGTCTGAACTCTCTATGCATGTCATGAATTCAGGAAAGACATAGATCCGACCAGAATCCTTCTTTCACCAAGAATTATGCATAGGTATAAAAAGAAGAGAGTTGACCTTAAGAACTGGTTTAATGGCTGGTGTCATTACAAGGAGATTCAATATGTATCAGCCTGGAAGAAGACAATATATAGCCCTACCTGTTTTGCAAGTGATGGTCTTCACCTCTCATTCAATGGTTTCTGCATACTGGCAAAAGCTCTCGCTGCCCTTTTTAGGCAGAGGACATCTAATGAGCATCACAGTTTTACAAATACTGCAAACCGTAACTTGGACCACATTAAGGTGGCTGTTCTTAATGTCTGGAGTCTCAATACCAGATTGCATGATATTAAGGTGATCCTGCATCTGGAACATGCCCATGTGTCTGTAGTTACAGAAATTGGTATAAAAGTAAACAAAGCTCTCACTATATATATAGAGGTCTTGCACTTACCATGCCATCAGGCCTGAGGGAAACTGTGGTTATCTTTCCATATTTGTGAATGACCACATCTCATCTAGAATGCTATCCAAAGACTCACAAACTGAGCTCCTAGGACGTCAGTTTACAATGGAAAACACAAGCTACCAGCTTATAGCAGGCTACAAAACTCTCTTTGTGTCTCCAGACGATCATATTTCATTCCTGGAAGTTCTAGAAGAGATTCGTGCAA
This sequence comes from Protopterus annectens, assembly GCF_019279795.1. Lineage (NCBI taxonomy): Eukaryota > Metazoa > Chordata > Ceratodontiformes > Protopteridae > Protopterus > Protopterus annectens. The sequence goes on from NC_056732.1 coordinate 1,784,185,623, forward strand.
CAAATAATAACATAATGCTATGTGACTTTAACTACCCACCCCTAGATTGGATGCAAGTTATTACTTGAGATTTCTTTATGTGATAAATAAGAAATCTGCAGACTAAATAGTTAGCAAACCCACCAGAGTCTAAAATATTCTGGACCTGGTCCTCCATATTACTGCCTCAACCTATTCAAGTCCCCTAGTCTGTCCCTCTCCAGTTAATTTGGACCATAAACTAATGCATTTAGTCTCAAAATCACCCCCCCCCCATAAGCAATGTCTCCATATTTAAGAATTTCTAAAGGATAAACCTTATACAATTATATGATGAAATCTGGGATAACCACTTCTGGTAATCACCACTGATACGTCATCAATTAAAAACAAAGAAATAATTGTAACCAGTAAAACCCTCACAAATCAGTGAAATCAACAGCACAAAATTGTCAACAACTGTCTAAACCACCATTGTCGAAACACACTAACAGTAAAACTGTGCCTCATTAGCAACACATTAACCATTTTGAACTATTAATGTAAATATGAAAAATACATCACAATTTTAAAAATCTTTTGCAAACACTCAAGTCCAGACAATCCCACAGTATTGCTTTCCATGAGGAGGCTGATTGTGTTCTTGATATATTAGTTTAACAACTAAAATACTTTAGACAGTAATACTGTGTATCTCAAATAAATAGTCGGATGACCTTCTGTGCTTCTCTTACATAAGAAAAGAAATAACCGAAACAAGTAAAATAAGCATATTATACTTTAACATATAAAATGTTCGCAAAGATCACATTATCTAAATAAATAAAAAAAATCAGCATTACTATGCTTTCACATTTCATAACAACATAAAATGTTAAACAAGAAACCACCTAACTGGCTATACAAGACTACTGCTGGGAAATGAGAGGAATGGGCCGTAGTTCTGTAACTTTATGAAATATTAATGCAAATGTCTTGGAAAATGGCACAACCTCACCTACCAGCTGCACTTTACTGGAGATGTTGGGTGTTGATAGATGCATTCAACCTTTTCCTTATATAATATACTTTACTGTAAATGTGTCTAAAGTGAGACAGTCATAACTCCAGTGATAAAAAAGTGTATCTATTCAAGAGAAATACATAAACGTTTTTTGCCTTCATCATCCCTGCAGCTGACCATCAACATCTCTGAGCTCCTCTCCTCATTAACTGGACCTACCAGACCCATGGTAATCTCCCTCAGGATCAACCTGACCCATATCAGAGTCACTGAAGAGACCGAGGTTGCTGGTGCAGCATAACACTGTTCCTGAGGAGTGTGCCAAAACCCCCACTACCACCTAGCCGGGTGAGCTCCTGGGGAGTGTGCCGGTAACCCCCACTACTATCCTATGGGAGCCTAGTGAGCTCTTAGGGAGTGTTCCCTGACACCAACTACCATCCTGTGGGAGCCTAGTTATCTCCTGGGGAGTGTGCTCTAACTCCCGCTACTACCTTATGGGTGCCTAGTGAACTCTTGGGAGTGTGCCATATCCCCCACTACCACCCTGTGGGAGTCTAATGAGCTCCTGAAGAGTGTGCTGTAGCCCCCACTACCACCCTGCAGTGGTTAAGCCTATTGAGCTTAACAATTGCTGCCTCTGGGAAGTCTATGTGCTTCTATATTTGAGCAACATCCTGACCATGCAATGCCCCACGTGCAGCATGGGCTCTTAATGCTGTTATTACAGCAAGCCGAGTCAGCCTTCCTCTCCTATGGCCGGGAGAGCTGGCATCGACTACTCACTCCCACCTTCCTTTGTCTGGTCTATCTACCAAAGGTGGCACTCAAACACAGGTCATCTGGGGCACAGTAAGGGCTTTATCTGTCTGTGCTACACTGCTTGACCAGGAAACAAATATAAGTTTTTTTACTTCTGGTGTAATTACAGGTCAAGACCGAAGTACTAAAGAGCACAATTGTGATCACCATACTCATCCAAACTTCACTACAACACTCAAATATAAATTATCTGTAATGAATAATGTCAGACTATGGCAGTGGATACATTTGAACTAATGGATCTCTAAAGAAGATGCCGTAAGTCGGTTCCACTAAAGCAGCTTGCACAAAAAGGTGAAGCTTAGTGACTTCTTGAATTCAAAATACAATCAAGCATGTCATTCTATTCTCAAGAATTTTCCTTCATCTGAATCCTAATTTACATGACATAACAGCCAGTAAGCAAAGCATGGCATAATCACTAAAACAACTAGCCTTCAAAACTACTGGCAACTTCATAATTTAGCAAAAAGCAAATCAAATATGACAAAATACAAAAAGGCCCAACGTAACTCCTGCCTTCTTCTCTCCCTCTATGCTGCTTCCTCTGTATAAACCAAAATCACACTACTGATCTGTATGTTGTCTACTTAGCTACTACTGCCATAGTGTTTTGTCTGGCTATCCTTTACAACTCCTTCCTACCTGGAGTCTTCTCCTCTCTATATTCTACATTATAATGTCTCTATATCTCAACACTTTATTTCTTTTTCCTTTCTGGTGACCTCTTCTCTCATTTATTCTTCCTTCATCTATCATCCTATGTTTGCTTGGAAGTGGTGGCACGCTATTATGTCTTACATATTGTACATTCTCATTATGCTGTTTTACCTGACTTACTTTTGACATATTTGTACTGTGTAAGCTTAGTTTTTTTTTATTTATACAATATTATTCACCTATTACTGCAGTGGTGGTGCTGCGGCAGCATTGTCACCTCACAGTAAGGCGTTGTCCTGTTCGATTCTCAGCTAAAGCATCTTCTGTGTGGAGACATATGTTAATGGGCGTACCTTCGTTGAAGGTTGTGCGTCAGAGCTGGCAACTTGGCATGTAAAAATCTACTGCCAATCATTAGCGGACAGGATTTCCGCTGTGGCATCCCCTAACTGGGTAAAGCCGAAAGACACAACAACAACAACAACAACAATATTATTCACCTATAATAATTGACCATGTTATTACCTGTTAGCCTATTTGTTCTTTAAAATCTTAGTTCTCTGTAATTATTTTACTATGTTATTTACTGTCTTTTTTACTACTGGAGCTTTTCTCCTCAGGTGTCCACTGAAAAGGGGCTTTTACCCAGTCAGACTAACCTGTTTAACAAATGTCAAATGAATAAAAATAAATACATAAATAAATAAAACACAACGTTCTTCAGTAATCCAAAATAGGCAGCAAAATAATCCCAAAAAATTCTGGGGTGCCATGAACCAACTCCTCAAACCTGGTCAAAGCTATACCCCAAACCCAAGTTAAGCAAACTCCCCTGACAACATCGCCACTCAATTTAACAATTACTTTGTTAACTCCATACTAGCACTAGTAAAAGACAACAACAATCCGCAGTTATCAATGCCCATAACTTTTGGTACAAATGTTGATTGCATCCACATCCGGCCCATACAAACCTCATGTCCAAACGTAAATGCTCTTCCACTGCTCCTGACTGGCTACCCAATGAATACCATAAACTATTGGCTACTCCATATCCATTCTTATTAATAGGTCCATTGCTAAGCAATATGTCCCATTGCTATGGAAAGTGTTCCATGTTATCCCTGTACATAAAGGCAGATTTGCTTCCAACCAACCTGCAAGGATTCATCACTGCAAGCTTCTACACCAACTCAACTGGTTTGAGCTTCTCAACCTTTTAACGTATAACCAATCAGTTTTAAGTCATTGTACTGTGTATCACACTGACAACTGCCCATCTATTAGTAATCTAGTTCAGTCCTATTGGAGTAGTAGAATATTAAGGTCTTCTAATAAGTTGCTTTTGAAGGTCACTAAGTCAAATAATAGATAAAGGGAATTCCCTATATTCATAGAAACTAGCCAAAGCTTGGAATGATATATCTCAAGATATACTCAACAATAACAATACTACTAAATTCAAATAACTACTAGGAGAACATTTTAATAATACTTGACTTTGATCCTGTACTAAACCTGGTTAGTGGCCCTAAATAACCACATTTCTCCTACCATCCTCTTATCTCCCTGTCCCCATATTCCACACCTAACTTTTTTCCTTCCCTGTATTCCTTCTCCTCCTCCTCAGTCACCTGTTTCTATTTCTTTACCTATTTGTCTATTACTTCTTTAACCCTTGAATATTTTTTCCTTTTTCAATTCAGTTTGTCCAAAATGTTTATTTAATGTACTCTCTATTTAAACTAATGTTCATATTTTTTTTGTAGCAGTGTCATTTTCTCTATTTGCTACATTATATTAATTTCTATACATGGATCCTACATATATTCTGTACTGTATACTTTATGTATTAAAAATAATTATTGTACTATGTTAACACTGTATTTGTGGCGCTTTTCTCCACGGTCCTCCACTGAAAACAGGCCATCTTAGGCCCAGTCAGACTCTCCCTGTAAGCAAATGTAAATAAATAAATAAATAAGTACACATAGTGGTCACAGTAAAGTTTTTCAGTTTGTTGCTTTCAGATATACTTTCCAGCCACACCAACAATTAGTGCACTGTGATAAGTTGCTATCTTCTTTCATCTACACACTGCCCCCAACAGATGACTGCTTCTAGTGATCATTAATGATCCATTGTGTGCAGAAGGAAAGAAAAAAACAGCAGATTAGTGTGTTAAGCTGTCATATGTAGATTGATACAAATACCATGTTATCTAAGAAAACAGCATCTAAAAAATAGTATTAAGTGTGCTTGCTGTGCCGTATGAACACACTGATTGCATAAATCACAAACATACAGAGTTCATTCAACTGAAAACAAGCCACATATATGAACTTAGTGAGAACCAAATATTAAACAAGTCAACACCCAGCTCTTATACAAGCCTGTTGTTGTCTCCTACCAATAAAGGACCACAACTGTACAAAGTATTGCAGCACATTTCTCAGAAGAAAATGTCATGACTTCATCCATGCAATGTATTTGTCATGACTTCATCCATGCAATGTATTTGTTATGACTTCATCCATGCAATATATTTATTATGACTTCATCCATGCAATATATTTGTCATGACTTCATCCATGCAATGTATTTGTTATGACTTCATCCATGCAATGTATTTGTCATGGCTTTATCCATGCAATGTATTTGTTATGACTTCATCCATGCAATATATTTATTATGACTTCATCCATGCAATGTATTTGTTATGACTTCATCCATGCAATGTATTTGTCATGACTTCATCCATGCAATGTATTTGTCATGACTTCATCCATGCAATGTATTTGTTATGACTTTATCCAAGTAATGCATTTTACTGTTGATGTCAGCTGTGGAATATGCAAGACAACTTTATCAGTTTGTAATGTACCTCACTGTGTACAGCTTTGTACTGTGGGGCTTGAATAACTCTCAGCTATCCCTGATTTTCAGGGATGTTCCGGACTGACTCAAATTTTAGCTCTGTCCCTCTTAATCTCTCCTAAAACTGGTGACTTTTGGAGGAAAGTTGGTGACTTACACAATGAATAATTACAATAACTAAGAGTTGTAGAATTCTTTTACTTCACAAAATGTACATTAATTCATATGCTGTGATATTGTGAATGCCTCACGTTAATAGCACTAATGTTTTAAAAGTGTCCCTGATTTTTTCTGGCTTTGTCCCCGATTCTGTTGAAATTTGTCCCTATGAATTAGCAGTAACAAAAACGTTTCCTATGTGTCCGAATTTTATATTAATTAATGTAATTAATATAAATACTTCTAAGGTAATGACAAGTTAGTTATAATACGTGATGGTTTGAAACAGACATAATAAACACATTAGTCATTATTTATTTAGCCTGCAGGCACTGGTTTAACATATACTAGGAATAGTGAGAAATGAAACTTAACAACCACTACAAACTGAAAGCAACAGACATCATTTACCGTTTGATTATGTTTTTTTTCAGTTGTACCCACATTAGGAGACTATTAAACAATGATCTGCCTCTGATATTCTCCTATCTATGCTATGATGTTGTATTCTGAAGTTATTGTTGTACACTGCATAAGAAACAGATACATACTTGTCCCTACCCCCTGCCACAACTGTCAGTGATGCATAGCAATAAGGGACATGCTTATCATAATGATAATAATAATAATAATAATAATAATAATAATAATAATAATAATAATAATAATAATAATAATATAATAATAATAATAATAATAATAATAATAATAATAATAGTTCTTGACTTCATCCAAACAAAGCAGTTTGTTAATGATGCTAGGTATAAATATGCACATAGAACTTTTATCTCTTGATACTGTAACTCACTGCATATGACTCTTAACAGCAGGTCATGTTTCTAAAAGCAGTTGCTTGGTGCAGTGGTCACACTGCCAGTGCAGTGTAATATACCATCACACAATATTATTTATGAGTTAACAAATCCTTAGGTATAACAAGAGTTGTGTCACAGAGTTGATTGTCTTCCCTACGTTTTGAAAAACTTAAAAGGAACTCAATGTGTGTGTGTGTGTGTGTGTGTGTGTGTGTGTGTGTGTGTGTGTGTGTGTGTGTGTGTGTGTGCATGTGGGTATGTGGGTGGGGGTGGGTTGTATGTGTGTGTTATTGTGTGTCTGTGTGTTTGTTTGTTTGTTTTACTTTCATATATTAGACTGAGCTAGTGTTGTTGGTCCAAGTAACACTACAGATCCCAGAGCAGATCAGTGTGAAGTAATGCTGTATGTGGAGTGCAGTCTCTGCCCTTGAAACATGTGCAAACATACAGAGGCCTGATAATATCTAATTCAACGTGAGGACATAGGAGATGAAGTGTTTGAGTGAACACTAAATGAGATTAGATATAGGTTACATGAGAAATATATGAATTTGAGTTTATTATGCACACTTTTGTTGCATATTAGATTGGGTATGTAACTCAGAAGCTATACAGGAGAATATCAGAGGCAGCTCATATGCATTTTTATTTATTAGTAGTTTCCTAATGTGGGTAGAGCAACTGAAATAAAATATAATTGAGCTAAAGGTGACATCTGCTAGTTTCATTTTGTACTGCTTAAGTTTCATTTCTCACTATTCTCAGTTTATGTCAAACCAGTGCCTGCGTACTAAGATGCCTAATGTGGTTACTTTGTTCATTCCTGTTTCAAACCATCATCTATAATAAATAGCTTTTCATTTTAATTTGTGAATTATTCATGCATTAATATACTACAGTGACAGGATGGGCTCAATATACTACTTTACCAAAAATCAAAATAACAAGTGTTAAACTTAGAGAGCAAACGTTTATATTTTAAGGATTAATACAGAACTAGATTTAAATACAATAATCTATCTTTAAAATAATGTATTTACTTATTAGTATACTAGTTTTTAGAGTCTTATAGCTTTAGTAATAGTAAATAAATAATTAATCTATGTTTTGCTACTCATGCCTTGGGCATTCCCATGTAATTATACTAAGAATACTCTGCTCAAATAATTGCATACTAGTTCCCCTGACAATATAGACTAATATAATATATACAATAACATTCTATAAGTGTTGCTTTTATACCACCACTTTTCAAGCTTAACATCTTAGTACATGTGAAACATATACACACACACACACACACACACACACACACACACACACACACACACACACACACACACACACACACACACACACACACACACACACACACACACGCACACACACACACACACACACACACACACACACACACACACACACACACACACACATGCACACACACACACACACACACACACACACACACACACACACACACACACACACACACACACACACACACACACACACACACACACACACACATATAAACCCACACTGTTGCCATTCAGTTTTATGTACTCTAGTTTTATTTGTTTAAGCTGCCAGCTGTGTTAGTGTAGAAGGGTACATCTCTGATTAGAACCCAGGCAGCCTGAACTAGCAGCGGATGTACCTGTTGAAGGTGACACAATGGAGACAGTGATGACGCTTAAGCCTACTTTCTTCTGGTTGGGAAGGGAAAGGCCGGCACTTGTGGGTTTAATTTCTGTGGAAAAATCTCTGATGGAGACTGAGCATCATGTGGAGCTGCTATCTGTTCTTGTACATTATTTACTAATATATTAATATATTATAGTATAAATATATTTACTAATATATGTGTGTGGATATATATATATATATATATATATAAAAAAAATATATATATATATATATATATATACATAGACAGAGAGAGCGAGAGAGAGAGAGACAGACATACAGATATAGATATATACTTATATGTGGGATTACTTAAATAACTCAAAACAACAAAATGTTGATGCTACAAATATCAACGACATAACATTGCCAGTGCAAATGTCAACACTATACTACAGAAGCACTGAGAAACAAACTTGGCACGCAGAAATTTTTAAAACAAAAAAAAAAAACAGCAGAAAGCATAATTTTTTACAGGGGGCCAAGCACCCTTGCACCCTCCATTTGGGGGTGACTGTGCCTGTATCCAAGATCACACTAAATCTGTAAAAGGGCTTATCTCCCCAACACAGAAATTGTGGTGTCACACATCAGTTGACCATCTGTTTTGTCGGCCAATTGTAGCACGCTAAACAGATGTCAACCAACATGCCTTTATACAAAATTCTCTCTCTCTCTCTCTCTCTCTATATATATATATATATATATATATATATATATATATATATATATATACATGCATACAGTATACATATTAAGTGCTTGAGTCATTTAAATAAATTGAATATCAACAGGAGGTAAACATGGTCTAATACTGTGATGACTCATCAGCTGGATGAAGGAGGCACGTAATTTGGCCTCGCCAAGAATAAGGAGAACTAAACGGGAACCTAATTAGAAGAAGAAACCCTTGAGGAATTCCTAATACATGGACCAAACAATAGATGTCAGCCATATTATAGGACCACAGGAAGTTACTAGGCTATTGGCCCTGAGGCCCTTACAAGTCTAGCCAAGAATTTAGCCCATGTTCCAACAAGGCAGCACCTTATGCCACTGTCCAGCAGAGACACACGTGGAATCCCAGGGGTGTATTTTTTGTTCCCCTTCCAGTTATCCAGGTTGCGCTTAAAAAGGTTTAATGAGTTACTCTGCTTTACATGGAGAGGGAGTCTATTCTACAAAAAGAGGGAGTCTCTGGGACACAAATCTGTCCCACCAAGTCCTACTGATGTCACTGACCAGGTTGAGGTTGCATGTGCGGGTTACTTGAGTGGAGCTTGACTTGCGGATATGCAGCAGTCCCATCAGGGCGGGGTCTGAGATTGCTTTGTATACCAGACAGAGGTCACCTCTGAGGAGTCTGTAGGAGACTGAGTAGAGGGGCAGGGCTTGGATTGTCTGGGTGAGGAACCTCTGTGGGCTCTCCAGCTGGTGCATGTGCTTTGTGAGGTACATGCCAAAAGGGGCATTGTACTCAATAATGTGTCTTCTAAGGGAAGAATACAGGAATGTTATGACCACCTTGTTCCTGGATGAGATACCCTAACTAATGAGGTGGGCCATGTAGAAAGCTTTCCATGCAATAGAGGCAATATGGTGGTCAAAAGTCAGTTTGATATTAACCTGAGTGTGCAAGTCCCTCACGACTGATTGCGTGCTTAGTACCTTATTATTCATGTGATAACTTGTGGGAATGTCACTCTCCCAAAAAGGGATGATGATGCATTTTTTGGCATTCAGTTTGAGGCCATGTTAATGACACCAGTCATTTGTTCAGGTGAGACCCTCTTGGAGGATGTCCACATTACTAGGGGAATTAATAACAGCACCCAACTTGCAGTCATCTGCAAACCTGGTCAGCCATAGCCCACTAGAGTTGTCCTGCACCTCCAAGAAGTATATCCCAAAGAGCAGAGACCCCTCCAAGACTAATCCCTGGGGTACACGGCTTGTTACAGGTCTACTTCTTGAGGTGACATCCCCTGTTTTGACTAGGTGGGTTTTATCAGTGAGCCAGTTTGCTACCAATCTGGTAACATATGGATTGATGCCTAGTTTAGAGAGTTTTTCTATTATACCTGAGTGGAGAATAGCATTGAAGGCTTTAACCAGGTCAAGGTAGGTGGTATGCACTGTGCTCCCCTCATCTATGGCCTTGGTGACTGTCTCAAAGAAGTCGACCAAATTTAACAGGCATGACCTCCCCTTGACAAAACCAAACTGTATGTGATCAAGTGTCTGAAGTTTGCCAATGTCTTTGTTAACGAGGTCCATGATAATCCGCTCCATGGCCATGCAGATCAGGCTAGTTAGGCTGATGGGTCTATAATTTCCTGGATAGGTGGACGCCCCACCGTTGTACAAAGGAATGACAGTAGCTGTCATCCACTCAGCTGGGATGAAGCCAGTACACCGGCTTTGGTTGAATAGGGTGCCTAATGGTTCTGCAAGTTCCTGCCTGAGTTCATGTAGGATGAAGGCTGGGATGTTATCAGGTCCCATGGAGGCTGTATTTTTTGCCTTTGAGAAGGCAGTGATGACTTGCTCCCTAGAGATAAGGGGAGGGGGCAGGTACTGGGGATGTCCTGTTTTACTGATGGGGGGACAGAGGAGTGAAGTTTTCACTGAACCTGTCTGCCAACAGGTTGGCTATAGCTACAGCATTTGTATATGTAGTGTTTTTGACCATCAGTTCTGAGCAAATCTGAGTGCTTCCCTTGAGATTGCAGACATATGTAAAGAAGGCGTTATGATTGTCTTTAGTAGATGTGACCAGTTTGGACTCAAAGTTTGCTTTGTAGGATTTCACTAGTGCTCTTATTTGCTTGTTCAGGCTAAGGAGAGATTTCTTTCAATTAGGCACCTGCTCCTTCTTGGTCCTGGGCAGCAATTTCTTCCTTTTATTATACAGTTTATTTATTGTAGATGTTCACCAGACAGGTTTACTCTTCCTTGAGGAGGAGGATTTTGTCCTGTCTGGTATTCCTGATTCCATGCAGCTATATAAATGCTCATATAGTACTTTGGTGTAGGTTGGACATATCTGCCAGTTCTTAAGGAGGGGAGGAGGCTGTGAAGCTGTTTATACCTTCCCTCAGGAGGTACTAATCAGCTTTGGTGAAGTTTTTTTGTTTGACCCTAGCTGAGGGGGGCAGGAGGGATGGTGACTTCGAAAGTGACCGCTTTGGGGTTGGATCTTACCAGGGATGATGACACTGCAGGGATGCTACAGTGGTTACTCATGTTGGTTAATACCAAGTACAAGATATTTTCAACTCTTGTGGGGATGTCAACCAATTGGTACAAGGCATTTGCATTGACAAAATCAAGGAATCTCTGGGCATTTGTGTTTGGGCATGATTGGTATTTCTTCCAATCTATGGTTGGATAATTAAAGTCCTCCAGGATCAGGGTAAAGGTGAATCTTGATAGATTCGAAGACGTCCAGATAGGTGGAGTGGGCATCTTGAGTCAGATTTGGAGGCCTATAGCTAGCAATGATTTGAACAGAGGTCTTGGCAACTGTTAACAGCACCTGGAGTGTTTCCTGTGCATCATACTGTTTGACCAGCCTAAAGGTGTTTATGTCTTTTATATATATTGCAACTCGCCTTAATTTGCTTTGCTGCCCATGGTTTGGGGTCTGAATGAATGACAGGATGAGTAACCTGGTATGGCTGGGGTGCTCCCTGCAGCTTTGAACCAGGTTTCTGTGACTGCACAAATGCTAGCTTCTTCCAGGTTTAAAAATGCTTGCAAAGAGTGGAGTTTCATGTTTAGACTCCTAGCGTTTAGCAGCATGACCTTTAATTTACATTTTGATGAAATCTTCATGTTGGTAGCTTTCACCTCATGGCATTGCCTAAAAAAGGCAAGTGCCTTTGCCAGGATCTGGTAACATATGGATTTATGCCTAGTTTAGAGAGTTTATCTATTATACCTGAGTGGAGAATAGTATTGAAGGCTTTAACCAGGTCAAGGTAGGTGGTATGCACTATGTTCCCCTCATCTATGGCCTTGGTGACTGTCTCAAAGAAGTCGACGAAATTTAACAGGCATGACCGCCCCTTGACAAAACTAAACTGCATGTGATCCCAAGGGAGACAGATGCAGGCCATGTCTGGCAGAGCATCATGGTTTGTCAATCATGTCATCGTAGGCTGTTGTGTACTGGATCCCCTTGGAATGACACCAGAAACTAAGCCAATGGTTAAAGTCAATCATTTTCTGTTTGTATTGAGGCATCATTCTGGGTAATGCTAGAATGCTGCTTAAGGCTAGGGACATACCTGCCTGGAACACATGCTCAGTGAGATTGATCATGTCTCTCTTCATATAGTCCAGGAATGTATATCTCAAGTCAGTCACTCCAACATGGACTATGACAGAGTCATAACAGTATCTGTTGAGTAACTTCAGTGCATTGGTGATGTGGTGGATTCTGGCACCCGACTAACAACTAACCATGACTTTCTCTTTATCCAGCCTGGTGAGAGGCACATCTGTGTGTCTCACAATGGAGTTTCCTATGACTAATAAGAGGCTGTGAGACACAAGGTGTGGACTATGTGTGGTGTGGTGGGCAGTGGAGTTTGTGTGCATTTATGCCTCGGAGGTCTCTTTTGTTTGGGTATGCTTTTATTGAGGACCTCCGCATATATGTGGGTGTGTTGTGTAGGTGTGGGTGGTGTTTGAAGTGTGGTATTTGTGTTGCCAGCCTTCTCAGTGCCAGAGATACTGGTTTGTGGGAGAGAGAGAGCAATGACACTAGCTGCTTCATGTAATTGCGTCTCTCACAAATTGTGTTCCTAGGTGGTAGTAGTAGAGGGTTGTCCATGTACTTGAGGCAGTTGCTACACTGTCTCAGGATGTCCATATCAACCAGACTGGCAGGAGAAAATGTAGGAAATTGTCCATCCATATTTGTCAGAAACTGAAAGAGCTAAGAGGGTAAAGGGAGGAAGGTCTAAGAGTAGTACTACTAGCCAACATCCATTCTTCTATGGTTTATAGTATTTTACATGTATAAACGTTTTTTTATGGGGATTTGTGTGTAAAATTGATGGAAAAAATACACACATGATTTTCATTTAATAAAGTGTATTAATATATTTTTTTTAAAAACATGGTAATATTCACGAGTGGAAAGGAAGTACATATGGTTAATATTCATGAACCCAAATGTGAGATTATTTGTTTGTTCAAACTAAGCGTAGGAATTTTATTGGTTTATTGTTTTTTAGAAATAGTATAAATGCAACCAAAGAGCTTAAATAAGAGCATCTGATGAAGTCCATTGAATGAGGACAAAAACATATGTTGTAATATAAAGCGTTAATGGTATATGTGTTTTGGAGGTTGAACAACAATAAAAATTCCTTTTACTTGGCCTGAAACAAGTTCTTAATTACTCTCCAAGTTATCTGCACTCCTGCTTTTTGTTATTGGTTTTCTTGGAGGGATTCCGTCTTTTTTGACTTAATAGTGGCATTTATGGATTGACTATGGAGAGAGAGTCCCCGATGAACAGTAAGGGGTTTGACGAACTGGGCCAATCTTGCAAGCTGATAGGACAGCTTACGGAGCTCATTGATCTTTTAACACCATTATGCAAAACCTTGGTGGGGACGAATGTTCAGGTGTCCCAGGCAACAGGAAGTGGAACCGAAGGGTTTTTGGCACATAAAAATAAAAGAAAAAGGGAGCTTATTGGCGGTGAATTGGACGCCGGTGACCTGGAGGAACAGAATGGTGCAACGTTTAATCCTGAAGCCACATCAAGAATTTTTTGGAATAAAAGTCCTAAAGATAGAGGAGATAATGGCAACAAATCGAAATCACCGAACGTGGGTCAGGCAAACACAGGTACTGTTCTGAATAAAAGACCCATAGAGACTGGTGAATAGTTAAAAGCTAATTTTTGTTTTAAAATGGAAAACGGAGGCCCTCAGGGGCCATGTAATACAGACTCTTATAGTAAAAAGTTGGATAAGATTTCATAATTAATGTTTAAATACAAAACATTGTGCATAGAAAATACATACCTCACTGAATGTATTAATAGGAACATTGTTCCAAAAGGTCTAAGGGTGTATAAATACCCTAAAAATGTTCAAATGGGCTCAGTTTTTCATAAGGAATTGTTGGAAGTATTTAATAAATGTGGTCTTGATGTTTTGAAACTAATTATTAAGGAGAATGGTAGAATATTAGAAACTTTGCCAAAAAAATTGATGAATTACATGGGTACATAAAGGAAGATCTTATTTTTGAGATAAGGGAAGAAAAAGAAAAATATTTTAAAGTGAGATGTGAAATTGATGGCACATGTGAAGATTTAATGAATAGAAAAATGAAAAAGTTAAAAAGGGATTTGCAAGATTATGAGAATAATGTTAGTTCATAGGTTCATAGATTAGGTTCATAGATTAGTACTAAGCTAACTGCTCTTGTGAGCCATTTTAAGCCTAGCCAATTATCCCCTGTGAGACTCAAACCCTGCACCTTGTGTTTGTAAGGCAAACACTTTAACTATTAGGCCACCCTCCCAACCCTAGTTATCCTAAGCCACCATATATGAATAGAAAAATTTATGGACAGGAGAAAAATAATAAACAGGAAAATGACCAGATAATTGGTGGATGGGATGAATATGATTATAATAGAGAATTTCCCCCTTTAGTTAGGGAAAATAGGTTTCCCAACAGACAAGGACAACAAAATGGAAATTTTCAAATGGGGGGGGGTATTAGATATATGTACCCCTGTCCCAGATGAAGAAAATTTTGAACAGGAGATTGAGGTGAAAGGATGTAGAAGTACTTATAATGGTTTTTCTATTTATAAATTTAGTAATGTCCCTTTAGTTAAGGAACATTTTAACCTTTTAGGGAAGGGACTCAAATGTATCCCTTATGTTAAAGGAGATTTAACAAAAACATTTCTGGACATTAAATTGTTTTTGAGGAAAGTAAGTTTAGAAATGTTATGTTCAAATAATGGTACAAAAAATATGGTTAATACCAATCAAGCTTTAACAAGGAAAACTACTTTTAATCCCCCCATGCATCCACAGTTAAAAAAATTTGGAGGGTGTTTTGGAAAAAGAAATCAGGGACTCACAAAAGAGAATTAAATACAAGATGAACCTTAGTAAGGATGAATTAAAATCTAATTTTAATGTGAGGGTAATGAAACCAGATAAGGGTGGGGGGGTTGTAATTATGGACCTTATACAATATGAAGGGAAAATGAACCAAATACTTAGGGATTAAACCAAATATACTTCTGTCTCTAAGAAAGAAGTGAATTTGGCTTATAATCGAATAGATATGGAATTAGAAGATATGGTTTATGAAGGTACCATTGATAAAAAATGTATACATACTTGAAGGTTGAAAAACCAAAAATTCCTATAACATTTGGAATCCCCAAGATCCATAAAAATTCTGAGGACCCCCCACTCAGACCAATAGTATCTGCTGATGGCTCGAAAACGTTGCCTTTAGCAAAATATGTAGATACTAAAACAAAGCATATTTGGGTTAATAAGAAAGTTATATTGAAACATTCTTGGGACATATTAAGGGAAATTACTCCAAATTTGTATACTGAAAATTTATTATTTGTCACTATAGACATAGTTGACTTATTTTCCTCCATTCCGTACGGGACAGGAATGAAAATGTTTGAGGACATTGTGTTCCAAGATAAAGGTTTAACCCACAGAGAAAAGGTGGTGATCACAGGACTCATGGAAATGGTCCTGAAGAACAATTTTATGATTTTTAGTGGTGAATTTTTTCAACAAATTCAAGGGGTGGCCATGGGTGCAGCCTGTGCTCCTACTTTTGCAAATCTAGTTTTAGCTAAGTGGGAGGAAACGCATGTCCTGAATTCAAACTTTAATTCCTGTTCGACTCTATATCGTAGGTTTTTAGACGATATACTTATTTTTTGGACACGGGGGTAATCAATAATTTGAAGAATTTATGGAGTATATTAGTAATACTACAGATTTCCTTAAGTTTACTTACAAAACATCTTATGAAAATTTACAATATTTAGACTTAGAAATATATAAAGTAAACAATACGTTGGAAACTAGAGTCCATAGGAAATCTCCTTTTTGTAATTCTTTCCTTCACTATAATAGTGCACATCCTGCACATCGTAAGAGGAACATAGTGAAAGGACAATTTGTTAGGGGGTCGCGTATGACTAGTATGAATAGTGATTTTTTTTAATGAGTGTAATTTATTGGAGAAGATGTTTATAAAAAGAGGGCACCCTAAGGACTTTGTTAAAAACATTAGGTCTGAGGTGGAAGACGGGAGGATAGATAAATTTAAGCCGATCAAGGGGATTATGGAACTTAATGAAAATAGTGAATTGAAAGTAAAGATACAAATAATAAAGATAAATAATAAAAAATAATGTTGGGGAATTTCAACGGGCGCTTGTTCTAGAGTACAATGCAATGGGTATAAGAAATGGAAGGAAGTTAGGTACCTACAAATGTGGACGGTGCAACCAATGTGAATATATTATAAACGAGGAAAGAATTTTTTTAGAAAGCAGGGAAAGATGGGTAATAAGTAAAGGGTATTATAATTGTGAGTCTAGAGGGTTAGTATATCTTGCCATTTGTCAGAAATGTAATTCCTTTTATGTGGGCAAAACAGACAGAACTTTAAAGAGGAGAATATACGAACATACTTACGATATATCAAAAGGGAAAGAAACAAATTCATTATTTAAGCATTCTAAAGTGTGTGAGGGTAATAAATTCCTCTTTTTTGTCCTGGAACAAATTAAAAATGATATCAGGGGTGGCCCATGGGAAGAGAAAATAGCGTATAAGGAGTTATGGTGGCAAGTAACTTTAGAATCAGGTAAGACCCCAGGCTTAAATGATTACCTGTCTATATTACCACTCTTAAAATTAAGGTCTGCTAAATTGTGATAGAAAATAAGACACATGCAATATTAAGACATGACAGAAGGTGGCACTGTTGTTTAAGAAAAGGCAAGTTTCAAAAGGAATGAATTAAATAATTTTCTTTACAGAAAAACATCCATTCTCCTATGGTTTATAGTATTTTACATGTATAAAAGTTTTTTTATGGGGATTTGTGCGTAAAATTGATGGAAAAAATACACACATGATTTTCATTTAATAAAGTGTATTAATATATTTTTTTTAAAAACATGGTAATATTCATGAGTGGAAAGGAAGTACATATGGTTAATATTCATGAACCCAAATGTGAGATTATTTGTTTGTTCAAACTAAGTGTGGGAATTTTATTGGTTTATTGTTTTTTAGAAATAGTATAAATGCAACCAAAGAGCTAAAATAAGAGCATCTGATGAAGTCCATTGAATGAGGATGAAAACGCATGTTGTAATATAAAGCGTTAATGGTATATGTGTTTTGGCGGTTGAACAACAATAAAAATTCTTTTTACTTGGCCAGAAGCAAGTTCGTAATTACTCTCCAAGTTATCTGCACTCCTGCTTTTTGTTATTGGTTTTCTTGGAGGGCTTCCGTCTTTTTTCACTTACTACTAGACAAGTGCTACTAAGGGAAAATGTGTAGCTGGAATACCTTAAAAAAGGATAAAAACTGTGCATCTGAAGCTCTGGATGTTGCAGTCCTGTATCTAGACTATGCTACTCAATTTTAAGAACACAGCAAAAAAAAAAAAGACTCACAATGAAGCACAGATTAATCACTTATAGTTAAAATAACAGAACTCACAGTATGAAAAATACAGATAAACAGCAACACAATGTAGTAAAATCCAGTTAAACAGTAATGAATTGCAGTAGATAGCAATAAAATACAGTTAATCAGTAGATTGTTTTAAAACAGTAGCTGACAATCACACCAGTAACAGCACAAATAAAGCAGCAATTTAGTAGAATACTGTCAGTTTAATGAAGCTGCCTACCAACAAGCAGTAATAAATACAGCAAACTAAATGCAGTTGAACTCCTAAGGACAAGCAGCAAAATGAAATAGGAAGAGGTATGTGTTTTTTTTTTTTTGGAGGGGGGAGTGTCCAGTTTCAACTTTATACTAGAGGTGGGCAACTGAAAGCCACAAAAAACAGTTGCACAGATTAAACAGATTTGCAGTAATATTGTGCCAGTGTCAGCATAAGAGGAATAAAGGAGATTAGGGATGAGACACTAGAGGTGATTGGCCAGCAGAAACTTTAATCAAGCTACTGATTGGATGGGGGTGTGGTGTATGAAGTAAATGTAGACTGCAGAGTACTTATGATTGTTGAAGCAAATAATTAAATGTTTCAGCTGGTCCACAAAACAATGTTAACAGTAGGTACTACAGTGTAGCAAAAATAGTGTTACACTGGATTTGGAGAGCTAAAGGAACTGATAAAGGAACCAAACTTTATTAGCAAACCAGCATGGGAAAATTAAAAAAAATATATAAATAGAAAACACAGCAAGAAATACCATGCAACTAAAGAGGGATAAAATATGTGAGAGAGAAGTTTAAGGATTAGGACACCAAGAGCCAAAAATCTAAAGTAAAACACTCACTATTAAAAAGGTGTAAGGTTCACAGAAATGTTATAAACAGAGTGGTGTGAGTGAAGAAAGCACTTTCTGGCTTAAAGAAATCAGAGAATACATTAAGGTGAACGGGGAGAGCGAGCATCTGTGTGACCAAAAGAATGGGGTGATGTAAAGTGCTACAAACGAGGAACAGCTGAAGGGAAAAGAAAGATGAAGGGACGAAGAAAAAGGGGAGACCTGTCAAAGCTAACCAGTTAGTTAGACAGGGACAGTTATTAATTAGTACTTTAAAACTAGTAAATAGAATTAATTAATACAAAAGACAACAGAAAAAGATAGCAGGAAAAGGAATAAAAGGAAGGAGGTGAGTAAACATCATATGAGTGAGAAGAGAACAGAAAGTTATGTTTCCAAGTGATACTAGTTATAGTAGTTATACTAGCTACTAGTTATAGTCGTTATACTAGTTATGATAAATGAGTGCGAAGAGAACAGAAAGTTCTGTTTCCAAGTGATACTAGTTATAGTAGTTATACTAGCTACTAGTTATAGTAGTTATACTAGTTATGATAAATGAGTGCGAAGACAACAGAAAGTTATGTTTCCAAGTGATACTAGTTATGACAGAAAGTTATGTTTCCAAGTGATACTAGTTATGACAGAAAGTTATGTTTCCAAGTGATACTAGTTATAGTAGTTATACTAGCTACTAGTTATAGTAGTTATACTAGTTATGATAAATGAGTGTGAAGAGAACAGAAAGTTATGTTTCCAAGTGATACTAGTTATAGTAGTTATACTAGCTACTAGTTATAGTAGTTATACTAGTTATGATAAATGAGTGCGAAGACAACAGAAAGTTATGTTTCCAAGTGATACTAGTTATGGTAAAGAGTTTCTGCAGATTGCAAGGCAGTAAATTAAATGTTTGGTCTTGCATGGTGACTTCCTTTTGAAATACAACCAAAATCAGGTAAGAAAATGTAATGAAGTATAGTTTTTTTTTCAACAGTTGAAAGATTCTGTTAAAACTGGAGTATTTGGTGCAAAAATGAAAGAAATTTAAGAGAGAAAAAATGACTATGATTCTGTAATATTTATCAGTTGCATTAAAATGAAGTGTTACAAAGAGATGAAAATGCAAATTAAGCTTATTTTTCATTGGATGTATAAACTGATGATGTTTCTTAATACCTCCCACAACGTTCAAGGAGTTCATTTAAGGATATCATTCAGGTTAGGCCAGAGTCAAGCAGGTGTTCCATTAGGTCCAACGGTACTTACATATTATCGCAACCACATTCCAAACCACTTGCTGTTGCTATATTCATATGCTCTTAACACTTTTCCCCTTTTACTTTTGGTACATTGTGCAATGTTCTGGTTTCTACTTAGTAATTAGGCAATGTTTTTTTTTTCTACTATAACATTTTTGCAATTTAGCATTATTTTTCGGTGTGGGGGCATTATAAAGCACACTCCATTATGGCAAGCATGATTATGTATGAACCTATGAACCTATATACTAACCTCGAAAAAGGGCATAGCAAAATTAATTTAAAATGGGTGGCGAAATCCAAACACACTCTGGCTAGGCTTATAAATGCCCTAGGGCAGATAGCCTAGTATGAACCTATGAGTATGAAGCTATGATAATTTCTGCAGTTACCGACCCTGCCATTAAAACATGACAGCGTACAAACATGTTTGTACATAATGTATTTCAGCATACCCAGACTCCTAAACTTCCTTACTAGCATGTTCTCAGGACATGCATTTGTATGTATAAAGTTTCTCTGTCTTAAGGCGAAATCTGTTAGAGAGGCTCACAATGCTGTTAAAAAAAAAAAAAAACACAATTTCAAAAGAAGACCTCACTGCATGGAACATTAACGGATTGCATGCCTTACTGGAGCCCCACATTAAGTGACATAGAAATGAAATGCTAATAAACCATGTAAATAAGCACTTTAATGTTGATTCCAAACAGCTGATGTTACTGGCAAGCTGCTACTGAATGCCTTAAGCAAATGTTGCATTTGGTTACGCCGGTAAAGGACTCTACCGAGGGGGAGGAATTTTTGCCATTCTTCCTCTCCCTGTTTCTGAAGCTGTGTAGTTTGTGGCACAGCAACCAATTAGCAGAATAGCAGAGTATATCAAAGAGTGAATTCCAACAGCCCTGAAAGGGGCTGGTATCAAAGTACGTCAAAGTTGTAAGCAAGAATGTAAACAGCAGTATTGACAAGGATGACCATAGGGGAATTAAAAGAAACAATGTTCTTCCAGCAGATGTTTCAAAAGGAACAGTAAAAGCCAGTTTAATATTTGATTTAATGGCTGTAAATGACATGATATGAGACTGCTTTATTAACATATTTCATCAAATAAACCATTTTATTTTTAGTGAATTTGTGATAGACAATTTAATGGACAACATTTTGACAGAAATTGAAGTTTCTGTGCTTCAAAAAGGCTGTTACTGTTGTACATGCTAAGCATCTCAATGTGATTAAAGTTGTTTGTGCACTTAAAAACTTTACAGGAAGCTCAGTTTGTCTACTATGTTCTCTATGAGGAATGAAGTGACTTACAGTGATACGTGGTGGTGCTGCGGTAGCGTTGTCGCCTCACAGTAAGATGCTGTCCGGTTCGATTCTCAGCTAGAGCGTCTTCTGCGTGGAGACATGCGTGAATGGCCATACCTTCGTTGAAGGTTGTGCATCAGGGCTGGTAACTCGGCACATAAAAATCAACTACCAATCATTAGCAGACCGGAGTTCCGCTGTGGCGACCCCTAACCGGGAAAAGCCGAAAGACACAACAACAACAGTGGCATTTTTAGGAAGCTGACTATTTACATGCAGAACAGCTATCTGTCTGTAAACACTTTCAAAAAAGGCAGTGAATTTAAAATGAGAGGTTCTTGTTAAACCATTTAATCAGAAGTTTTTTTTTTATTTCAGTATGGAACAAGAATATGCATTAATAAAATTTCAGAGTGATAAAAATTGTCTATTATGAAAGCTGATAAAGTTCAGGATGTTGTTATAATGAATGTGGTTGATTACAATAGAAAAAAGTTTGAATTGTTGGAAGATCAAGAGTTTCATGAAAAAGTTACTGGAAAGCAGATAAATAAGGCTTATAAAAAAGATTAATGTTGCATTATTTGATTTGACAGGGGAGGCATTAATCACAAAGTCGGGCTTTTTTTTTGTTTTGCCGAAAATTCATAAAAGAATAGAATAGCCTCTTATGAGGCCAATTATAGCCGTAGCAAGTTCTAAAACTAAACTGCTAGCTATTTAAAAGAATATAGTAAAGGAATCTAAGTCATATAGCAGGGATTCTTTGGATTTATACGAGAATTTAAAGGTTTTAGAAGTACAATATATTGACCTGTTGTCACTACTGGTGTATGATTCTTCAAATGGGTACAGGCTGATTTTCTTTTAAGATGTTGGATAGTAATAAACTGGCAATATTAAAGATTAGGTTGTTTACAGAACTGAACAATTTAGTATTAAGTAATAATATCTTTGTTTTTGATAATTCGTTTCTTGTTGCTCAGGTGTCTCATTTTATTACTTCATTTATAGCATTATCTAAAACTTCATTTGGATAACTTTTTACTACAAAATAGCATTTTATAGCATTTAACACGTAAAGCAGGAGTAATAATGGCCAGCTATGGTGAAAAATTTTGCAAATTTAGCTATTGCTTTTTGTGAAAACAAAATAATAATTGTAAGGATTTTAAGCATATGAAATCTTATATTTGTTTTATAGATATTATTAGTTTAATATGCACAGATATTGCTGAAAATACTGTTAACTTTATTAATTATTGGGAAACAACTATCATTGTTTTGCCTTTTATTTATCAAACTGATATTGGAACTATCAAATATTTGGATTTATTAATTTATAAAAAGGAAGGTAGACCAATTTCTAGAATACAGAGAAAGTCCAATAAGTCTTTGCTTCATTATACAAGTATCCATCCAATGGATAAGAAGATAAAAGGAATACTTTAACCTTTGGGTAGTTGTGAAAAAAATAATGTGCATGTTGAATGTTATAAAATGTTGTTTTGTAGTAAGAAGTTTTTCTGTTGAAATTTTAGATAAAGCTATAAATGAAGTAACACAATGAGACATCTGAGCAACAACAGGAAATGATCTGTAACGATAAAGAAATGTACTAGATGATATGAAAGTGTTTTCTTTCTTCCCGACTTTCTTTCATTAAGATTTTTATAATTTAGTCAGATCAGTACAACAAAACAAGTAATACAGCAGTAAAATATAAAAAAAAATATTCTAACCCAATAAACAACTATGCACAGCCATTTACAAGGTATCTACCTAATAAAAACAGAGATAATAATAAAAATTAAGTTTAGATTCTTCAAGATAAGACGCAGACCTTACATTCTGAAAAAGATAAATAAAATTATTTTTAGCTAATCAGAGACAATGTTTTTGCCACGTACAGTTGATTCTAATGTTATAAAAATATTTTTAAATATAATTGGAAGATATTTTTCTTACCCATATATTGTCAAAGCTATTGGACAATAATGTGTTAATAACAAAATTGTGACTGTTAAAGATTTATTTAATAAAGAGTATAGGAAGGAGAGTCTATAAGGAGGGTACATAGTAAATGTTATTTATTTTATTTTTATGCATTTGTTTTTGTTTACCAGGAAATTCCCACTGGGTTTGACATGATCCCTTTTCAGCAGTGTCCCAGGAAGAAAAGATCCACATATATATAGCAGACATCAATAATCTCACATTCGACATGCAAATACAAAATTACACAGGAAAAAATCATCAAAAACTAGGGGTGCTTTACAAACCCAAAAACTTTCTCACCGACACAACTAAAACTATACTTGTCACTTCTTATCTCCTCTCCTCACTATTTTACGTTGCTCCCATCCTTACTAACCTCCAGGCTTAACAAAAATTACAACTTGAACAATGCTACAACAAAGTTACCAAATTTGCAGCACATACCCCTTTTAGAACCCACCACTGTATAGCATTGAAAAGGCTAAATTGGTTAGAACTGCCAAATTAACTAACATATATACAACTTTCAGACACCTACAAAATTACCCAGTATCTATGTGCCTGTCCAGGACTAACAAATATTCTACACAACTATGTTCCCAGTTGGTCACTGTGATCCAGTAACCAAAAATGCCTGTCTTTCTGCAAACCTAGCAAATCTGCTGGGCATTGTCTGCACTCATAGGTTCATAGGTTCATACTAGTCTATCTGCCCTAGGGCATTTATAAGCCTAGCCAGAGTTGTGTGGCTTTCACCACCCCTTAGGTTAAGGTTGCTAAGGCCTGGAACTCCTTGTCTGACCCATGAGGTCAATACCCTCCCTCCCATCTTTCAAAACCACTCTGAAAGACTTTCTAGCTAAAATCTGACTTTGTTCTTGCTCAAAACCAACATAAATTGTATCCCTAAATGTGAACAAGGAGCTTTTAATTTCTTATTCCTCCTGACTCTACCTTCATCACTTCTTTCCTTACATTGAGCCACGGTAACAGTAAAGTGTTGTGTATAGACCGTATAGTGTAGTTTGAACTCCAATAATAGCTGACATTAGGCAATTAGGCATTGGGAATCACACAGCTGTGGGGAGCCCCCAGATCTTACAGGGCCTCCGTTCAGATACTGCAGGTGTCCTTTGGCATTGCTCTGGTATTCAGTTGTGCGAGAGCAGAGCTGGTCATTGTTGGCTTTTCTTATTTCATAAGTAATGATGTGATGTCAGTAAAAAAGCTGCAATCCATCAGGCCCTGATGGGCTGCAGTTCAGATTTTTTTTTGTTTGTCTTGAAGGAAATGAGTGTCAAAGATAGGACCTGATTAGTCATTGTGGAGTTTGCAGAACTTTTTCATCTCCAATGAACTACCTTTAAAAAGACACATGTTGTGAGTATTTTTATCTTTACTACAGTTAATTCTAGTAAGTGTTTCTTCCTTTGGACTGAAATGCATTTATTAGAGGAGAGAGCAATGACCTGAGGACAAGGATGAGACTGCAAGAGAAAAGGGATTCAGGACCAGGACCATAGGAGCGAGAAAAGGGATTCAGGACCAGGACCATAGGAGCAAGAAAAGGGATTCAGGACCAGGACCATAGGAGCGAGAAAAGGGATTCAGGACCAGCAGCAGAGGAGTAAGAAAAGGGATTCAGGACCAGCAGCAGAGGAGTAAGAAAAGGGATTCAGGACCAGGACCAAGGGAGCTGCTTCTTTTTCAACTGTCCATTTAAGTGCCCCTAATTTTAAAAACACATGCAAAATATCCTACTCAAGATGATTTTCTATTTCAAAAGATCTGTAGCGAGGGCCATCTGGTGGAGTACTACAAGTATGTAAATCAGCAGTAACTCCACAAAAAAGTAAGTTGCTGGCTAGTTTGTAACTTTCTGCAAGAATGTAGTTTTTCTGCATTTTTTGGGGAAGAAAATAATTTATTTTTCTTAGATTTTGCAGAATATCCCAATTGTTACTTTTATAATGCTAGTATTTTAAAATATGCTTTTTTTTTTGCTTTGCTTTGCTTTTTGGTCATCATTATTTGTGCCCTATTAGTCAGTGTGTGCCTATACCTCTGTGAGAGTGGCTACCTGACTACCATAACAAGGTACTGAAGCTTGTAATGTAACATTGTTACTAAATGCCAGTATATAAAAAATACCTCTGGGAGTGGCGACCTTGCTCCGGTACTGAGGCTTGTAATGTTACATTGTTAACAATAACAGTCAGTGTGCGCCTATACTTCTGTGAGAGTGGCTACCTTGCTGTGGTACTGAGGCTTGTAATGTTACATTGTTAACAATAGCAGTGTGTGCATATACCTCTGTGAGTGGCTGCCTTGCTTTGGTAGTCAGCCTTGATGTAATGTTACATTGTTACTAAATGCCAGTCGGTTTGTTTACCTTGATGCAGTGCTGGTAGCTCTACAAGTCCTGTAAATGGTCAGTGCGTACTAACACTTTATATTGTGATCTTTATAAGGTCCTGAGTAAGAATGACAGGAAAGGAGCATGGCAGTGACTTGCTCACACCTTATATTCTCTACCCTGAAAATTACTTGTTTCTCCCAAAGTGCTAACACAGACCCTTACTTAATGGTGCTATATATAGTCACATTACCATAGTGAAGCTGTAGCAACAGAATTTAATCTGAATAATATACTGTAGTGCTGTTAAAAGCAACGCCTGTAGATCAAATACTGGTTGCACATAAGAGGAATGGACCATAGCTCTGTAACTATGAAATATTACTGGAACTGTCTCTATAATGCACAATCTCACCTACCATCTGCAGTTTACTGGAGGTGCTAGGTACTGATAGACATGGTCAGCCTTTTCCTTATATAATGTACTTTACTGTAAATGAGTCTAAGGTGAGACAGTCATAGAGCCAGTGATAAAAATGTGTACCTATTCAAGAGAAATATATATAAGTTTTTTTCCTTCATCCTCCCTGCAGCTGAGCATCCACTCATTACGAAGACCTATCAGGCCGGTGTCACCCTCCCTCAGGCTCAACCTCACCCATATCATGGTCATTGAAGAGACTGGGACACTGGTGCAGCATGACACTGCCCCTGAGGAGTATGCCATAACCCCCACTATCACCCTGGGAGACCCTAGTGAGCCTAACAATTGCTGCCTCTGGGAAGTGCATGCAGTTCCATAATTGAGCAACATCCTGACCAAAGCAGTGTCCCATATGCAGCATGGGCTCTTAATGTTGCTATTACAGCAAGCCAAGTTAGCCTTCCACTCCTATGGATGGGAGATATGGCATCGACTACTCACTACCCCCTTCCTTTGTCTGGTCCATCTAGCAAAGATGGAGCTCAAACACATGTCGTCTGGGGTGCAGTGAGCACTTTATCTGTCTGTGCTACAGTGCTAGACCAGGAAATAAATATATACACAGGATTCAATAAAGTCCATGTAAGCTCTGTGTAGAGCCTACATGGAATGTATCTGTGTACACGGCCATGGTTCCTTCTTGGCAGCACACCATACATATTAATTATGGCATACTGCTAAGGGAAATCACAGCAACATGGATATTTCATCCATGTAAGACTGACTTTGCAGTCTGTCCCTTAATTCTGGACTGTCCAGAAAAGTTCTGGACAGTTGGTAAGCACAGCACAATACCTTTGGCCTGTTAATCTGCACTGAAAGGTGTACAAGACATTTTATTTCATTAAATTGCAATTTTATTTTATTTATTTAGTTATTTTTATGTTTATGTGATTGTTTGCGCGGTGTGGCACATTGCTTAGCTATGCTTAGCTTTGCTCACAGATACAGCAGACATCCACTAGACATCTAAAAATAGAAACTGGATGTATTCTTTTGTTCTAGTTCTGGTGTGCTTAGCAACTCGCAAACCCATGCATAGAAGCTGCTCTATGCTTGCAGGCAGCTTCCCAGTATATCTGAAGATATACAAGTTCTCTTCACTATTCCAGTGGCTAGATAGGTTGAGTCATGACCTATAGTGTAGTCGGTCTCAGGTTCAAGTCCTGGGCAGTAATACTTTTTACATATATTGCTGTTAAACTGTGTCAGGTGACTGAAACATTGGTTGAGTTTAAATTAAAAAAATGTTACATTTAGAAAAGCTACATGATGCTAAGCAGTGTTTAAACATGGTCTGTGGTCTGTTTCTGTTTACATGTTGCTAAGTTTCTCTTAAACATGGTTTGTGTGAGTTTGCGCAATGCTAAGCAACACAGCATGTTTTTGAAAGTTACAGTATGATGTGTAAAGGCAGGAATGCAGCCTATATAAAGGCCAATAGGTGGGTATTTCACATCATTTCTTGGAGCCTGACATTGACTGTGGGTATGGCTGCCTGTGTTGGAGAAGGAGTGCATTTTAGACTACAGAAGTGGGGTGTGCAGGAGTGTAGAGTTTTTACCGGACTCCTGGTGCAACACCACGAACCCCAGCTGTTGCAGGCTGACTATCAGGGCTCAGACTGTAAGTCTGAGGCCTGGGATAGTTTGGTCAGGGACCTAATTAGTGCTACTGGTATCCCCCGCACTGGTGAGCAGTGCCATCACCACTATGACAACCTGAAACATTGGAAGAAGGGAACCTTGGACACCTGGATCCAAGCTTAATACTGGAGCTTTCTTCCCTGGGTCTCCACAGAAAATATGCTACGTGCCCAGTCAGACACTACTCAGTAATCAAACGTAATAAAACAAAAAAATAAAATAAGAGGCTGGAGATGTGCACACCACACAGATATGTAAGTATGTTTTCCAGTACTCGATAAATATACAAGCTGAATCTGTGCAAAACTCTTATGCATAATGGTTTTCTTCTCTTACCACAGCTGCAGAAGACAGAGGTCGCAGTGCACAGTCCCATGCAAGGCAATTGGCTAGGAAGAGGCAAGATCATGGTATGTAAGAAAATCAATAAAGTAATAACTTAATGCATAACTTAATAACACAATAAAGTAAATACAGATATTGCAGTCTTAACAGTCATGTATGAAATACCTGGGACATCATACATTTTTATTAATGTGCTAATGCATATCTGAAATGGTGAAGCAAGTTACAGGAAATAAGCATGCAGTACTGTGTAGCATAGCTTCCAGCTATCAGTTAATGTTGTGGTCTACCCAGATTAAGAATCACTTTGTGGTCTGCTCAATGTCTGAAATATGCTGTATATTGCACTCAATAAATGCATATGGTAAACAGGAAAGTTCACAGAAGTCCTATACAGCTATCCATGTGTGTAAATGCCAGATTTGCAGCAACAATAATTAATAAAGTGTAAAAAGGAGATGGTGCTTTGATAATTAAGTTTTTCATATAAAATGTTCAGTATTCCTGTAGTCACTGCTTGTGGGTTCTAATCTGACACCAACCAACTAAGAAATGTAAAGTGGTCAATAATGCTTCAACATACGGCATACACAAATCCTATGCAATACCCAGATTAAGGGTCAAGGTTGTATTTTGCTCACATTGTCTGATATATGCTGCAGGTTGCAGTCAATAAATTAATAGGGTAAATGTGTAAGGTACCGGAATTCCTGCACAGCTATGCATGCGTGTAAATCAAAACTGACACTTATCAAGGGTATCAGAACTGATCAGGTTTGGGATACATGGCTAGGCTTAAACAGGCCCTTGTGGTTGTCAGCCTAGTAAACATCTATGAACCTGTGAAGCTATGAATTTACGACACTATAGGACACAATAAAACCTTTAAAGGAGATGGTGGTCTGAGAATTTATTTTTTAAAATAAACGTTCAGTGTTCCATTAGTCATTATTTGTGGGTTCTAATCCCACACCAGCCAACCGAGAAATGTCCAGCTGTCTAGTGTAATCAGTGTATATGAACAGACCTCTCAACCGTCATGATTTCTGCAGAATGCAATGACTACTGCCCCATATGTCTGGTCTTTTGATTTGCAGATACATGACATTACTTGAAATGCAATTTAATGGCAAATCTGTTATCAGAACAGCTTGCTACTATTGTATGAGTATACTATGTAAGAATGTTCCCTGTTGTTGTGCCTTTGTACCCCCATTATGTATGGCTTAGCCCAGAATGTCTCATGCTAAGAGGTGGAGAGGTATGTACGTGGAACATCATCTATACAACATAAGCAGTCAGTGTTCTAACAAGTGAAATCTAACATATCTTGAAGTATATAGTTGCAGTCTGTGTAGTTATATTATCTGTGAAGTTACTAATGTCCTCCTTTTTTCTCTTATCACCCCTTCTCTTATTTATTAATTATATTTATTATTATCCTTTGATATTATCACATTATTTGTGATTACCTCTTATGCTGGTCTTAGGTATAATTTAATATTGCTTTGGTGTTAAAAAAACTTTCATTTATTTATTTATTTTACATTTGTTGACCAGGAAAGTCTGACTGGATGTATGTCCTCAGCAGAGGCCTGGGGAGAAAAGTTTCACAGTTACATTTTAAGCAAAATATAAGGTGTATACAGAAGCATTCAAACGTACATAGTACCAAACTTAACATTGACTAGAAACATAGCATTGAAGTTTAAGATTTAACATATTTACATAGACTGAACACATCTTTTACAGTTTTAGGTTGAGGCATTACATAATGGTGAACATTTATTTAACATTTGTTGACCGGGAAAGTCCAACTAGGTTCCACAGATCCTGTTTTCAGCGGAGGCCCAGGGAGAAATTCTCCAGAAGCATGTCTTTAGAATGTGGGAAGAAACCGGAGTACCCGGAGGAAACCCACGCGAACACAGGGAGAACATGCAAACTCCACACAGAAGGCACCCCAGCCGAGAATCGAACCGGAGAACCTCTTGGTGTGAGGTGACAGCGTTAACCACTAACTACTGTTAGTAGGGGTTGCATTGTTTGCTTTATTCAGTAGACTTGTGAGCAAGTTAGCCACAGTAGGGTGTATAGCAACAACGAGAGCAAAGATTGGACATAGTAGGGAGTATAGTAGCAGGAGTAGAGACAGAGATGGGTAAATGGGTAACAGGTTAAGTAAGAAAAGCAGGAAGAGTAACTAACTTAAGTACAGAGTAAGAGTAGAGGGGTAAGTGCAGTGGATAGATAACAGAGTGTCCTAGCAGTGACATATGGGGTATTGATTAAGGGGTTAGAATTAGAAGTGGAACTGGAAGGAAGCTAGAGACGTTGCATTCTTTTGATGATGAAGCTGAAATCAGAGGACAAGAGTAAGGGGGGATGGTGGGAGGGGGGTGGTCAATCAGGTGGGGAACATGTGCATATCCATGTGTGCTTTAGGTGTTCTTTCAGGAGTCTTCGAAATGTAAACTTTGAGTCTGCTGAGGTAACAGCAGTAGGTAGGGTGTTCCAAACTTTGCCTGTGTAGTTAGAGAAGAGGGAGTCCTCTTGGTGACCTTGATTAATTTGGTGACCTTAATTAATTTGGTGATCTTGATTAATTTTTTGTCGCTAGAGTGAAGTTGTCTAGTTTTAGCTTGTAGTTCTAGTACATTGGCCAGCACTGGGGTTTTGTCTGGGAGTAGTAGGTGATTATGGGCAAAGAAAAGTTGATGATAATTTAGGAGATTTGGGAATTCAAGCCAGTCAAGTTGTTTTAAGGAATGACAGTGGTGGGCTTGGTAGGGGGCACCGGTAGCAAATTTTGCAATTTGATTGTAACAGGTGTTGAGTTTGACAATTTTGATTCTGGGTAAGTTCGTGAGAATGGGTGAAGCATAAAATAGTGTGGAAAGGAGGTGAGTTGGAGCAATTGTTATCCCAGCAGGTTGTGTTAGAAATGTTTTTTTTGTGGATATTTTTAATGGTTTGATTTATATGCTGATCAAATTTGAGGTTATTATCAATGGTCACTCCTAGCAATTCAGTGTGAGTGTCAGGGCAGATGACAGTCCCATCCCTGGGCACAATATTAAATGGGCTGGTGTTACGTTACACATTACCTTGAAAATGAAAACAAATACAGTTCTTTCTCTCTTTCAGTGGTATTTATTAACTGCAGTACACACGTGTGAGAGCCTCATGGAAAGCACCAGGGAGACTCCCAGAACAAATGAATAAACAAGCTTATATACTGGTGTAATTGCTGACAGTACAAAAATATAAAAAAGAACCAATTAGATCATTATACAGGGCAGTTAACCAATTAAAGGTTTACCCGTAAACATGAGGCAGTTCACATCATCATATCTCTAGGCAGAGAAAGAAAATCGGACACACTTCCATATAAGGCACATTTCCTGCTTTCAAGCAGACTCTTGTTTTTAGTATTTTTCCATTGCTCAGAGTTCATTCAAAGTTCACAGTACACAGTACATTTTAATACATGCAGACTGTCACATACTCAATTCCACCAAACACATGCTTTGGCTGTTCATATTCTACAGTCCCCCATTTGATGCTGTGTAAGCATCACAATTTAATCTATCATACATTTGTGCCAAATCTAACATAACCATGCTACTGGTCTTTTCATCATTGGAAGACATTGTCATTTCATCGTCTACATTGGAAGACATTGTCATTTCATTGTCTACATTGGAAGACATTGTCATTTCATTGTCTACATTGGAAGACATTGTCATTTCATCGTCTACATTGGAAAACATTGTCATTTCATCGTCTACATTGGAAGACATTGTCATTTCATCGTCTACATTGGAAGACATTGTCATTTCATCGTCTACATTGGAAAGCATTGTCATTTCATCGTCTACATTGGAAGACATTGTCATTTCATCGTCTACATTGGAAAACATTGTCATTTCATTGTCTACATTGGAAAACATTGTCATTTTATCGTCTACATTTGAAGACATTGTCATTTCATCGCCTACATTGGAAAACATTGTCATTTCATCGCCTACATTCATAGGTGCAGGCATATAAAACTTGGGCACCTTTTTCACAGTTTTTGAAGACATATATTTCAAGATCAGTGCTTTGATTAGAAATAAGACAAGAAAAGAAACAATTGCTAATACTGCAATTAATAAAATCAACTTCAACAGTCCACCTCCCCAGCCTGAGAACAGGTTGGTTAGCCATGCCCATGATGAACTATCAGTCGCTAGTTCTAAGGCAGAAAATGTAGCATTGCTTAATATTTCAAGCAATTTAGATAGCTTTCTCAGTTCCCAAATTGATTTCACTGCTCCGTATGATGGAATTATACCAGCCCATGATATGATGTCATCACCCAAGTCCATATGGGACAGTCCTTTGGTGCCAGCAATAGCTAAATCATGGTGATAGATCCATGAAACATCAGCTTGACCTACCGGATTGGCAGACTTCTTGACCTCTTGAACGTTCCAAATTTTTCCTTTAGGTAATGCAGATATATGTCGAATAGCTGGCACTAGGTAGCCCAGGAAGCAGTTGCCAGACCAGTTTCCTGGTAGCCATTTATATGCTTTTCTTTTGCACACAACATAGCAATTTTCTACTTTAATGGTGATGTTGATAGACTTGAAGCGATCCCCAGCATCCTGCAGTCCTTGGAATATTTTCCAATAGGCAGTTTCTATTTTCTGGGAAAAGTTAGCTATAGAGTTTTTAACAAGTCTTTTTATAGGTGAGAAATCTGTTACACAACCCGAACTGTCTGCAGTGCAGTTATATACCACTGTTTTGTTACAATGGCTCCACCCTACTCTAGTTTTACCAAGTTGTTGAAAACACACAGTTCCGTTTTGGCAGAGGAGCAACTGTAATACTATATTGTCCTTTGAAATAATATTTGAAGTATCATTGATCAGATTCATCCAGGTTTTAGTAACCCCTAAAGGGAGTATATTTAGCATCAATCCCCCATGAGCAGTAGGAATAGCAGTGCAAATCCAGCAGTCCGAGACATTGAGGGATGACGCATACGCGTATTCAATGGCTTGATAAGTGTTGAATGGTGGATGCCATGTAGCTCGTTTGGCATGAGGCGTAGTTGGAGTAGGAAATAGAAATGGCCACAGTAAAAATATCAAAACGACAAGAATAGCCACCAAAATAGTTGTGCAGTACTTTTGTGGAAACGGTGTTTGCACCTGTATTGTTTTGGGAGGGTGAGGTTGCCCAAATGGATAAATGTCAGGCATTGTCAGGTGCTGGTACAGTATGACTTTGAGTATGAGTAGCAATAGGTGGAGAATCAGGAGTAGCAAAAGGTAGAAGCTGTTGACCTTTCGATGGGATAACCTTCTTGACGTGCGATATGTGAATCCAGGTGGGTGAGCCTTGTAGTCAAACCACTGATGAAGTCGTCAGTAGAACCAGGAAGGGCCCCTTCCAGCATGGTTGAAGCACTGTTTTTCGAGAGTATGACTTGACGTACACCCAATCTCCTGGTTGTAGCGCCGAGGACAAGAAAGGATCAGGGATATGTTGAGCCGCTGCTACCTGGCGATGATGAAACTGTAAAAAAAAAAACAAGAGAAGTGCAATGCCTAAGAACATCATGATCAAATGCATCATACTCAGAAAAGGGTGGTGGTGGAGTCATGGGCATACGCATAGGTCGACCCATGAGGATTTCATGAGGAGAAAGACCTTTAGTAGGATGTACTTGCACTCTCAGAGAGAGTAGGGCTAAAGATAGGGCCTGTACCCAAGTGAGGCCCATTTCAGTAGTAATTTTAGCCAATCTAGTTTTCAGAGTCTGATTCATGTGTTCAATAATACCTGATGCCTGTGGTCTATATGGACAATGAAATTTTAGAGTGATGCCTAACATTTTACACAGTGAATCAATTAACTGAGCAGTAAAATGTGTTTCACAGTCTGAATATATTTGACAGGGAACACAAAAACAAAAAGTTTCTTAGCAAATGAAACAGCATAATTTTTAGCACAAGGGTAAGCTTCTAACCATCCAGAAAAAACATCAACAACAGTTAAAACATATTTGAAATGAGCACAAGGTGGAAGTTCAATAAAATTCCATTGCAAAGTGCTAAATGATCCCAATGGTTTAGGCAGTGGTTGCACGAGAGCCATAGTGCCCTTTGAAATGTTATACTGTAAACAAATGGAGCACGTGCTTAAAAAATGATGTACAGAAGCAGAAAGTCCTGGGGCAAACCAATCCTTTTGGATTTGTTTTATCAACACTTGTACCCCGACAGGAGCTGGCAAGTGATACGCTTTAATAAGAGAATTTAACATGGACATTGGGCAGACCAGTCTGCCATCTGCATGTTGCCAAATGAGATCAGAGCATTTAAAACAACCTTGAGCCAGCCATGTTCTCTTTTCTGATTCTGGGACTTCATCCTGTAAAGCTTTTAACACAGTGGTATCAAAAGTAACCATTGGTTGCAAAGGCTGCAAAAAATGTCCCTGAACAGTTTGTGAGAGAGCAGCCTGTTTAGCAGCCCAGTCAGCTAAATTATTGCCCTTAGTTTCAAAAGAGTCATTGGACTGATGGGCTGTACATTTAACAACAGCAAGTTCTGATGGTAACAATAAGTCTTGTAGCAAGTTATTGATATAAAAATGTTTTTTAACGGGTGCCCTGGAAGAAGTTAAAAACCCTTGTTCCTTTCATAGTATACCAAAATCATGAACAACACCATGGGCATAACGGGAGTCAGTATATATAGTAACAGACTTGTCCTTAGCTATTTTGCATGCATTCGATAATGCCACTAGTTTTGCAGCCTGCACGGAAGTGCCTGGGGGTAATCGTGCTGACCTTAAAACTTTAGTTGGAGTACAGACTGATCAAGCTGCTTGGAATTCTCCGGAGTTTGTTCGTAAGCAGGTTCCATCAACACAAAGAACTAAATCAGGATTTTGCAAAGGAATGTCATACAGGTGTAACCTAGGAGAAAGAACAGAGTTAACTACAAGCACACAATTATGTAGTTTGCCCTTATCCGATGTTGGTATAAAAGATGCAGGGTTTAGTGGTGGGCAGCTTATGACTTGCAGGGCGGGGTTATTTATTAAACTTAATTTATATTTAGTAAGAAGTGCATTTGAAAGATATTGTGTTTTTGTTTTTAAAAGTAACGCTTGAACTGCATGTGGGACTGCTAGTATAGTATCATGTCCCAGGGTTAGTGGAGTCGCCATGTCAACCAAGACAGCAGTGGCTGCCACAGCCCGTAAGCAAGCTGGGTAACCGGAGGCAACCGGATCTAGTTGAGTGCTGTAATAAGTAATAGGCCGGTAGCCTCCAGTGCGTTGCTGGGCTAGGAGACCCAAGGCAGTCTTGTTTTGCTCACAACAAAAGAAAACAAAAGGTTTGGAATAATTTGGCAACCCTAAGGCAGGAGGATTTACCAAGGCTGTCTTGATAGCCTGAAAAGCCTCATTGTATTGTGATGTCCAGGGTAAAGGTTTTGTAATATATATTTTTTAAGAGTTGTAACAGGGGGGCCGAAATTTCCAAAAAATTAGGCACCCACACTCTACAGTATCTTGTTAGGACAAGGAATCCACGAAGCTGCCTCTGAGTTACAGGGCATGGGGCATTTTGAATAGAAGTTATGCGATTTGGGAGTATTTGACGAGAACCCATTGTAATAATATGTCCCAAATACTGCACCTTTTTCTGACAGTATTGTAATTTTGATCTATTTACTTTAAACCTTCATGTAGCTAAAAAGTTTAACACTAGAAGGGAATCTTTCCTACATGAGTTACTGTCTGGTGACTCTATAAGACTATAGTCCACATACTGGACTAGAACTGAACGTGATGGTAGTTGCAGATTCTGTAACTGTCTATGCATCTCTCTAGAAAATAAGGTTGGTGATTCCACATATCCTTGGGGCAATTGAGTCCATGTATACTGCTGACCTTTGTAGGTAAATGCAAACAAATACTGACTGTCGGGATGCACTGGAATAGAGAAAAAAGCTGATGAAATATCTATTACCGTAAAACATTTTGCAATAGGTGGGATACAGCTCAAAATAGTAGATGGGTTTGGTACAATCAGGAAAACAGGCAAAACAGCTTTATTAGCTTTCTGCAAGTCTTGCACAAATCTGTAAGCTTGTTTGCCAGGTTTTTTCACCGATAATATTGGGGTGTTACATGGGTTTGTAGTGGGTACTATGATCCCTTGCTGTTCTAATGCAGAAATAACAGGGGCAATACCAGATATAGCCTTAACTGTCAAAGAGTATTGTGGTACTTGCGGTAACTTTGCTCCTGGTTTTAGGGTTATTTTTACAGGAGTAGCTGAGGTCAGAAACCCTATATCATTGTCATGAGTAGTACACAGGTGAGAGGGTAGGGAATGTAAATATTCGTTTCTGTCAGAATTTGGCTGGATACACATAGTCTGTAAAATGACGGAGTCATCTAAAGCTACCAGGGTACTATCCTGTTGGACTGAAGGCACTTGGAGATAAACTCCATCAGCTGTGCATAAAAATGGTGGCCCCCATTTTGCAAAGCAAGTCTCTTTCTAATAGAGTTAAAGGTGCCGAGGGTCCTACTAAGAATGCATGGTTATCCTGCAGAGGTCCCAAAGTTACTGGGACTGGAATAGTTTCGGAATACTCAATAGGTATACCAGAGACACCCACCCCTCTAGTTATTTTGTCAGAGAGGGGAACATTTATAGCTGCTTTGCCAGCTAGCATGGATTTAGTCACTCCGGTATCAATTAAAAACAGATAGGGTTTATTTTTAACCAGTAACATAACATGTGGTCCATCTTGATGCACAGGAATAAAAGGACACAAATGCTGTTGTTTCTGTTTAGGGAACCTTTATTGTGATTGCTGTCGATTGGACGGCATCCAGTTAGAATTCCACTGTTGCGATGCATCAGTGTATGATGCAGGTTGCTCAGCCAAATATGGACACTTAGTTTTTCAATGGCCTGCTTGGCCACAGTTAAAACACTCTGTCTAATTACTAGAATTCTGGGGTGGAGCCGACTGTGTTCCCTGCCAGTTTTGTCTATTTTGATTTCCTGCTCCTTGGCATCCACTCCTCCCTCTCCCTCCCCCTCGTCCTCTACCCCACTGACCAAAAGCACTACACATTTGGAGTTGTGCTTTTATTAATTTTTCCTGTAAATCCTTTTTTCCTTTAGCTAAATGGTCAGATAGGTATTGTACCTGCTAGACTAACTCATGTAAGCCTAAACTAGGCCAGTTTAAGCATACTTCCTTTAACTTGTCCCTCACCTGAGGGCGTAACCCATCTACAAAGGCAGCTGACAGCCCGCTTTGTGCTGGTCCTTCGGTGGGTTCTGGGTACCTGGAATATGCCTCAAAGGCTTCAGTGAGTCGATTTAAGTATTTGTCTATAGGCTCATTCCCCTTTCTGTATGACTGATTTAATTTTCGACCAATTGGGGGTAGGTGGCACTATTACAGTGATAGTATCAACTATATGTTGCCTAACCACTTCAAGTCCATTCTCCCCTTGTGTGCTGTGCTTCAGTATTGGGGTAGGAACATTAGTATGATCCCAGATACGTTTCATGGGATCAGCTGGGACAGCGTATTGGAGGACAGCTCTAACCTCTTCTATGGTAGGATTTTGCAAACAGATATGTCCTGCCAATATGCGTTGAAACTTCACTGGGTTATTACGAATAGGCAGAAGTGATTTAGTGATTATTTGAAAATCAACTGCTGACCACGCCCTAGGTATCACTACAGTAGCCGGTTGTCCCGCATTCCTAGCATGTGCTGGGTTTGGGACTTCTCTCAATGGGAATACTCCCTCTTCATCTGATGGCCTAGTGCCTGATTCAGAGTCAGAATCTGGATTAGATTTGTTTGGACCACTGTAGCTGTCATTGCCTTCTATCACAATTGGACATTGTTTGTAATATTTACCCTTGTGTAAATATACGGCTTTTTTATTGTGATATATTTTCGACCGGCTAGACCTAGGGTTCTAAAAGCATTTGTGCTTTTCTTTTTTGCTGTTTTTTTGTCTTAGAACGGGTTAGTCTAGGTGATGGTTTACCTGTATCGGTTTGGTCAGGTTGTTTATAATCGGTCTGCTAGGCTGACCCCCATTGCCGGATCTCCGCTTCCAGAGTCGAAAGCAGTCTGCTCTTCTCCCTGTCGGCCTTTACTCTCCATTGTGGATCTCACTGCTCCATCTTGAACCTGTGTAGGCTGATATTGCGGTGGAGGAGCCGTAGGGGGTGGGGGAATCCAGGGGTTATCATCCTCAGATGATTCAGTTATTTATAATTTACTTAATTCCTGTACAGGATATAATCCCCTAAAGGGCTGTTCCTTTAAGCGTTTACCATCTGCTACATCTAGATTACTCGCAGTATGTCACAGTTCCATTATCTGCTCTTTTAGTTTCTTTTGATTGTCCTTAAGATTACTGACGACCGAATCCTTTTCCCGTTCTTTAGCCTCACACATCCAATCATTAAAAGCTGCCAAGCACAACCCTGGTATTCTTCCTTTCTTTTTTAATTTGTTTTGCAAGTTAGTCAAAATATCTTTATTAAAACTATCATTTTCGGGAAAAGCAAGGTCACCGTCATTTTTAGTAAGGGTGATCCACTGATTTAAAAACATGCAACTGTCCTGGGACACACGATAAAACATATAACCAGCTGGTGTACCTTTTTCTGGCTCATTTATTTTTCCCGCACTCGCTCCCATTTTAACTCAGTAAGCTATACTTGTTTACCACAGGTTTAGCTAAGGCATTATATAAACTTCTTGTTACCCCACTATTACTCAGTAAGCTATACTTGTTTACCACAGGTTTAGCTAAGGCATTATATAAACTTCTTGTTACCCCACTATCATTCCTCATTTTATACGCATGTCGCCAGTATTTTGGTATTAACCCACACTCATACTGCACGTTTAATAGCAGAAGAGAAATGCATGCCACTTACCTCAAAACAACTGCATGAGAGAAATCATATTATTTTTTTGCATAAAAAAAAAATTTATTTGCAAATCTTTAAAGCAGACAGGTGCAGAAAAATGAAAGAAACACTGCCAAAACAGAAAAATCTGTTATGGGCCCTTTTGTTGGCAGTATTTCATTCAGTTCCTGACTGCTGCAGCTTGTTCTCAATTCAGATCTGAGTAAACGGCACCAATTGTTACATTACACATTACCTTAAAAATGAAAACAAATACAGTTCTTTCTCTCTTTCAGTGGTATTTATTAACTGCAGTACACATGTGTGGGAGCCTCATGGAAAGCACCAGGGAGACTCCCAGAACAAATGAATAAACAAGCTTATATACTGGTGTAATTGCTGACAGTACAACAATATAAAAATGAACCAATTAGATCATTATGCAGGGCAATTAACCAATTAAAGGCTTACCCATAAACATGAGGCAGTTCACATCATCATATCTCTAGGCAGAGAAAGAAAATCGGACACACTTCCATGTAAGGCACATTTCCTGCTTTCAAGCAGACTTGTTTTTAATATTTTTTATTGCTCAGAGTTCATTCAAAGTTCACAGTACACAGTACATTTTAATACATACAGACTGTCACATACTCACTTCCCTCAAACACATGTTTTGGCTGTTCATATTCTACACTGGGTATTGTGGTAGATTTGTTAGGTGAAAATAACAACAGTTTGTTTTCTTGAGGATTTAGTATTAGGTTTTTGTTAAAAAAACAGTTTTCAGTGATATGGAAGGTTTTTTGGGTTATAGAGAGGAGTTTGTGAGGATCATTGCCTGAGCAGACTAGTGTTGAGTTGTCAGCATATTGTATAACTGTTGCATCTTGACTGATGCTGTGGAGGTTATTGGTGAAAATGGAGAATAGGAGGGGACCTAAAATGGAACCTTGTGGGACTCCTGTGGTGATGGGTAGCAGTGTGGATAAGTTGTTGTCCTACTGAACTGCTTGTTGTCGTCCTTGTAGATAGTTCTGAAACCAAGCTAATGTTTGGTTACTAAGGCCAAGGTCAGTAAGGGCTTGTACTAGTTATTGTTGTGTTTCCTCTTGATGCTACTTTCAATTTGTTTCTATTACTCGTTATTGTTTTCTCTTATGTTATTAATTACATTTGTTTTGGTTATGTTTATTTTCCTTTTGTTTATATTTAATTTATCACAGGGCAACAAGGTAGGCCAGTTCCTGGTGATTCACCTACCTTGGCTCCCCCGGCTGATATGCTACCCCTGCACTACCTGCACCATTAGGTAATTCCACCCCACAGGCTGGGGTTGGTCCCCCTCTGGGAGTGGAAGTGGAGGCAGTGCTTATGGCACCAGTGATGAACTGCCAGGCATGGTGCATGGGCTGCTGCACTAAAACATTGGTGCATGGCTACGCCAAATGGAAAGCATGTTCTCCATCCTGGTGGGACAGACTCAGCCCAGGCACTGGCATTAGCCACTGCCACCACAGCATCAG
Source organism: Protopterus annectens (assembly GCF_019279795.1). Lineage (NCBI taxonomy): Eukaryota > Metazoa > Chordata > Ceratodontiformes > Protopteridae > Protopterus > Protopterus annectens. Next base: position 1,784,226,102 of record NC_056732.1, read on the forward strand.
TGAATATGCAGTGCTGACAGTCCCATAGGTGAGGACTTGAGCCACACTGCTACCGTGTCTGACATCCATGGGACTTGGATTCCACAACACCCTCCCCAATCAAGGTGTTCAACCCCCTCTTGTGTAACACACCTACCCTGTCTGCTGTCTTGTCTGTCTGCAAACACTTCCTCACCCTCCCAACTTACCTCCCCCACATATACCTATGTCTCTTCACCAACATTTCACCCTCACCATAAAAAAATGGACACTTGTCCCCAAAGAAATATCGTCCCATACATAGCTCTCCATTTCACACATGCCTGGTCCAATTGACTTGACAATGTATTTATATTGTTGCCACCCCTCTCTGTGGGGGTGACAGTCCAAATTCAGCTAAAAAACTGCTAAAGTGCAGAGGTTTTGCCTTGAAGAAATGGAGAGCTACGGTTCTTTCCTACACCCTTCCAGCATATAATTACCTGCCTTTAATTATATGTGTCCCCCTGCGTGCACCCCATTTTACCATTGTCCTATCTCCACAGTTTTCTTTTCTTTAAAACAAATTTACATGCTAATGCATGATGTGTCGCATTGCTAAGCTATTCTGAATGTGGTATATTGATATATGTATTTAAAAACATAGTAATCATGTTCAAAAATGACATCTGTGCTCTATTTCAAGCCCAGGACCATTGACCTGAAGAGCAGTGTATCAACCAGGCGAGCCACACAGCCAGTTAATTGACACAGGTGTTTTAAGCAAAACATGGTACTTGTCATTTTCCCATCATTAAGCATGTTTAAACAATGCTGGGCATTGTGCCACATCACACAAATCTGCTAAAAGATTAATGGAAACATGGGAGTGTAAGTGAGACTCTGGCATGGAAATACATCACTATAAAGCCAGACACATAGTAATAGAAGTAACTGAGGTATCTAACAGCAGGTAACTATGCACTTATATCTACAACATCTAAAAATACACTTGCTGCAACTGTGACTCAGTAGTTCAATCTGTTAAATGCTTTGCAAACATTAATTTTTGGTCCACATGGTCCTAGGTTCATATCCAGTGGTGTCTAGCATTTAAAATAAATGTATATGTACATCATAATTATAAATTCTGATATGTATGACTGTTACACCTACAGAAGATGTACAGTACAGCAGGGTATAATGCTGAGTGTTAACTAGGTACACTGGTCTCCTGGATACTTCCTTTGTTAGCAGCTGTAATACTTCACTGTTATTTGGTTGGCACTGTTGTTTATACATATGTTATAGGGGAGTTCCTGCTATGGGATACACTACAATGGACTCCTATATTGGGTGGGTGATTATATGTGAGCATCTGTCATGGCCCAAACAGGAGAAGGTCACTATTGCAACTATCCTAGTTGGGTCCACACCCTTTGTATGTTTGGCACACCATTGAATATGAGATGTGTAATCAAGTGGTGAATGCTAATATCCTTCCTTTATTGCTGTCCTGTACTCCCACATATGTGATCCTGACATGTGTTCTCATTTATTTGTATTTCAGCAGATATCATGCATGCCAGATGTTGGCCACCTTTCACTGAGGCAGACAATGACCTCATCATTGAGGCATTGAGACAACACTATCAAGTCCTGCTGTTCAGCAAAGAGGCAAAAGCGACAAGCCTTATGGGATGAATTGGTGCATAGCATTAATGCTATGGGTCACCAGAATCACACAGATGTGCAGGTGCAACACCGTGCCACAGATATAATCCACTCGGCAGACAGACAAGCAGTGTATATGACCATGGATCATTAGGTCACTGGTGGTGGGCTGCAGCAGAACAACCTCTCTCAGCCACAGAAGAATTCCTGGCAAACCTTGCAACACAGGACAACTCCCAGGGATCCATCAGCCAATATGTCATGGATGTGGGTGCCACCGCTTCCACTCAAGAGGAGCATCCAGGTATGCTTAGTTAGATCAGCATTGGAATATTGTAGCACTCAGTGTGTCAGGGTGTACATAGTTTTATGGGTCTTTTATTGGGTGGGGGAAGGAGGTTAGTTGCTGGAGTTTTAAGCTCATGCACAGATTGTGACCCACATACATGTTAACATAGCAGCTACTGTAAATGGAAGACATTTGGACATATTACTAATTTTATACTGCAAAATGTGGTGCTGTTTACATTACCTCTCCCTCAATTTTTTCAGGACAGCCAGGAATAGGAAGAGGCTGCGCTCCTGCTTCTGGTAAGCACAAAACAGTTTTGTCAGAGATGTAGATTTCGGTCAAGGTATTAGCTAAAGTAGCATCCCAGGCCTGCTGGCTGGATTGATGTACTGTCTATGTGACTGCCAAATGTATAGATATTTTCTGACTGCACACAGTTTCGGGTCATACCTATGCCTTGTAGGTGTGACCACAGTGATTTGACAGTATTCTCAGGACATCGCAGATTGCCATACCTGTAAACTGTGCAGAGTTCTGCAGAATGTCAACAGTGTACATCATTTATGTTTTGCTCATGCGATTCTAGTTTAAAGAACTTTTATTTACAAATAATTACAGATCTGAGTTAAAAGTAATGTCCTAATGTCCTACTATATGAGATTGAGAGTTATACAAGTCTTTTAATAGTGACAGAAGTGTATACAGCTTAACATATATTGCAACATAGTACTGAAGAGGATAGTACTGCAAGTTTTAATGTGATGCTTTTCCCTTTGTATCACAGGAGACCTGGGAGGTTGGTCTTTGTCCCCTTCACAACCTGATGTCAGTGTCTCTTCAGACTCTGATGATGATGGTGGTCAAAGTGAGGCACAGCTGGGGGTTGCAGGGGCTAAATCTGTTACAGAGGTTTACAACCTCTTGTCCCCCCTCATTATCACTATACACAGCCAGTATGTCTACGTATACTGAGCCTCTTTGGTCACAGATATTGGACAGTAAGAGGGTAAGGACATTGAACAGGCAAGTGTGGCTACTGTGGCTGAATTGACTGCCAACACTGGCCATAGCCAAACAGTTGCCGAGGTTCCACACATGTAGGTTGATAGTTGTGCTCATAGGAAGCCTGCTGTCCCTCCACCACCACCTGATGCAGGTGTCTCATCACGTGTCACTTGGTGTATGTTTAGGGCCATCATGGAGACACAGGCACATTCAGAAAGGAACTCCAGATGAATGCTCAGGGTTATGGATGCAGCACAGTCTGACATCTGTGACTGCCTCCACCATGTTGCTAATACCCTGGATCTGTTGACTGATGCAGTAGAAAAATGGTGGTCTGAGACAGATCATACACTATCTGTCTTGGAATGCACATTGTCTGTTATAGAACATGTAGGTGTGATTCTTGTGATAGTCATTTCTTGGATAAGCAGGAGGTACACAGTGGGGTCCGACACCACCCTTAATGGCAGGCATATACCTCCACTCAAAGTATGTAGGAGGCAGAATACATAATTAAGGCCTTGACATGGTCTGCACAGGACATGTTACATAAACCGGGTCTATATCACGAATTCATTGAAACACATTTTCTCAATTCGATGCATACTTACAGGGCAAAGATGTAGTTGGACAACTACACAATGTTTCCCTTTTCTCCACTGTAGTGTGATCATGGAGTTGTTATATTTAGTTAGGGGTGTAGGGGAACAGCCTTCCACATCGGAGATGTGGGGGGTGGAGCCCCCCACATGGGTGGGTTTGTTTTTGGTTAAGTTAGTTCCGCTGGAGTGCAGGGCAAGTGTTTGTTTGCCCTGTAAGTATTCATCGATTCGCAGAAATGTGTTTTGATGAACACTTGTTGATCTTTAGGTTCAGTATTATGACATTTCAATGTCGTGATGTAGATTCACATAAACCATGTAGGGGGTTTCTGTCAAAACTCTGTGGATGTTACAGTTGTCGGTTATGCCTGGTTAGTTACAAATCAAAGGTGGCATTGCACTCAATGATAGGACTGATGAATGCCGAATACGGTGGAACAATGACTTCTTTGGATTTACAGGATTTGCATGCCATACCTCCATACCTTTGTTTATCGATTGCACAGCATAGAATGAATTCCCAAATATTACAGACCCTTGACAGTCAAAGACTAAATCACTATCTATGTGTCCATAAGTCCCTGACTACTGGGTCAACTGTTTGAGAAGTGTGGTCAATATGATAGTTACCATGGGTGGATGACTTTCCAAAGTATAGTATTGTGCATTTCTTGGCATTTAGTTAGTCCATGGCTCTGACAACAACTTTATGTCTGTGTCAGCCCATCCTGGATAACTTTTGTGTAAGTGTGGTATTCAATGACAGCTCCTAATTTGTAATCATCTGCAAATTTAGTCAGCCAGAACCCACTGACAGTGGCCATGGCTGCAAATAAGTAAATGCCTAAAATGAGCAGTCCGAGGAATAATTTGTGAGGGAATCCACTGGTGACTGGCCTCATTGTAGAGATGGACCTCCCAATGGTAATGTCCTGGATCCTGTCTGTCAGCCAATTGGCTATCCACTGGCTAACATACTAGAGTGTACCTAACCTCTAGAGTTTGTCAAGAATGCCTGATGACCTTATAGTGTCACATGGACATTTCTATGGGCTAGGCTTGTAAAGGATCCAGGGCCATTAGCCTAGTATGCACCTATGAACATTTGAAATGCCTTGTCAGGCCCTGGGAGGTGGACTGAATCATTTTTCCCTCATCCATTGCTTTGGTTACCACTTGAAGAGGTCCACCAAATGGGGTACACATGATCTACCCTTGATGAAACCAAACTGGGTTTGGTCCAGTGTCTGTAGATGTACTACATCTTTATGGGTCATTTCCATGATAATTTTTTTCATGGCTTTACATATCAGACTACTGAGACTTCTGGGGACAGTGCTTGTCACTGCATGCTGGTTGTCCTGTGTACAACGTAGTACTGGAGTTAATACTATCATGTTTTCCAAGAAAACGGTGTCTGAGTTTGTACAGTGCACTGCCAGAAACTGGAGGGGAAGCTAATGCATGTACTCTGTAAAGGTAAGGATGGAGTATTTACACAGTTATTCTGCAGATAGACACTAATCAAGCAGTGCTTACTGAAAACAGTTACCTTGTGAAGAATGCTGAAAAGAGGGGAGTGGCTTGAATTGTTGCTGCTGAAAAGAGGGGAGTGGCTTGAATTGTTGCTGCTGAAAAGAGGGGAGTGGCTTGAATTGCGGCTGTCTGGCTACTACTACTGCTGGTCTTCCCATGGCCTCAGTCTGCTGGTATACAAACCTCCTATTCTTTACCTCTCACCAGAAGCAAATCATTAGCACCACTCAAGATAAGAAGCAGGCCACAGCCTGTTTTTTTTATCCACATGCTTGTCCCAAATAATGCAAGGTGCTGTAGGCTTATTGTAGCCTTTTCCAGGTAGATGTCTTTATTAGCAATCAGACCAATCATTTGACTTTTGCATGTATTATGCCTTGGATTCCAAGACCCGTAGGATTTTACTAGAGTACTGACCTGATGGTGATCTTGAGCACAGCTGTTGTGTCACAATATAACGTTCAATGTCAGGTGACATAGATGTCCAAAGTTGCTCTAGCAAGCTCCACAGCAGCAGTGATCCATTTTAATTGACAATTTCACAGCAGTTTATGCAGCCTGCCCTTCAACAGCCTAATGGTGGACGTCTGTGTGACATGGATGTGAGGCATACTGCAGAGGAGTGGCCACCTTTGGCCAATGTGTTTGTCCCTCCCATATGTACTAGGTATGTCATACTGTGCATTTATATTCCGAGAACACAAAATTGTGTTCCGATATCATTTTACACAGCATCCATTTGCTGTTTGGTTGCTTGACAGGCATTGTAGACTTGCAAGGCCAAAGTAATGACTGCAAAGTTAAACAGGTTTTCTTTGCATGCACAGACATCCACATCTGCAAAGAGTGCCTACAGCTAGTGTGTTTGAGGCGGTGAACTCCAAGGGTGTAGCAGCATGACCACTATGTGAAAAGAGCTGAATGATAAACTGTCCATCAAACCTATGCCAGATAAGAGGCAGCTTAACAAATAGGTGTCCTTCATGAATTTAACATAATATCATACATGCAGACATATTTATGTATATTTTATATGGATTGTGCATTCTATACGTATATATATTTTTCAGTACTTATTGTGCTTTTATTTTGATACAGATACCTCATTACTGGGCTATATGGTAGTGATCTTTTATTGGATGTTTTATTAATTGCTATTGAGTTCTGATTGGCCTCTATGTATTTTTAAACTGATGAGTGAAATGAAGAACTTGTCTGATGAAGCAGTTTTTTACTGCGATAGCGCTCACCATTTGTATTTCCTGGAATAAAACTTGGCTTGATTTTATTAGCTGCGGTCTGGTCGCTCTTTGCTTTTCTACTGGATTATCCTATATTTTAACTGACCAGTTTGCACACCACATTTCTGTTTTGGCTTGTAATGACTCTTACTTTGCTGAAGCTGTACATTGTCACATTTATAGGTATGGTACTGTTACCCTGCCTGATAACAGGATTATGGTTAATTCAAGTGCCACAAGCCTGGCAAAGCAACGTACTTAATGTACCGTATTATCCCACACTGCTAGGTACTGTTTTACCTTAGAATGACACCATAAAGGTAATAACGTTACATATAAGCATCTGTCAGGCCACTGCCAAACCATGGCCTGTTGTGACATATACACAAGCAATAATCTATTGCTAATGGCATTACCACTGACTGCTGATAAGATGTAGAAAGCATCCCCAACCTTCTACCTCTACTCCACACAAACACAACATGTGAGAGATGTGACTATATTACAGACCTTGAATCCATGCTATCTCTCACACACCAGTCAGTACATATGACATTGAGTGAGTTGCCAACATGCACATCTCATCTCCTACTCCACCCAAACCCACAACACACATACCTACATGTGCGAAGGTCCTAAACATACATAAACACCAGACACCTCAGAAACCCAAACACAAGCATGCTACACATAATTATACCTTTGCAAAACACAGTACGCATTATAGCTCACACACCACTGTCTCACTGGTCAAACACTTAAGGCAAAACACAAATTCACACATATTAGTCATAGGTGATTACATCATGAGACACACACAGATGTCCCTCTCACGAGGCTGGTTAAGGAGAAGGTTATGGTCAGTTGTCTGTCAGGTGCCAGGATACTCCATATCACACATGTACTCAAGCATCTCAACAACAGGTACTGTTATGACTACGTCATAGTTCCTGTTGGTGTGCACAACTTGAGACATACCTCTCTGGATTGTCTGCAGAGACATCACTGAGCTCACAGACTATGTGTCTCAGGTAGGTATCCCCTTGGCCTTCAACTGCATTTTGCCTTCACCTAGGATGATGCCTCAATATAAACAAAAAAATATCGACTTCAATAATTGCATTAGCATGTAGTGTCATTGTAAGGGGATCCACTATCTGTCAGCCTGGGATGACATGCTCAAAAGACTTTGACGTTTTGCCAGACATAGTCTTCATCTGTCACCCCTGGGATTTCAGCTACTGGCCAGGGCTACTGCCACCCCCATGGTATGCTTTTTTGGTGGTGTCTCAAGGACAAAACCTCCAATGAGTAAACCTCATGTACAAACAACATCAAGGTTATGCTGCTAAACGCTAGGAATGTCAGCATGAAACTCCACTCACTGGAAGCTGTCCCCACCTTGGAAGATGTAGACATTTGTGCAATCACAGATATTTGGCTCAAGGCTGTGGAGCACACCACAGCCATACCAGGCTACACCTCCTTCAACACATTCAGACCTCAAACTTAAGGTGTACAAAGCAATGGCGGTGATATATAAATATTCTTTAAGGATACATACACATCCAGATTGGTTACACAGTATGATTCCCTGGAGACATTTCAGGTGCTATTGACTGCTTGAAGTGCACCTAATTAAGTCATTGCCAACTACAGGCGCACCTCCATGAATCAGGACACCCACTGTGCTTACTTGTATCTACTTGAGTCAATCAAGATACATCCAAACAACATGGTTTTGTGTAACTTTATCTACCCAATGACTAGGTAGATTACTCATGCTCAAACTCACCTGCCCAAAGGTTACTTGACTTAATTAACTGCAATGCCCTGGAGCAGCAGGTTGACATTCCCACAAGGGGAGACAATGTACTGGATCTGGTGCTTACCAATATGTGGGACCACTGTAGCAACCCCACTGTGAGGTCCTCCATGGTGATATATGACCACAAATCACTCTCATGCAAAGTAAGTATCATACCTGACACCCCTTTGCAGCAAATAAACTAATAGACTTCATCAAAGCAGATTATACCCTCCTATGGGATGGTATAAATAGCTTCACTGCATCTCCCACCTCCGATTGAACTGGCGACTATGCCAAACTCTATACCAATGCTTTATACAAGCACATATATATATATAACTGCATTGACTCAGCTATACCTGACAGAAGCAAAACAAGCTCCTCATCCCAGAGCAATCCTGTCTGGTGGACAACTGCCATTAACAGGCTTTACAATAAGAGGTAGAGACTGCTATCTAAAAGTAGGAGAGAGGGAGCCCCCCTAAACTAGAAACACTCCCTCCTCAGCTTAAGCAAGCAAATAAGTGTTGTTCTGAAGTCCTGCAAAACAAAGTATGGGACCAAATTAGCCTCCCCACAAAGGATAACCACAATGTAGTTTGTAGTTACATGTGTAACCTAAAAGGAAAGGCCCTGATTGGTGCCAAACACGTAGTTAATGATATCACATATACTGAGCCTGCAGACATAGCTAACCTGTTGGCCAACAGGTTCTGTGAAAACTTCATTCTCATGTCTCCATCACATGTGCCACATGACATGATCATGCCTGTTAAACCTGGTGAGCATCTTTAAAGCAGTCACCAAGACTTGGAAGATGGGAAATCTGTGCCTGCAGCCACCTGGATTTAGCCAAACTGTTTGACATTATCTACCACTCAGGCAACATTATCAAACTCACCCAACTAGGCATCAACCCTTATATCATTAGAGGTGTCACTGACTTGCTCAGTGATAGAACTGATATAGTCAAAATAGGGGAATCTACCCCCAGTAGCAGAGCTGTAACCAGTGGTGTTCCACAGGGTTCAGTCCTGGGTCATCTACTATTTGTAATCCATTTCTCCGAAGTACAAGTAGAAAGTGAATGTCTGTGGCTGATGAGGTTTGCTGATACCTGCAAACTGGGAGCTGTAATAGAATCTCCAAATTATGTCAACATCCTACAAGACGGTCTTACATGAACAAATGATTGCTCCCAAAGTCATGGCCTTAAACTCCATGCAAATATATGTATTAAAATTCCTTTCGGTAACAGCAATGTTGCTGCTAAGTACCACATCAATAGCAAGACCTTAAGTACATATTCAGGAGTGAGAAACCTGGGCACAAAAGTTTAGAGCTATCTTATCTTAGATCACCATGTATCCACAGTGGTAAGGAGGGCATTCTATCACGCTGATGTCATAAGTGAGGGTATTGTCTCCAGAAAAAAAGTAGTTATAACCTCCATGTATTCTTCCCTCATCAGCCCAATTATTGAGTGCAATGGCTCTTTTTCTCACAAGGGAATTTAAGTCTTCATCATCTGTCCTAAGGGGATCATCTGAAATCACTGTCACTTTAGTCTGTATCATACA